>NC_085924.1:314822-629645 GCF_035222485.1 Podospora pseudoanserina
GCTCGTCCAGTCTGTATGCGCTGCACCTCGCATGCCAGTCGCTGAGGACGAAGGAGACAGATTCGGTACGTTGAATCTCTGTCCAACTTCAGTCCCTCACCGTGGTATGATGTTCTGACCTTGCTGATAGGCACTTGTTTCTGGGGTAAACCTTCTCCTTGTCCCCAACACCATGCATCAGCTCTCAGCGATGCACATGCTCAGCCCTGAAGGGATATCACACACCTTCGATGACCGAGCGAACGGTTATGGTCGTGGCGAGGGTATTGGCTCCCTCATCGTCAAGCGCCTCTCTGACGCTATTCGAGACGGTGACACCATCCGGGCTGTCATCCGCGGTACTGGTGCGAACGCCGACGGCAAGACACCAAGTATCACACAACCGAGCTCGGTCGCTCAAGCTGACTTGATCAGAGACACTTACGCTGCGGCCGGTCTCCCTCTCACAGACACCCAGTACTTTGAGTGCCACGGCACAGGCACACCGGTTGGCGACCCGATAGAGCTTGAAGCCTTAGCCACAACATTCGGCGTAGCTCGGAATGAGGCTGGCCTTGGCCCTCTCTACATTGGTAGCATCAAGCCCAGCGTGGGCCACACCGAAGGTTGCTCTGGTCTGGCAGGCGTCTTCAAGGCTATTGCTTGCCTGGAAAATGGCATGCTCGTTCCGACATATGGCGTTGAGACCATCAACCCCAAGTTGAAACTCAAAGAGTGGAATTTGGCGTTGCCACAGGAGAGAGCAAAGTGGCCTACCCCTGGGCAACGCCGGATCAGCGTGAATTCGTTCGGATTTGGCGGCGCCAACGCCCACGCAATTCTTGATGACGCTCACCACTATCTTGCCGAGCGTGGGTTGGCAGGAAACCACAACACCATCGTCTGGGAACGTGATGGTGCTTATGTTAATGGACATCACCCAGTAGCCGACACGCCGCGGCTATTCCTGTTTAGCTCCAAGGACCAGGCTGGCATCCCTCGCCTGGCTGATGTTTACGCAAAGGCACTTGGTGCCGCTCATTCTGCCAAAAAGGATTCCCACTATCTCAGCAACCTGTCGTACACTTTGGCTTCCCGAAGATCTCACCTCGACTTCAGGAGCTTTGCCGTTGCTTCAACTTTATCGGAGCTGACAGAGAAGCTTTCTAAAGGGCTTCCAAAAATTAAGCGCTCAGCCCGACAGGACAACAACCTGGTCTGGGTGTTCACAGGACAAGGAGCCCAATGGTCAGCCATGGGACGGGAACTCCTCGGCAACCCAGTCTTTGACAAGAGTGTCCAAACCTCACAAGTCTATCTGGCCAATCTCGGCTGCGCCTGGGATGCGGTCGAGGAGCTCACCAAGACCGCTGGTTCCAAGATGCAGTTATCTGAGTACAGCCAGACGCTCTGCACTGTCCTCCAGGTCGCCCTCGTCGATTTGCTTCGGTCTTGGGGGATCAAGCCTCGGGCCACAGTTGGACATTCGAGTGGTGAAATCGGCGCTGCCTACGCCGCGGGTTACATCAACCACGCTGATGCCGTCAAAATTGCCTACGTCAGGGGTCTCAGCTCTGCAACGGTTACCAGACAAGGAGCAATGTTGGCCGCTGGCCTTTCCCGTGAAGAAGCTAACGAATATTTGAAAAAGGTCCCAGCACAGTCTGCGGTCATTGCTTGCATCAACAGTCCGTCCAGTGTTACTCTGTCGGGTGATCTTAATGCCATCCATACCCTTGAGAAGCTGATTTCGGCTGATGGCAAATTTGCGCGGACACTGAAAGTGAAGACAGCATACCATTCTCCTCACATGCGCGCCGTTGCTCAAGGCTATCTCGAGCGTATTGGCCACATTGATACCACTGCCGAAGGGGCTGACGCCAACAAGACAGTCATGTACTCCTCGCTGACTGGAAAGATCGTTTCACCAAAAGAGCTCAGTGCTCAATACTGGGTTGCCAACTTGACTTCCCCTGTCGAGTTCTCGGCAGCGTTATCAGCCCTTCTCGCCCACACTGTGGCATCCACCACTGGCCGTGGAAGACCAGTCCCCGTTCGCTGGGGCGGCATCCTCGAGATCGGCCCTCACTCCGCACTGCAGGGGCCTGTCGGCCAGATCATGGCAGCGAGCAACTCGGAAGCCATCAAAGAGACACCCTACATGTCACTGCTCCTCCGTGGCAAAGACGCAAGAGAAACATCACTCTCTGCTGCTGCTCAGCTCTGGGCTCTCGGCCACACGGTTGAGCTCTCTGCAATGGTCGACTCCTTCGACCTTCCCGACACAAAACTCCAGCACAAAGCCTTGACTGACCTGCCCGCCTACCCTTGGAACCACTCCCGCCGCTTCTGGCACGAGGCCTACATCACGAAGTCCAACCGCTCCCCCAGATTCCCCAGAACTGACTTTCTGGGCGTCCCGGTTGACATGCAAAACAGCATGGAGCCCAAATGGCGCAATCACCTCCGTATCACGGAGAACCCCTGGATAGAAGACCACAAGATCACCGGAACAGTCCTCTACCCCGGCGCAGGGATGCTTGTCATGGCGTTGGAAGGTGCCCTCCAAGTCTCCGACCCAACAAAAAATGTCCACGGCTTCCGCTACAGCAACATCCGCTTTGAGCGCGGCCTCGTCGTCACAGCAGCAGATGAACCCGCAGTCGAAACATCTCTCAGCCTTCATCCTGACCCTAACATCCCCGGCAAGTTCGGCTTCACAATCTACTCCACCACCGGGGACTCTTGGACTTGTCACTGCCATGGTACAATCTTCCTCGAGTACGACGCCAGCGGCTCAAGCGAGGTAGAAGACGCAGGTACAGCTGTTGACCCCTGGACCCTGCACACGGCCAGATACAAGCAGCTCTTCTCCGACTCTGGCGCCGAAGAAATCGACGTTGACGAGTTCTACGACCAGCTCGAGACAATCGGCATGGAATACGGGCCCCTATTCCGCAACGTCACTTCGCTGTTTGCAGTCCCAGCCCAACACGCCGCCCACGGCGAGGTCATCATCCCAGACACTGCCTCCGTCATGCCCATGAGCTTTGAGTACCCCCACATCATGCACCCCGCGACAATGGACGCAATCTTCCATTTGTTGCTGGCAGGCTTCAACGACGGCCGTCCCATCGACGAGGCTGCAGTGCCGTACAGCATAGACGACATGTTCGTTGCCAGCGAGCAACCCCACGGCGCCGGGTCAAAGTTCCTAGGGTACGGCCAGCTGACAAGAAAGAGCGGAGGTGGCCGCGAACTGGTGGGGGATCTGGTGATTTCGGACGAGAGGTGGTCTGGGCCAAAGATGGTCATCAACGGATTTGCTCTTCGCCAGGTCACATCTGCTGATGATGCTGGAATTTCCGGCTCCCAGGAGGACACCTTGAAGAAAAAGTGCGCTCGTGTCACTTGGAGTCAGGATACCGACTTCATCAAGACAAGCGAACAGCTTGTGGGTGTGTCGACTGATGCGTCATTACCAGCTCAGCTGTCCGCTTGGTTTGATCTCTTGCAGCGCAAGAAGACTATTGGGGAGGTCTTGGTTGTCGCGAGGGGACAGTGTCCCGACACCTCGGAGATTGTGGGCGATGTGTGGCGTCGTGTCCGCAGCCGTGAGGGCTTCCAGAGTGTCAAAGCTGTGTCAACCTCTGCCTCTGGTGTGGAACAACTCCGTGCATTAGTTCCGAATGCTGAGCCTGTCGATCTGTGGGACATCTCTGGCGACGCCGAACCGCCCGCGTCAAGCAAGGGTTACGACTTGGTCTTGGTGATTGGAACCGACAGCTACCCCGACTTCTCCACGGAGCTGCAGAAGCTGGCTCTCCTTCCGCAATCTCATATCGTTCTCATTGGCGAGAAAAATGTTGAGGCCTTTAGCTCAGAGGGGCACCAGTCGTCTCTCCACCTCCAAGGGAATGGCGATGCAGCGGTGGTGTTTGCATTTGCTGCTGAAGAAGCCACAGTTCCGCTGGAAGTCTGTCTTCTTCTTCCATCTCCCACTTCCAAGCAAACTTCAGCGTTGGCCTCCAATCTCACAACAGTGCTCTCTGCTAGTGGCATCAACAACATCAACACCATCACCTTGTCTGACCTCAGCACCCTCGACCTCACCAGCAAACACGTTATCTCCCTACTCGAGTCCGATAAACCCTTCATCTACTCATGGAACGAAAACGAGTTCACAAGCTTCAAGTCACTCATCTCCTCCGTGGACCATCTCTTCTGGCTGACGCATGGCGGTGTCCTACAATCATGGGCAGGAGGCGTAGAGTTCGCCGCAGCTCAAGGCTTGCTTCGTGTCTTGCGCAATGAGTATACCCTCGCATCCTTGCCCCATCTCGATCTCTCCACTGGCTTCGACAGCACGACGCTCTCAAGTGCCGAGCTTATCGCCTTCGTGTGGCGGGCTTCTCTTTTGGAGGGGGCCGAGATGGAATATGCCGAGTTCGAAGGCAAAGTTCACATCCCTCGTGCTGTGGCCGATATCGGATTTGACGGGGATTTGCAGCTTGCTGATGGGACAAAGCAGCCTGTCCTTGGACCTCTCAAGGGCGGTAAGCCGCTGAAGCCGATTGTCGTAGGGGCTGAGAAGAAGATTGTCTGGGTTGAGGACGAGGAGGCATCACTACCGCTTGGTATGACTGAGGTGGAGGTTCACGTCGAGTTCGTTGGGCTGAGCAGTGGCAACACCTTCTCGCTGACTGGCACTGTTGACGATGACTCCATTACTGTACTCGATAGGTGCGTGGATGCAGTTGGTGTGGTATCTCGTCTCGGAGGCGGAGTAAACTCGCTCGTTGTTGGCCAGCGTGTTGCTGTCTTGAAGGGACATGGGTGCAGAACTCACATTCGTCAGGATGTCAGTTTGGTGGCCCCCGTTCCGGATAGCATTCCTTCAGAGAAGACCGCGGCATTGCCAAGCGCATTCATTACTGCTTTGTATGCCTTGTCTCATGTCGCAAGATTGGACAAAGGTCAGACGGTGCTCATCCACTCTGCTGCCAGCGCTCCAGGACAAGCAGCCATTCAGATTGCTCAACACCTTGGAGCTGTCGTCTTTGCTTTGGTCAGCTCCAAGGGGGAGAAAGCCATCCTTGTGGAACAGCACGGCTTACCTGTGACGCACATATTTGATGCTGGGTTGCTGAACTTTATTCCCGCTATTGGCAACGAGACAGGGGGTCGTGGTGTCGATGTTGTGCTCGCGCACGAGGCAGATGCTGCTGTTTCGGCATCCCTGGCCACGCTTGGTGATTTTGGGGTCTTCATCGATCTCAGAAGCAGCGAGTCTACCGGCAGCATCAGCTCTCCATTCGGCAAGAAGAATGTATCCATCGTTCGTGTCATCATGGACAGCGTGGCTCAGGCAAAGCCTCACATCGTCAAGAGCCTGTTCCAACAAACCTTTGACATCCTCTCAACCAACACCATCAGGCCCATCACACCTACCACCGTCTTTTCCGCCAGCGATGCTTCTCAAGCACTGCAAACCGCCACAACACAAGCTCACGGGAAAGTTGTACTGTCCCTCCAAGGGAGCCCCTCAGTCCTCATCCCTCCCGCCCCAGCCCCTGAACTCCAACTCGACCCCTCCGCAACCTACATCATCGCCGGCGGTCTCGGAGCTTTAGGTCTCAACATCGCCGACATGATGATCGCGCAAGGAGCCAAGCACCTCATCTTCCTCTCCCGCTCGGGCGGTACGAAGAACCAATCCGACCTTGCCCGCCTCCGTTCCCACGGCATCACAGCCGAGGCCTTCCCTTGCGACGTCACCAACTCCACCTCTGTCTCCAAGGTCTTCTCCCACCTCCGAAGCGCCAAGCACAAAATTGCTGGTGTGATCCAGTGCGCCATGGTTCTGGAAGATGGCATCTTCGATAACATGACCCATACCAAGTGGTCCCGCGCATTTGCTCCCAAGTCGGCCGGCTCCCGGAACCTCCTTGCTCAACTCTGGCCAGATGAGCAGCCGTTCTTTATCTTGCTGTCGTCAATTACCGGTGTGATAGGCAACACCGCCCAAGCAAACTACGCCTCAGGCAACACGTTCGAGGATGCCCTAGCCCTCTGGGCTCGAACCCACCTTCGGATTGCCGCGACAAGTGTTGACGTCGGGTTGGTAGCTGACTCCTCTCACTTCACCGAGGCAGGTGAATTCGGTGATTTGGAAGGCTACCTCCACCGCTACCAACACGGCTGGAACGGACTCCAGACCACACTCGACGAACTCCGCGTCGTGCTCAAGTCCATCATGAGAGGGAGCACCGCCGACGGTGGCAACATCCCTGCACAGCTCGTCCTCGGACTAGGTGACTCCCTCATCCGGGATGAGAACGGTACTGGCTTCGCAAAAGACAAGAAGTTTGAGCTGCGGGTCGTGAAGTCGGACAAGAGCGGGGGTCAAGCAGGGGGGAAGACGGAGAAGATCGGGGAGGTGTTGAGTCGAGCGTCGAGTGTCGGTGAGGCGGCTGCTGCGGTGGAGGAGTACATCAAACTGCAGATTGCTGTTGCGATTGGGGTTGAGGTGGGCGAGGTTGATGCGCAGAAGCCCTTGCCGGAATTTGGAGGTACGTGCCCAACGTCGACGTGTGAAATGTTTAATCGGGATACTGACATGGGCACAGTGGACTCGCTCAAAGCGGTTGAGATCAGGAACTTGTGTTTGAGGGAGATGCAGAGTGATATTTCTGTGTTTGAGTTGTTGAGTTCGACGCCCGTGGCCGAGCTTGCAGTCAAGATTGTGACGAAGAGTGGGCTGGTCAAGTTGGATGCTGAGGCTGTCTGATAGATTGTGGAGAGGTAGAGGAGATCACTTACAAAATTAGTTACCAGGGAAGTACCAGGGGGGAAATAGGTGTTGGTGATAGACGATAATAGTTCATAGATAGCGGATACACATCTTGAATTGTCCCAAACGCCACCCAACCTTTCAAGGTTCAACCACCAGGCTCAGACATCCTATGATTTGAGAATCAACACGGAAGTGCCGAACTCACCTGCGTCATCACCTGCCTCTTTGGCCCAGAACAGCTTTACCCCTCCCAGCTCTTGAAGTCAGAATCAAGTGAGCCTGGCATTCTGAGATATGGATCCTCGGATATAATGAAGTTGTTGCCAGAAGCCATGTTGCTGACTGGCCAGCATGATACGAGCTTCTTGCAATGGTACCAAAGAACTGATGATGTGGAGCAGTGTAATCTGTATTGCAGGAACCATGGTTAACTATTGAGTCAATATCGGTTCAGCATCCCATCGGGACCGAGTCCAAAGCAACTGCTAATTCTTATCAACTTTATTGCGCATTGTCCTTCTTACGGCGAGCACATATCAAGTAGAAATAGCCATGTCTCCCCTCCGAGCAATCCCAATATTTCCTCATCCTCCTGTCATCTCCAACCATATGAGTCCTCACTACCCTAACATTATCACCAAAAAAGACCCAACATGATCCCCTCATTCATCTTCGCCCTCTTCTCACTCCCTTTCCTTCTCAGTCGGATCTCACCTAAAGCCAGTCACCGCAGACCTCCACAGCGCAGCCAGCACCAGCAAACGCCAGGCAGTAGAAGGCTTCCACTTTGTCAGCTGCGGAATCAACTACTCAGTCCTGGTCGCGAGTTCTCTCCCATCCCATCCATGTATATCGCAAACACTAACCACCCAAACACGCACCAGTATTGCGCCGACGACGGGGACTGCATCCCCACCCCCAACGGGGGCTTGACAACCTGGGAGATAACAGGAAACTAACTGCCTCTTCCCTGGGAAATATGAAGTTTAAATGGAACTTGGGGAGCGATTGGCGGACCAAGCCTTTCAAATATCGTGTTGGGTTAGTAATTAATTGCCCCTTTCCGTATTATCTTACACCGATACATTCTCTTTTTGCTAATGCGAATCGCTTCCTGCTAAACACGCCTATCTAGCAATTTGCAGCGACATTCAGATGGCCTCGTATTCACAATCTACAAGGACGACCAACACACCATGTACCTTGATGAGGTTGGAACCAGTGTCGTTCCATTTATTTTGC
Organism: Podospora pseudoanserina; assembly: GCF_035222485.1. NCBI lineage: Eukaryota > Fungi > Ascomycota > Sordariomycetes > Sordariales > Podosporaceae > Podospora > Podospora pseudoanserina. The sequence goes on from NC_085924.1 coordinate 322,840, forward strand.
CCTACCCTCAACGGAAGAAGGTGCCGTACCCTTGAAGTACCTCGGCGGTACGATGACGACAACACACACTTTGGGTACGGGCGGGATTCAAGACCCAGGAAGAATGAGTCAAGTGTCCGGCCGAGAGGTACATCCTACAGAGGCGTGCCTACCTGGGTATTCTAGTGTTCACACAATTCACCATCTTCCATCAATAACAAGTGTAGAGTTGCTGTATTCTTTTTGAAGCCCGAACACATACTTTGTCCATATCATAACATGAATATTGCTCTTGTTCCAGACCATACTCTCACGTATCCCTCCCCGCTAGCCACGCCCTCCCCTTCAACTCCCCAATTACACTATCCCTCATCCACCAAACCTCCCCCCTCTCCACCGCATCCAACTCCCTCTCCACTGCATCCAACTCCCTCTCCCTCCCCCCAACCACTCCCTCACTCTTCCCCCCACCCTGTCCCTCGACCCCAACAGACATAGAAACCTTCTTTTTCCCGTTTTTGGCAGGCGTCTTCCCCTTCTTCCTCCCCTTCCCATCCCCAGCCTCTGTCTTGTCCACCACCCTCCCAGCAAAAACCCCTCTCCTCTCGGCCCACTCAAACAACAACCTCAACCCCAACAACCTATCCCTCGACCACCCCTCCGTATCCAACCCAGCCCTCAACACCAGCTTGGCATCCACAGCCGTGCTCGCCCCCTCCCCCTCGCCCACCCCCCACCACTACTCCCCAACCGATCAAGCACCAACCCCCTCTCCGCGTGCGTCAAATCCCGCAGCGCCTGCAACTCGAAAACCCACTCCATCGGATCCCTCCCACCCAACCCCTTGTCAACAACCTCGCTACTCCCCAGCGCGCGCAACGTAGCCGGGAAAGTCCCCTCATGCGCCGGTCTCCTCCGCAAATAAACACTCTGGTTGTTCCTGAACTCATCCGCCAGACTGGGCTGATTTTGAAAATCAATCGTCAAATCCCAACAACCCAGTCCACCAGCGTCCGTGGCAACACGTAAGACATCATCTAGCGGCGGAAGCAAGCAAGGAGTCTGCCGCCGGAGGATAACAACCTCCGGATCTGTCGCATCACTCCCCGTCTGCGACGCCGCCGCCACAGCCGTCGCAGACCCCGGTTTCAAATGGATATTAATCGGCGTGTTCATCGGCTGACCGGTAGCCAAATCCTTCGCAACCAAACACCGGGGTTCCGTAGCCAGAACCCAAAAGTGACGAAACGCCTGCAGATGCGCCCGATTGTCTTGGACGTTGGCAGGAAACAGCGGGTAAAAAGCGACCAGGAGAGCAGCAGTGGCAAGGTTACTCGTCCCAAACGTGGCGGTTCCGCACCCCAAAAACAGAGCGCCAATCGCCAGGTGAGCAGCCATGTGGCTTCCGTACGTGGTGCTCTTGTCGTCTCGACCGTGCAGACCTCTCAAACGACGGAGCACAGTGATGTCCCCCGTCCCGGCCATCACCGTGGCGCAAGACAGCGCCACCAGATCCATACACATCCTCGCGTTGCTGCGAGCTAGCTCCGCGTCAAAGTTCGTCACCGGGCTTCTAACGATCCGTACAAACTCGTCGAGGTAGTGAACAAGCAGATCCCGAACTTGGATATTCGCCGAGCCGGCGAACCGAAGGCCCAGCGAAAAGCAAATGCCAGCCAAGATGGAGAAAAAAGACATGTCCCTGCTTTGAAGCTTCCGAGTGCTGCTCAGACGTGCCCGTGAATGATAAATAGAAGGCAAACTGCTCTTGATCCAGTCAAAGGTAGGTTTGATCTCCTTCCAAAGAATAACATTCTTCGCCACCGTCCTCAAAAGCAAAACATCAGGCCGGACATAGTCAAACTGCAACGTTGTGTCAGGAACATCAATCTTGCGTGCAACAATATGATCCTCAGACTTCATGAAAATGAGGGCAATAGCCATCACAGCGCCAGCAGCGGCACGGTCCAAGACATGAGCCAGCTCCACGCGCTTGGTGGACGTGGCGATTGTCAGGAGCTTTTCCGTCAAGCGCATATCTCTCAGCCCCTTCAGGTCGCCTCCTTTGCCGAGGTTGATGAAGCCCAAAGCAAAGCCGGCAGCCAGACGATAGCCTTCGTCGCGAAGTGGGTTCTCCTCCTCTCCATCCTCGAGATACTCGATTTCCGACATCATGATCTCGCTCATGCGGCGGTGTTGGCTGTTGCAGTAAAGAAGCCCAATGCCCATGATGCCAGTGGTTTGGGTGTGTTGCGACAAGTTGAGCTCGGCAGCCCCTCTCGGCAGCATACGAGTGACGTGCACCGACAGAAGGCGCGTGATCAGCGAGTCCATGGTCCCCAGATACGAGGCTGCCAGGCCGAGAAGTAGGCCAATGGATGTCATAGTATGCTTGGGTGTGAGGTACTTGAACGCAACCCACTTGGCGACCGACTTGAGATGACCGTTCAGGCCGAGGGCGAGCAGAAATCCGGCATGTCGATTGTTCAAATCTGACCCCGGCTTGTTGTACAGAATCCACGATGTGTCAATGCCTTTTGCATGAGGTGAGATGGCAAGTCCACCCGAGACGCCCTGGTGGAAGAAGGCCCAGTTAATCTTTTCCTCAGTAAACATGGCCTTGTCCACGCCGACCGAGTTGTTAATCGGCTGGACGACGCATGTGAGCTGAAATCCGTTGATCTGATATTTTTGAGTAAGAAGTGGAAAGCGAAGAGCAAAGTACAAGAGGCCCCTGCCTGCTGGTATGGCAAGGGTACTCGTCGCCACAGTAGCGACAAGCTGCTTTTGTTGCTCGAGATACTCTGGCTCCGTTGTGCCCGGCTTGGGGTTGAGGCGGACGACGCGGTGCTTGGATGTTGATAAGAGATTCTGAGCCTCATTGAGCCGTCTGTCTTCTCTAAACAAGGAGCGCACCACGGCCTGGCGTTCTGTGGCCTCTGTCTCCTCTGCGCGGTCGTGGAAGTCGTCGAGGTGCTGACACAGCATTCGCACATCCCATTTCGCAGCGTGTGATGGGGCCTGGGGCATGTTAGCAGATAATAGCACAACTATGAACCGAACACTCACATTGATCTCAGCCCCAAGTGGTCGCCATGTCTTTGATGGCCGCAAGACAGTGCTGATGTCAGTCCGACTCACTAGAGAGAGTAGCTCCTTGGACCACGAAGGCGGTGGGTTTGGTTGACACATGAATATAATGTCCTGTAAAGGCGTGAGAACTGCCTCCGGCAATGTTTCGAGAATTTGTGATGTGAAACGAGCCTCATACATGGCCACAACCACTTCGTACCGGTTCGTTGTGGTGCCAAGAAGACCAAAGAACTTGGCAAACATGAGCGATCGAGGTGTTAAGGATGACCAGAGCTGCGATCTTGACTTTCCAGAAACTGCATCTGGGCAGCCAGTGGAGTAGACGAGAGGCAATGTCGGGAACTTGCCCCCCTTACCGTATGCAAGATGGTCCTGAATCCAGCTCAGCACGCAAAAGCAGGTCGGCGGTTCAACTACCTCGGCCGCGAGAGTAGGAACCAGATCATGTACTGATTCCAGTTCCACGTCTATGCCCAGCGCATAAATGGCTTCGTGCCTCTGCCAGCCGAGCCACCTAGAGACCTGGCAGAGCGCTGTCCTCAAATCGACCTGGCCGTGTATCGTATCCTCGGGAGACAGAATGTTCAGTTTCTGTTCCTCGAGGAAAAGATGGAGCGCCATCATCATACTCCATGCTGCATTACTGCGTCCAGGGCTACCTCTGCCGAGAGCCGTGGGAAGGTATCCATCAAAGCCAAAAGCCAGTACGCCGCCAGAAGACGCCATCCATCTCTGCGCTAGTTCGATGTGAATAGCAAGGAAGCTTGGTGGACGAGGGCCTGATTCGGCAGTCACGGGGGCCGGTTCAAAGACTGGAGTATCAAGAAGCCACCGCCATGCTTTGGTGCGAGTCCAAGGCGGGCACGCTGATGAGCTGGGGTTTTCGTAGACGCGCATCGTGTCCCAGCTCTTTGGGCATGGGGGCTGTGCTGCGCCCTCCCCATAGCTCCTGAGGGAAGTCTCACTGTTGTGCCGCAAGGCGAGGAAGCTGGAAAAGAGCAGTATAACGAGTGCTGTCCATTCCTTGTCCACTATGGGGCGGCTTAGACCCCGAACACGCCCGCTCTGAAGCCACTGCATGATGTGCCACCACCCTGCCAGTAGCTTGTCGGCATAAGGAGTAGGTAGGACACTCCGGCAAGTATCCAGGACGCGACGTATTTGAGGCGATGAAGGCTGCAACTGGATTCTCACTCGATGAAACCTGCCGTCCTTGTCTCGAAGGTCAACCACACCACGCGAGTTTGAGTGACAGACGGAATCTATCTGAGTGCAGGTCATGCCAATGCCCATCGACCGCCTGCCTCGAACCTCTTTGTTGACCTTGTGGCTGCCTGCGTAATCGAGGCTGTGCAGGTTGTCAGAAAATAACAATGGTAATGTTACAGTCGTTACTTTGCCCCAAGGGGACTGCAGGCTGAGCTCTCTTCCGCCGGAGGTGTCTTCAGACAAGATCATGATGGTCTCATGCCCGTCGGATAGTTTGCATGAATCGACCACGCTTTGAACCCTCCGGGGCTCTCCGGGAACAATAGTGAGGCTGCTTGGGTTTGAGAAACTTTTCATGGCACTTTTTGTTGTGATCTTCTCGTCACGAATATCGACATGGAGGGTCAGAAGCTGGAGTCTCCTGTCGACAGGGTCCTGGATACCAACAAGAAGCATGGCGCGCCCTTGCTCATCCGTGGCAGTAGGAGGGCTAGCAAGTATAAAGACCTTGGAGTGTGTCCTGGCAGGCTTGTCCGATAGAGAGTATCGCAGGTTGGCGTTGTCCATGCTGAAGCTGTGGATCTTGGTAAGCATCATCTCCCGTGTCAGTCCATCAAAGTCGTGATCCTCCAGACCCATACTATGAAACCCCTCAAAATCACCACCAGCACGAAGCTCGTCCAGCAGGTTATCCACCGGCGCTTCATGGAGGCTGTTCAAGTCTCGATTGCCGCTGAAGCTGCCACTGAATACTGAACCGGCATATCCACTACTCATGCGAGCACGCTGGCTCCCCTGGGAGTCTAGCCTCCTGCTTGACTGTTCGGTGAAGGTTGCTCGATCTTGAGATGCAGACAGATCAGCACGAGCCAACAGAGAGCTTACTCGGCGTGACTGCCTCCGAGTAGCATCGTTGCGCTTGTCCGGATCCAAAGAGTTGAGAGCATTGTCCAAGGCCTTTTCGCTTTCCTCGATCCTAACGCTCTTCCTGGTTCTTTTGCCTGGAAGTGGTGCACCAAAGCTCTCTCTCATGGACGGGTGAATCGGGGTGGCAGCTCCGCTTGGCAGGCCTGGAGCCATAGAACTACGTCGCCGCGAAGATGATGTTCTCCTCTTCTTCTTTTTGCTCAGAAATGGGTCCTCATTCTCTAGATAGGTCAGTCGCCAAACTGTGTACATGCCGGCTTCGCGGTTAACGGTAACGGCAATATGCAAGCCCCCAGCTTCCGATGCCGGTAGATTCGGGAGCTTGACAGACTCTATGTGAAGCATTTCTTCGGCAGGACTGAGAAACAGGGGCCCGGTCGAACCCCTCCGACCCCTTGGAGGCTTCGTCCGATCTTGCTGTGTCACCACCAGTCCGATTTCCAACAACGGATCCGTCAGGCAAACAAGCCGAGGCCAGTGACTTTCACTTGTTACCATAGGAGGTTGCCACATATTTTCCAGTGTCGAGCTGAGTCGGAGGGGCAGTACTTTCGGGTTGCCCAACCCCTCGGTCGAGAACTCGGGCCCTCGTTGGGTATTGGACGACGATGGCGGCGGCTGGAACGACACGAAGGAGTTGGGCGGTACTTTCGGGAGACGCAACGAAACCGGAGCTGTATTGTTCGCCCGTGGCTTGCGTTGAATGATGACACCACATGGTGCTGCGCAGGCAGACTCGACTTCGAAGGGCATGTGGACGACATGGCTGGCACCGGAGAGGAAGTAGATGTGCGCCTGGGTCTTGAGGAAGACGACGAGAGCTTTCGAGAGGTTGGGCTTTTCGAGAGCCTTCTTCTTTTGCTTGTCGTTATCTCTAGACTGGTGTTCGGCCGAGGCAGGGAAGTTGGCTAGGAGGGCTTGGGCGATAGGTTCGTTTTCGAGGTCGAATTTGAAGCTCTTTCGAAAGACCCCGCCGCGGGACCAGAGCACACAGTTCTTCGTCGTGAGCAGTTCATCCTCATATTCGTTATCACCGTCCTTGCTAAGGCTGATGTCCCACGTGTAGGTAGATGGAGGCGGGTCAGGGTCGAGTATCCCTTCTTGAATGGCATGTCGCAAGCCGGTGGGTTGATGCACCCCGAGTGAAGCAATCGAGGCCATAGTTTTGTTGTGTTTGGTGCTGTCCTGTTTCCCTCCTCAAATTATACAAAAGGTCGAGTGCCGGGTAATGGTTGAAGGTAATTGCTGGCGATCCATCTCCTTCAGTCCATTCGCTGGAAAGAACAGCCTGGAAATGATCTTCTTTCTTCGTCTTGTCTTCAGAGGGCCGCAATGCCCATCGCAGGGCAGTCAGTAGGTCAAGAGCACTGTATCCCAGAAAGCGCGTCTGAGAGCCTGGAACCCGCGTCTGGGGGTCGCAAGGCTGCCCATTGAATATCCCCACTTTGAGGGGCAGCTGTCTATTGGTCAAAGCTTACCCCAACCACTGCAGGGACCGCCGTTTAAGCTCTGACGTAGCTTTTGGCCGCGCCTAAAGCTTCCCGAAGCAACTCAACAAACACTCGGCTCCCCACAGGCAACCTGAACCCCATAGCCATACGACCCTCGCTCTGCGCCCTGCTCCAAACCCGCCATGAAGTTGCTGCCGTCGCCTGAATCAACATGACAGGAAGCTCGCCACAGCCCGGCGACAACGATCCCCACCATGACAAGAGCCCGACCGAGTCCAGCAGCGCTGGTGTGGCGCTCAAGCACCCACCAGCCAGCGACGCAACAACAACAGGCCCAATGAAGGAGCTCAGGGTTAACACAGGCGCTGGCGCAACCTCTGACGATGAACCCGATGACACATTAGAGCAGTCTAGTGATGAGGATGGTGAAAGGGAGGAAGAGGGCGAGGAAGAGGCAGAAGAGGGCGAGGAAGAAAGCGAGGATGAAGATGAGGAGCCGAAGCTCAAGTACGCGCGATTGACCCAACACCTCGGGCCCCTTTACCGCAATGGAGATGCGACAAGCACCTTTCTAGTTGCTGGAGACAAACAGATCATAGGAACACATAATGGAAACATCGTCGGTATCCCTAACCTGCATTGGCACGAAATGGTGTGACTGACCGCCTAAACCAGCATGTTATTCAACTCCCTGTTTTCCAACCATTACGAGTCTATCATGCCCACTCAGCCTCTGTTACAGCCGTTTCCATCTCCCCATACCCTCCACCACTGTCGACGCTCAGACCCGATGCCACCCCGAAAGCTACTCCAAGTAGCCCTCGAAGACCGGGTTCATCTATCGGCGAAGGCCATGTTGTCCCAACACCACCACCGAGAAGGGCCACCCAACTCCAAAACACAGTGCCGAATACCCCGTCTAACAATATTTACATTGCTACCTCGTCGATGGACGGAAATGTCTGTGTACAATCTCTGGTCGATGTCAAGGATGTGTCGCTGCGCAACTTTGCTCGCCCTATCCAAGCCGTCGCTCTGTCTCCAGACTACAAGCACGACAAGACATATCTTTCTGGCGGGTTGTCGGGTCAGCTAATTCTGACGACGGGTGCGCCGCTCGGTCGAAGTACTGCCACAACAACGGGGGCAGCTGCGCAGGCGGCAGGTTGGCTTGGTGGCATGGTCGGCGCCAGCACAGGAAAAGATACCGTTTTGCACTCTGGCGAGGGAACTATCAACACCATCAAGTGGTCTTTGTCGGGAAAATACGTCGTCTGGCTGAACGAACATGGCATCAAGATCATGCGTACAAAGCTTCATCTGGAGAGCGCCGATGCAGACGATGCCTGGAAGCGCATCGGCCACATTGATCGGCCTCAGACGGCAGAGTGGGAGACTATGGCCAGCGTGTGGAAGGGAAGGGCTGAGTGGATCGACGAGCAAGCCGTCGAGCCTGATGAGCCTGAGAAGGAATCTCATGAAGTCCTCCTTTCGCCAGCTGCGGAAAGACTGAAACAACAACAGGTCAAGCACAGCAAGACGATAGAGCGTCTCTTGGTTGGTTGGGGTGGGACCATCTGGATCATACATGTTCACCCCGGGGGCGTCGGCGTTGGAAAGCATGCCGGGGAGAAGTCCGCTGGCCGGGCAGAGATTGTAAAGTTGTAAGTTATCCTCCGCCCGTTGCCCTTTTTTCAATTGTGTTTGCTGACCCCTCAGACTTCGTATGGATTGCATTATTTCTGGCATTTCGTTATATACCCAAAACTTGATATTAGTTCTCGCCTATTGTTTGCCGGACGACGACGACGCCAACGACCAAGACGACGGTACCGCGGCTCGCGGCCACAAGCACACATTATCCAGTGGTAGCGAGCCATCAGGCGGAATTCGTCGCAAGCAAAACAGCCAGCCTCCCGAACTGCGGCTGATCGATCTCACTTCTCAGGCAGAGGTCGACAAAGATGGCCTGACGCTCAGCCGGTTCGAAAGGCTTTCGTCCAATGACTACCACCTTGGTGTCTTGCCAGCTCAAACAGTGGCTGCTGCTGCCTCTAGTAGGGGCGCCCTGGAGACGTTGGCTGGGCTGGGCACTGAGATGCTCAACGCGGCTCTCAACCCTATCTCTCTCTTCAGCTCAGGTGCCAGTATCAGAAGCAAGGACAGCAACGAGGGCACATCGCCTGTCAAGATTGCTGCCGCGTCGGCTCTCTTGCGATCAAAGGGTGGATCTGTGCATCCAAATCTCACCAAGCCCGGAGTCAAGATCTTTATACATAGTCCGTATGACTGCATCCTCGCGACGAGGAGAGATTTGGGGGATCATCTGTCGTGGTTGTTGGAGCGACAGCAGTACCAGCAAGCATGGGAGCTTGTCAACGAGCACCCTGAGATCATGTCGACGGCTGTTGACACGAGCCCATTATCGCCGGACCATACACAGACAACCGACGATTTTTACGATGAGACCGCTTCCCTTGCCGAGGGAATGCAATCGATGTACTCGGCGGCAGAAAAGGAAAAGAGGCGGATCGGCGAACTGTGGCTGCAAGAGCTGGTTGAGGCTGGCGACTGGGTACGAGCTGGACAGACCTGTGGAAAGGTTTTGGGAACTCCAGACCGCTGGGAGAAGTGGGTGTGGACATTTGCTGGGGCGAACAAGTTTGACGAAATTGTCAATCACATCCCTACCGAGCGGACACGGCCCCCAATCCCGGGAACCATCTACGAGGTTGTGCTTGGGCATTACCTCGAGACGAGCAAACCCCAGTTCCGCGAGCTTTTGGAGAGATGGTCTCCTGACTTGTTCGAGATTACCACCATCACGACAGCCTTGGAGAACCAGCTCAACTACCGAGAAGTGAGGGAAGACAGCGTGGAGGATGGCGAGGTTGGTCGCGACTGGCGCATCGTAATGGAGAGTCTTGCCAAGCTTCATGAAGCCAACGGCAGGAATAGGGAGGCTCTCAAATGCTACATCAAGCTGCAGGATGCGGATAACGCGATGAGGTTGATCAAGGATGGGCATTTGGCTGATGCCGTGGCGGATGACATCCCTAGCTTTCTCACTCTTCGTGTTCCTCAAGGTCAGGCCAAGATGTCGAATGATGAGCTGGAACAGGCGACTCATGAGGCGATTACCCTGCTGGTGGACGAGGCACAGCATGGACTGGTCAAGCCGGATGTTGTGGTGGAGCAGCTCCAGGAGAAGAAATTGGATCTGTACACGTTCTTTTATCTTCGGGGTTTATGGCGGGGGCAGGGGATTCACGAACATAGCGGGGAGTCGAGGGCGAGGCTTGTGACCGACAGTCAGTCTCTGGTGGACAATTTTGCTGATTTGGCGGTCCATTTGTTTGCAAAGTATGACCAGGGACTGTTGATGAGCTTTCTCAAGACTTCGACTGCGTATGCGTTTGAGGAGGTGAGGTTACTCCATCTGTCCTCTTTTGCGTGTGTGTGTGTGTGTGAGGAGCATGCTAACAGTCTTTTTCTTAGGCCGTCAAAGAATGCGATCGATACGATTACATCCCCGAGCTGGTCTACCTGTACTCCAAGACTGGGCAGATGAAGCGCGCCCTGACGCTCATTATTGAACGGCTGGGCGATGTCAGCCGCGCGATTGCTTTTGCCAAGGAACAAGACGATCCTGATCTTTGGGAGGATTTGCTCGAGTATAGTATGGACAAGCCCCGGTTCATTAGAGGGTTGCTTGAGGAGGTCGGGACGGCGATTAATCCCATCACTCTTGTCAGACGGATTCCAGAGGGGCTGGAGATTGATGGTTTGAGGGAGGGGCTGAAGCATATCATGAAGGAGCATGATATCCAACACAGTATCAGCTCGGGCGTGGCAAAGGTGTTGAGGAGTGAGGTGGCGGCGGCGCAGAATTTGCTGAGGAGTGGGCAGAGGAAGGGGGTGAAGTTTGAGGTTGTGGTTAAGGGGGGCGATCATGTTGATGTCAAGGCGAAGGATGTGCCTACTATTGTTGGGGAGAAGCATGAGGTTGTTGATGATGGGGTTGATAATGAGGTGCCTAAGCCGCCGGGGAAGAAGTGGGCGCCGGGGCATTGTGCGGGGTGTTGTGAGGCGTTTACGGAGTGGGAGATGGAGACGTTGGTTGGGTTTGCCTGTGGACATGTGTATCATTTGTCGCATTTGCTGGAGAAGATGCACCCGGAGGAGAGGGTGGATCAGAGCTTGGTGAGTGCGGTTGGGGAGAGTGTGTCGCATCGGATAGGGGCCAAGGTGACGCATGCGATGTTGTTGAGGGACAAGATTGCGGGCGGGTGTCCTGTTTGCAAGGAGGCGGAGGAGACGTGATTTCAAAGATGAAGTATATATACGTTGGCCTGGCTACATAACGATGAGTTGGTTTCATGGACAATTTTCCGTGTGCAAGGTGTTGTGGCTCATCTAATCAATTACTTTTTTTTGTCAATTCATATCTCATTATCCAGAAATTCAACCCTGAACCCTCTTCTCAACAAAAGTCACCTCCCCAAAGTGCTTCTTCACCTCGGGCACCTCCAACAAACCCTTGAGGTACCCCTCCACAGAAGGCGCCTGCTTTCTCATCTCCCCGTCAAACAAGAACTTGCTCGCGAGAGTCATGGGCCCCAAAACAGCCAAATCAGCCAAAGTCAACTGGTCACCAACAAGGAACTTTCGCCCATCCTTGACCGCCTCCTCAAGCCTCTTGACGGCTCTCTCAAGGTTGCCAGCGCACTGGTTATACCTTGCCTCGTCATAAGGGATCATTTTGGCCAAGACCATCAAGAGAGGGGGGATGGTAGCGCCGGAGAGCTCAGACTCGCCAAAGAGAGCCCATTGCTCGATCAAGGCGGAGGTCTTGGGGTCAGCACCGAGGAGCTGGGAAGAGGCGGGGCCGGAGGAGGCGATGTAGCGCGCGATGGCGAGACCTTCGGTTAGGTGGAAGGTGTCGTCTGCGGAGGAGAAGGCGGGGACTTTGCCGAGGGGGAATTTGGAGAGGAAGGAGGGGTCTTTGTTTGTGACGCCCATTTGGAAAGAAGGGAACTCCAACTCGACATTGTTGAGGTCGGCGGCGACTTGGGCCTGGGAGGGGGTTTAGTATCATAAGGGGAGGGGACAACATGGGGGAAAGGGGGACGTACAATGTGGACGCGGTAGTTGCCGGGGTAGGAGTAGATCTTGCCGATGGGTGCCATGGCTACGGTTGTGTGTGAGATATCAAAGAGTACGAAGAGAGAGCAGAGATGATGTTGCGAGATGTTGAATGAATTGCGTGACTTGGTTCCAAGGACTATAAACATGAGACTGAAAAGGGAATGAGATGGGCCATATATATATATGACACTGAGCCCGGACGCCACTTGGCAACGGCTGTATACAGCGGTAGCTCAATCGAAGTCAAATGAACCCGCGGCTCAAGTGCTCAACCCCTCCATCAAGCTACCACGACTGTCGTAATCTGTGACACCAAGCCATCCTATCTTTCTCCAATCTCCACTCTTGTTAGTGTACAGCTTGCAAAAAGGACGGATGGGACGACGGCTAACAGCACATCAGAGCCATTTGTCCCACAAGCTGTTTCACCGTTGTCCCCCTTCGCTCTCCGCGCTGTTCGAGAAGATTCGTCATGGTTGCGGTCCAAGTGGGATATTCTGACAAATCCATGGCTTGGAGGAGCTAAGTGGAGCTTATAAATGACCCAAAAACTGTCTGTGCTTGTGCAAGGGGGGAAAATAAACAATGATCTGTACACTTGAATGCGATGGCTTGTTTACCTTTTTCACTTTACTGCCTCTTCGCCGAGCTCTATCGGAACAAAGTAGTGACAGTTAAAAAAAAACTAAACTTGTAAAATGAAACAAAGATTCAAGGTGAAAAAGAAAATGCAGGAGAAGCTGTGGACGAGCTGGGAATCGAACCCAGGACCTTTCGCATACAGGTGGGTATGCTAAGCGAACGCTCTACCAACTGAGCCACACGCCCTGATTGGATGGCCTTGCACCTTGGACATTCACCCTAACACAATTCAAAGTACCAAGACTCCCTTGGTTGTTTAACCTCCTGAAGCATGAAATTATGAATAATGAGGCTAAAGTACACAAACATGGCACCTATCGATAGAGTCGCCAGAAGGCGCTTGTACCGTTCTACACCTTCAGGAATATCCCAACTGAAAGCACACAAGTGGCTGAAGGCTAGGGGCGCTCAGTGGCCCGTAGCTATGCTCTTCGCTCTTTAACCATCTTTTCGAAGAAATATCTCAATCCAACTGCGGTAGAATCGCATGGCCACAGAAATCCAGCGGTTTCAAGAAGCTTCCGGCCGACGAGCTCCAGCGAATCTGCACTCAAGATCTAAATACGAGTTAAAACCAATCGAAATTTAAAGTGTCCCTACCTACCTGTGACTATAAAAAAGCCCATTTGCGGACTGCCGGTTGCGCTCGCATTGACATTTCTAGATAGACTGAGAATTATTAGTTTGCCACACGATAACACGGAGCAGGAAGACGAACTTGGATGTGTGAGCGGTGAATGGAAGAGTTCTCGGTCTGTCCTGTGCGCAAGCTGTTCTGCCTATGCGTTTAATGATGGGTTATGCTACGAAACGGGGTTATTTGGTGACTGAAAAGATCGCCTGGCAGCAGGTCTGCAGCTGGTTGAGCTCGTGGAGCTCTTGCTCATACTGCTCCCAATATGTTGTAACCTGCGCCTTTGCCATCGGTTAGCACTATTCAAGTACCCTAGATATCGACCCGAACCAAGCAATCTTGCATACCTATTCGAATGTCACCAGTATCCAATCGAACTAACAGACTTTTGTCCTGGGCAAAAAGGTGAGAGTCTAAAAATATCCCGAGGCCGTGAACAGTTGGCGCCCACTTTCGGAGTGCTCGGAACCTATCGGATCTTCAAGAGCAAGATGGTGGAGAGTGAAACTTAAAAACGAGATGCATGATGGCCGTCTCCGAGGTCAGGTCCGGTACTACTTAAAACCTGGCCGATTCCAAGGCCACATCACTTGCCTCCGATGAGACAATCATCAACCATTGGAGCAGTTGCTTAGGTATATGGCCAAAAACACAAGAAATCTATAAACTGGCCTCATTTCAGATTCAAAAGACCTCACCAGAAATGTCCAAAGACAACAGTCTCCTTTCGAAGACCTCGGAGAATCACCACTGCTAGAACCTATTACTCTAGAATCATGTCTCCCACGAAGCTAGATCTGGTATATGTCGTGATGACAATTCTGTCATCAGTCTCAGCTTCCGAGCTTATCCTTACTTCTCCATGTCACACCATAATTGCACCAGAGACACTCCCAGCAACTGGAATTCCTACCATCGAACTGGCAATAATCATGCCAACACCACCGAGTGCCTCCTCACACATTCAGACTTCAAACTTGACAATCCAAATGAACTGGCTCGGGGGTGTAGGGTGGACAACTATGGACGACACGCTGGACACTTTCACGATGGGGGTAACAGTCACCACCCCAACATCAACAGTTTCGGCAATTGGGCCATTGCCAACGCCCATAGTAATTGCTACGGCTTCGGCTTTATGAGACTTCCATGGTCAGAGGGCGGTGCTTTGGTCTTTGCTACCTTACCAAGGTGGGTACCTAGCTAGCTGAGGTCAATTACAACGCACCTGGTATCTTGTCTCCCTTAATCACCTGACACTCTATGTAGGGCTAGTCTATACCGGAAAATGACTTCGCAGAAACAATGAGCACACAAATCAGAGAACTGGGGGTTGGGGGAGGTGTCAGAGGCATAGGTTGTCATGTGTTACAGGGTATAAACTAAGCCGCTACTCCATCGTGTCAATATCCATCCCATTTACGTGTACCAAGTAGGCTCAGGGTGCTCCCCGAGCAAGACATATCTTCCCAGCTCTCGGTTCTTGTAAGCCACCGGATCGTGCAGAGTGTGGGTTCTGATATCTCTCCAGAATCTGTCCAGCCCAACCTTGCTGGCAGTTGCCCTGGAGCCAGTCACTTCAAACACTCCCGCTGTCACCCGAAGACCAACATCGGTGGTGACAACCTTGACGGAGGCAACCAACTCGGCCCATTCACCACGCTCCTCGATGGGGAAGGCGGCTCGGTTGTTCTGGTAGGTGCCATAGATGCGGTCAGCTTCGGCCCCAGCCTGGTTGGCGAGGGCCTCGGCAGCACGGAGGTGGGCGAAGAAGTTGCCGTAGGTGGAGAGGATGTAGAATTCATCGGTGGCCTTCTCCTTGTTCTGTTTTGGCAGGTTAGGCGTTGTTTTCCATCTATTGTGGGAAAGGATGGTACTCACGTCGCCGCCGTATGGCCACGCTCTTGTGTTGGTTGTGGTGTACTTCTTGGCAAAGTCCAAGGCGCCGAGGGCGATGCCAAGGTAGAAATTGCTGAACACGAGTTGAATACTGCATTGTGTTAGTATCAGAACAAGACAAATGGTTGTAAAGGTAAACCTACGTAGGAAGCAAGAGAGCGGGAAAAGGAATACCCAGCACAGCCGGGTCAGGCTTCTTGGTCGCCACATCCCAACCAAGAGCATCAGTCCATGGGGCGGAGATGCCTTCAATCTTGGCGCTACCAGACTCCGTCAACCTCAAGCCAACATTGTCCCAGTTGTAGTGGAACTGAATGCCAGCTTGGGCAGTAGGAACGATGGCAAAAATGTGCTCTTCAGGTCTGTCATGAATGGCACCCTCGAGGACAATCAGATCAGAGACAGCGGCGCCAGTGGTGAAGTTCTTGAAGCCGTTGTAGGTGATGTTGGAGTCATCGTATGTGATCTTGAGGTCATTGTCTCTTGGGTTGACAGCGCCGCCGACGTAGTAGTTGTTTTCAATGATGAGCTTCTGGAACCGTTCGGCCTGCTCATCATTGCCGACCACGTGGGCTGTTCGTGACCACAAGAGGTGGTATCCAAGCAACATGCCAATGGAGCTACATCATGTGTTAGGCTTCAAACGCTTGCCATGGGGAAGTGAAGAGGAAACATACCCGTCGCCTTTGGCAACTTCTCTGATGACCTCATAGCCGACACTCCATGGTTGCTCACCACCACCGTACTTTTTTGGGCCGAGAACCTTCAAAAGCCCAGAGTGCTTGAGAAGAGCAACCTCGGCTTTGGGGGACTTGTTGGCTTTCTCGCGAGCAGCAGCATCAACAGACAAAACAGCCGCAACTTCACGAGCACGCTCAAGCCAGCCTTGAGCATCAGTGGGATAGGTCGCCCATTTCGACTCGTACTCGGCGTAGACTGCTGGGTCAGTGGCGGAAGGAGCCTGGCTGATGACAGGAACCACTGGAGTGGCCATTGTGGTGTGCTTTTTTTGTGAGGGACACGGTGTAGGGGTATCAAAAGGTTGAAAATAATGGTGGGAATGGCAGAAAGGGCCTGTTGACGGTAGACTAAAGAGTTACATGTTGAGAATGTGAGTAGTATGCCCTGTTCTTATACTAAGGCTCATAACCTTCCACATCAACGCCATCATGCCCTTCGGGTATCCCTCTGCTGCTGCCATGACGACCGCATCGATCGTGCTTCCCATCTCGTCACGAAAACTCCCGATTGGTATTGCGAATAAAGCCTCCAAAATTCCGTGAGTCGCTTTTCTGGTAAGGATACGCTTGTAAGAAGCAGGTGAGACTCTTCCCGCCCCGAAATCAAACAAAACGGCTCTACCCGGCGCTATTGGGATTGAAGGCCTGCGTGTTTCAGAGCACACCACAAGCCATGGGCAGCAAATGGCGACTAAGAAGAGCAACCAAGACCCTTAATCCCAGCAGGCTGCGTAGTATCATGCTCATTGAGATCTTGGTGTCTTAGATGGATTAGATTGATTCGATGGGTTAACGATCTGACATGTTTGGCGTGCTTCAACCTCCTGCTGCCGCCGATCTAGGATTCCAGCCAGTCGTGAACGCCCTTCAAGA
This sequence comes from Podospora pseudoanserina, assembly GCF_035222485.1. NCBI lineage: Eukaryota > Fungi > Ascomycota > Sordariomycetes > Sordariales > Podosporaceae > Podospora > Podospora pseudoanserina. The sequence goes on from NC_085924.1 coordinate 339,435, forward strand.
TGACGCCACAGGTCCCAAGAATGATAACAGAGCTACCCGCAGCTGAGGGATGCAGGAAGGAGCCGCTTTGGAAGCTACCACTGCGATGGAGCTTTGAGTTTTCTCTCGACTTACACCTGCTGTCCAATTATCTTCGCCGGCTCCACCTCCGTCCTGGCCATGAACCCCCCGTGCGCAGCACCCCCCTCTGCTCAAGCACAAGCAGCAAACGAGCACACTCCGAATTTCCGAACGTCCGCGACGCTTTCAAACAGTTCTTTTTCTTCATTACAGTGATGGTCATTGGAAGACTGAAGCTAAGATCCAGTCTCCCAGCTCCGCCTTGCTAGTCGATTGCGTGCTGGGGGTCCGCATTCCCCACGCCAAGACCAGGCCGATCAAGCGAGATCCTCCCCAACTCTATGCTGTTGGCGCATGGCATCATTGCCTTGCGCGATGACGGGATGCGCTCACATCTCAGTCAAGAGAACTGCCCAACTTTTTGCGGGGGCCCCAAGTGTATAAGAGCGAGCAGGATGTTTAGAGGATTGCCCAAACCAGTTGCTGAATTGCGTGATCGACCCGGTCTTGTTTCTTGAACGCGAGATAGTCGAGACGTGAAGAGATCTTATCTTGCAGCTTGCTTGAGCCAACGCTACTCATCTTGGACGTCTTTGTTTTCAACCCCCCTGAGTTAGCCCCTTTCCGTCTCTCTGCCAACACACACACAACAACAACAACAACAACAACCACCACCACCACAAAGCAACAATGGCTCAACCACACGAACTCAACACCGACCCCGACCGTCTTCTCTTCGCCTACTGGGTCCCCAACGTCTCGGGCGGCCTCGTCGTCTCCAAAATCCCCCAAAACACCTCTTCCTCCCTCAAATCCAACCTGACCTACGCCCGCACCGCCGAACAGCACGGCTTCGAGTACGCCCTCACCCAAATTCGCTTCACGGCCCTCTATGGCGCCTCGGAACAGCACGAGTCCGTCTCCTTCTCCCAGGCCCTCCTCCACGGCACCGAAAAGCTCAAAGTCATCGCCGCCATCCTCCCCGGCCCATGGACACCAGCCGTCGTTGCCAAGCAGCTCGCCAGCATCGACAATTACACCGACGGCAGAATCGCCGTCAACATCGTCTCGGGCTGGTTTAAGGGCGAGTTCCACGCCATTGGGGAGTGGTGGCTGGATCACGCCGAGAGATACAGACGCTCGAATGAGTTCATGAGGTGTCTGCGTGGTATCTGGACCGCGCCCGAGGATGAGGGTTTCACCTTTTCGGGAGACTTTTACCGGTTCAAGAATTACAAGCTGGCGCCTAAGCCGGTGCAGAAGCCGCACCCGCCTATCTTTCAGGGGGGGAATAGTGAGGATGCGAGGGTCAATGGGGCTGAGGTGGCAGATTGGTATTTTATGAACGGGAATGATCTCGAGGGGTTCAGGGCGCAGATTCAGGATGTCAAGGCGAGGGCTGCCAAGGTTGGCAGGGAGGAGCACGTCAAGTTTGCGGTGAATGGGTTTGTGATTGTGAGGGATACCGAGGAGGAGGCGATTAGAGTGCTGCAGGAGATTCAGGGCAAGGCCGACCAGGGGGCGATTGAGGCGTTTGCGCAGGAAGTGAAGAATGCTGGCCAGAGCACCAAGGAGAAGCAGGGCATGTGGGCGACGAGCACGTTTAATGATCTGGTGCAGTATAATGATGGGTTCAAGACCAAGTTGGTCGGTACCAAGGAACAGGTGGCCGAGAGAATTGTGTTGCTCAAGGCTTTGGGTGTCAACTTGCTCTTGACTGCCTTCCTTCATTACGATCAAGAGGTTGAGCAGTTTGGCAAGGAGGTGCTTCCGCTGGTACGGAAGCTCGAGGCCGAGGGACGTGGCAAGGACGTCGCGTATGAGATTGAGCGGACTGGTGCCGTTTATCAGAAGCACTAAGCCTTGACCTGTACGATTAAATTATGATAATGAAGCAAATAAAACAATACCCATGCTCATCTAGAGATCACCCTCCTGCCCGACAATAACGTTCACCAATTGGCTGTTGTTTGATGTGACATGCTCGCCGGCGGTGGCTCGTACTTGAGCCTTCCACTCTGGTGTAGGGAGGTACATTGGTGAGCACCAGAGCTGATATCGTGTGTCCTGCACCGGATGCCAGTCCCACAAAGCGTCGTCATGTCCAGTCTTTATTCGAATGTCGTAAGAGTAGGCACCGTAGACGAGGTCCCATGTGACTGTGAGCCTGACCCAGCCCTCGCGATTTGGCGATGACGCCGCTGCTGCAAGGTTGACTGGCGTAGACAAGACACGACGCGGCACCGGTTGAGGGATCTCGAGCTCTTTTGTTGACCTGTCTGTCAAGGCAAATTCGGGAGAGAGCAGCGTGCGCGAGAAGGCTTGGGCAATCTCAAATTCGCCAAGAGCGCCAGGGTGAAGCCCATCGTAGGATCCTTCTCTGCAAAGGTAGTTCTCGCAAAGATGAACCAAAACAACGGGTGACGACGGTTGATTCCAGCTTGGGATTGCTTGAGCGAGCAGTTCGTTATACGTCTCGACTCTCACGGGTAGATCACCCAGTCCCGGAACAATAGTACGCTGCGGTACGTTTGCGATGGCAAATTTGAGGGCCTGGTTGTGAGTGCGCGCTTCTGTTATCAAGGCCTCCATGCTCTTGAGGGTTCCCCCTGGATCGCTTATGCCCCACCCAATGTCGTTGAAGCCCAACTCTACAAGGCACAGGTCCGGCTTGTGTGTGGCAACCTGTTCGCCAATTCCGTCCTTGACGACGCATGCTGCTTTTCCCCACCAAGAATAATGATAGCAATCCTGGAGGAAATCTCGGTCCACATCTGGAGCGTATCCCCCATCGCGAGTTCGATCATCCTCTGGAGGAGGTGGGATGGTGCCCTTGTGCGGCCCCACAAACACAACGGGAGTGTTGTTTTGTCGAAACCATTCCCATATTCGATACCGCCAAGTCCAGTCGCCTTCACGGCCGTGGGAAATCGAGTCTCCCACGATCATGATCCTTGTGGCCGGTCGTGTCGGTACGCCGCCCATCCTGCTGTGTAGGTAAGGCTTGTCTTGTGGTCGCGTTCATGATGAGCAAGGCGCGCGTTGTGAGGGGTCAATGGCACCGGACCCAAAAATAGCCGAGGCTGGACCAGGGAGGGTTAGGGGTCTGCGAGGGTGTTATCCCTGAGCCCCTGAATTGAGATGGCCATGACACACACACGAGTCAATTGCATTTTTCCAATTTGTTAAAGAGAGTCTCAAGTTTGTTATTTATCTAAAAAATTAAAATAAAATAAAAGAGCGTATGGAGTTAGATATCGGTGAAGACTGTCCACTTATCACCAACCTTCATTCCCATAAATACCGCCTCATTTCCATCACCGCATAAGAAACCATTATGAAAAGTCACTTCCATCATCACTTGGCCCATTCACCATGATCGTCGTAAAGAAAGGTTCCCCGCCCTGATTATTCCCACTATATCCAAGGGCACCCCTCATGCAGCGAGACCAACGCAAACATGGTAGCCGCGGTAGAGGTTGTCGCACTCAAAGTCAATCGTGACCTTTTTGTTCAACGCGTAAAACTCGTCCAAGGTAATCCCTGCTCCCTGCGCAATATCGTGGCATGTATCTCCAGCGACCACCTTGTGGAATTCAGCGCAGTTCTCCACGGTGCCTGGCTGTGGCTTGATCCCCGTAGAGGGAGAAGACGAAGGAGTCGAGAGAGATGTTGTGGTAACGGTGATGAATCCGGTAGGTGTGGGTGTGGGAGTCTGGACAGCTGGTTGGGTTGACCCGGGACGGACAAGCTCTGGGTACAGCGGGCTGCATTGTGAAATGACCTCGGACACGTCCACCCTCTTCAAAGTGCCCCGAGTAGGTATTCTGTAGACTCTGACACCAGTGTCGAGGACGAGAACGCCGTCCCATCCGATATTCAGGTTGCCTGACCAAACCTGCGCCGTGCAACTAGGGAACTCATTAGCAACTGGTGTGAGACAGTGCAGGCATTGTGTCACTTACTCAACAGCCTCCTCGGGTGAATTAATCCGTCCGCCAAGGGACCAGGTCAATGTCTTATCTTTGCTCTGAGTCGTCGACTGGCTAGAGGAAGAGCTCGTAGACCATGACACGGATGTCTCGACACTCACGACGTCGGGAATGCCAGCTTTAATGGACATGCCGAAAGTCAAACTGGTAGACGATGAAGTTGTCCAAGTCGTGGATGTAGAACGCATGATCGTGTCACCGAAGCTCCAGTTGTGGGCCACTCCATCCCATTTCACCTTTTTGGTGCTTAATGTCTCCAGCTCGAGATTCGCAAAGGGATTGTACGAGTCAATGCGGACATCCTCGAGCACCGGATCTTTGGCCAGCTTCCTGATAAAAACAGGGGACAGCTGGTCCATCTCCTTGCCTGCTCTTCCAACAAAGCCGATGAGCATTCCCGATCCAACCTCCATGACAAAGTTTCCTTGACCAGTTGTGTCTTGCCCGTGATCAAACTCGCCTCCAATGGTGGTTTTGAACAGAATGCGGCCGGTGCGTTTTCCATCACCGTTACCCCACAGAGTCATCTCGGTGATTGCTTCGCCTGGCTGAAAGTGGTAGTCTTTGGATTCACCCTCCAATGCTCCAGCGCTTCGGGTCGCGCCATCAGAGAAGGTAACCTGGATGCCCCGGAGAGTTTGCTTGTTCTTCGTGGTGGCTACCCTGAAGACGCGAATCTTTTGGACGGTTTGGCCGGTTTCCGCCAGCAACTCAAATTCGCTGCCTCCTTTTCCACCGACACGGAAGGTCGGCGCCCAGACGTCTCTCTCCCATGTTGCGGCAAGGGATGTAGTGGCCAAGAACCCAGCAATAAGGGAGGAGCAGAATTGTGTCCAACGCATCTTTGCAGTTAGATTATAGCAAATGGACTGTAAGGGCGTTTGTCAAAAGTGCAACAGTGTTGAGGAAGGGTCGTGGGTTGATTGGTTGAAATGAATGTGAAGTGTATATCAGTGTAGGTAAGTAACGAAGGAATGGCTGAAGAGAGTGACTAGGTAGCGAGGCTTCCCAACGAATGAACGAGGCTCTCGGTGTTATATTCCTGCCTGAGACTGCGCGATGGGGTGAGGATTTAAACTCTGAGTTGAGTTGAGGTGGGAAACGACAGGACTTTATACTCAGAATGCCTTGCCACTGACGACCAGATCTGATAGATACGTCTCGGTCAACGGGTCTGTTTGTCTCTCTTGTGGCGTGCGTCGACGACGTAGGTCAACACCATGTTCACGTCGTTAATCTGCGCTCAAGCCATCAGAGAACGCATGATAATTGACCAAATTTCAGGGGTATCGCCGTAGTGGCGGGTAGATCAGGGGTCAAGACTTGTAGGCGCTCTTCAACCCAGGCGGACATTTCCATTGGCTGCCTAGGACCGGCGTGCAAAGACGGCATGTCCTTGGCTTACGAGCTTAACCGGCCTAGCACTTGCAGCCCTATGAGCCAGGGCATAGGCCAACACGTCGATTTCAACTATCACTACCTGTTCCTTTCGTTGTGATTGTAGATGTATTCGTCCTCAAATAAATGCATCTTTGTCAGTAATTGTTGTTGAAATCCGATTGCGGTCTGAGTTGAAGGTAGGTATCAACCACCGTCCCAAGACGTCTATCAAGATACCTCGTTCGAGTAAAATGGGTTGGATTTAGAGCTATCATGGAAAGCCTTGAAACCCCATTGCAAGGCTCGCCTCAGCAACCCCCAAATATCCCGGCCTGCCCCCAATGCGGCCATGGTTTTGAAAGCGGAGACGTCATTTTAGGCCATCCCCTGCCCGCAAACAGACCGTTCTCGATACCGACTGGGACTTTTGGACAATGCTCACGCTCGCCAAGGCAACTCCTGATATTCCGTCGATTAAGGTGGGACGTCTCATGTTCAGCTGACAGCGATGATTTCATCCCAACCTGCAGCTACCTTAAGCTGCATCTCAGCCTCATGTTAAAATCCCAAATCCATCCTAACTTGGAGTCATAAACGAATGCAGGAGCCTTCGCTGAGTTGGCCGGATGTTTCACCGTCTTCACCGGCCAACAACAGGTCAGAGCCTTACGAACACTCAACAGCCACAGACGGAGCCTGGGCCCAAATCGGCAGCGGCCCGAAGGTGGTGTGGTCCGGGAGCCCGAATGATCGAAATTGGATCCGAATAGTAGACCGGTAGAAAGGGTTGTTTGTGTGTTGTCCTGACCCTAATACCAAACTCCTGCAGTAGTGCGTACGGTCTCTAGGTCCAATTCTCATCAGCTCGTTGAAAGTCCTTAAGTCACAGCCTATCAAGGGCTTGCCGTGTACCTGAAACAAATTTGGCACTATCTGCATACATGTAAGCGTCGTCTAGGCCAAGCAACGCCAAGCCCCAGCCTGCTTAACGTGGGGAAGGGGAAAACCCAACGGGCTGGTCAAAGAAGACCATTAGTCGAGAGGAAAACATGAACAAGAGACAATGTAAAATCACCAGCTGTATACTGCTGGAACTTCAAAGTGTGGGTCATTCCCGGCATCGTTTTGCCGTAGGATGATGACGCGAGAAAGGAAGTAGGTGCAGCTCCAGCTCCAGCCAAGGACGCCACGTCGCAGCCTTGAGATGTCAAACAGAGAAATCGCAACAATTTTTTGCGGCTTCGGGTTCGGTCAACTGCGGAGGGAGATTTTCAGAGTCAAACTTAAGGAGATTGAGAGCTTACAATAGCCCTCATGATTCACGTCCATGAGGTAAGAGATATGAGTTGACGATCCCGTTGTCGGATGGCACGGGAGGGAAGCCACACTTGACCCAGGACCAGTCGGTCCTCATGGCCAATTCCAGTTTAACATAACCAGAGACTACTCCTAATGGTGCTGCTGTGCTGTAAAGAGACCACTGGCCATGAATAGCTTACCTGAGCCAAGACTGTGGGTTAGGGTTGTAGGAGTGTTGCTCCTTGTCAGATTAGTCAATGAAGCATGATCCAAGCAACACACTTCCAAGTCTATGTCTCTTAACCTCTGCGATGTTAGAATCTTCTATACACTATGATGTTTCAAAATCTTGCAATTCTACCCCTGATAGCTGTGCATGGGCTGCGCAAGCCTTGCATCGTATTTCGCATTCAGCCCGTGTGATATCTGGATACCTGGTAAGTCTTTGCCTGCTTCATTCTTGGTTCGTATATCTTTTTCCCTGGGTATCGTCCTTCTCCTCCTTTATCGTTCCAACTTCGCAGGGCCAACCAAGCTATGCATGGTCCTTGTTACCTACCTCAAAAGTCCGACGTCCCATCATACATACACTATCTAATTTCTCGGCGCCCTCCCGTCCTATAAACGGAAGCAAAATCAACAGTCAAGCACTGAGACAAGGATGCAAATACGAAGTACACCGCTATTGCCATTAGACCATCGGTATCGACAGATTCAAACCCATGACGCCAAGATTGGGTCTATGCCACCCGCCAAGACGGAGATGCAACCTTAGGCTCCCCGTACGATATTTCCCGGTCTGTTGTCATCAACAACGAGCCAAGGACTTGGGGTGCCGATCCTTCCGTGGTTAGCTCAAAAAGTTCAACGATATCTCATCGACGGTTGATTCTGGACGTTGATTCCTTCTTCTTCTTGTGGTGAATACCGTCACTAATCTCCAGTCCACAAAGCTCGTCTTTCCTTCTGTTCAAGGTACATTCGTTTCTTTGACCAAACCAAGAAAATGCATTCGAAATTCTTGGTCTTGGGTGCTCTGCCCATCCTAGCCATGGCGCGGGCATATCCTCCTGTTATCAGAGGCCGGCAAGACCCAGACACCACGACATCCATCGAAACCTCTCGTCCCACCTCCCCGACTCACACTTGGACAGCCGCGGGTGATGCATCCGCCACAGGCCCGTGGGATGGACACTACACCGGAATCTACACCGGAACACTTCCCGACGATGACAGCGGCCACTACACCGGCATCTACTCTGCCACTGCAACCGGCTGCTCGGGCACGTGCACTGGAACACCTGTCGCGGACTACACCGGCATATACACTCCCACTGGATCTGCGACTGGATCTGCCACCGGCTGCACAGGCATCTGCACTGGGACACCGACCGCGGCCTACACCGGCATCTACACGGGCGAGCTCCCCACCACAACCGGCCAGATCGCATCAAACGGCACAAGTACATCTGCACCCGTCGTCATCGGCGGGGCTGGCAAGGGAGTACAAGGCGCGAGCTGGGTTGGCGGAATCATGGCCGGCTTTGCTGTTATGGGGCTGGCTCTTTAAGAAGAACCTGGATTATAACCTGTCGATGAAGTGGATATGGGCTTGGATATATATATGGATAGGTAGCTTGTTTGAGATATAGTACAAGGTATTTAGCCGATAGTACTCTTCGACGATAACGATTAGGGTGACTTGCTTTGGTGAATTAGTTGACTTATTGTTTACAAAGTATGTGGTGATAGACGAGGAATAGTATTAGGTACCCTACCTGGTAGGTAGGACAGAGAAACACACAGCCAGCGCTTTTCCAGCACCCGTTATTCTCTTCATCAACCTGGTGTCTGCAAAATCATTCACGCCGCTCGTCTTGGAAGACGCTACCTATGCCTTGCTTGACTCATCGTTCCAACTTGGTTCCAAACCAACCAAGCCATGCACGGTCCTTGTTACCACTCGAGTACAACGTACACCTTCCCACTAACAGCAACAAACACAGGTTCGCTGCTGTTGGTGTGACATTCGTGTTCAACATGTTGTTGGGCCGAAGTCGTCCGCACCTCATTTCACGGTGCCTTCCCGTCTTATTAAGACTCGATGAAGTCAGGTATCCATGTGGCACTTGACAGCTTTTGTGTGTACTAGTCAGCAGACACGCATTCAAGGTTGGCGATGTTGGATGCACATGCGAGGTACAGCGCCGCTGCCATTGGACAGCCAGTACAAAATGGATGCCAACCCCTGACCACAGATGGGATCTACGCCACTTGTCCGGATGGAAATGTGACCTTGATCTCACCATCCGATATTTCCCAGAGCCGCCAGGAAGGCTGTTGTCATCACACAGATGGTTAAGCACACACGGGGCGCCGATCCCTTCGCGGCTCCTCAAATGCTCGACGACATCCCGTGGGCGGTTGAGTCTTGTCTTTCCTTTTTACATTATCTTGTGGTGGATAGGTAATATCACTACTTTTTAGTCCAACCGGACCAGTCCTTCGTTTTACTTACAGTCGTTTTCAGTTAAAACAAAAATGCATTCCAAGTTGTTGATCTTGGGCGCTTTGCCCATGCTCGCCATGGCACGGGCGTATCCTCCCCTTCTCAGAGGACGTACAGATGGCGGCTACGTCACGACTCCCGTCAAGACATGCGAGGATATTGGGCAGCAGACCTGTGGAGATGGTTGTGTTCCCTTGGAGTACAGCTGCTGCCCCACCGAGGAGGGAGCTTGTGCAGCTGGTTATAAATGCCAGATCGGAGACAACGACAAGTACGGGTGCTGTCCCGAAGGTCAGACATGTGTCGGCAATGGCGGCTCTGTCACGACCACCTTTTCGACCCCACTTCCTTCTTCAAGCGCTCCTGCCTGCGAGGAAGAGCCGCTCCCCATTGATGACGTCGAGGAACCCGGGCCAACTTCCACTGATGCGATCGAGGAGCCTGAACCGACCTCCATTGATGTCGTTGACGAGCCAACTTCCACTGAGACTGCCGAAGAGCCTCTGACCTCCGAACCAGCGGAGGACACCGAGCCCACCGGCACCGACCTTGTCGACGAGCCCGAGCCAACTATAACCTCCACCATCGTCGAGTCCGACCTCCCCAGCGTCGGAGCATCTGATAGCTTCGAGCTCTCTGCCACGACCACCCAGGAGCCCGGCACCACAGTAACTGGCGAGCCCTCAGCCACCGGGACAGCGACCGCAATCCCCATCGGAACCCTTACCTCCCTTTCCACGACCCTCACCCCCCTTCCAACAAGCTACACAACCTCCACAATCTACACTACCACCCTCGTGACCATCACCTCCTGCGCCCCCACCGTTCCCTGCAACGGCGCTCCCACCGTCATCACAAAGACCATTCCCTTCACGACCACAGTCTGCCCCGTCACTCCGAGCATTATCCCCACGGGCACAACCAGGCTCCCCATTCTACCCCCCGTCAAGCCGACCTACGGCTGCTCCCAAGGCGTCGGCGCCAACTGCCCTCGTCCCACTTCCCCAACTCACACTTGGACAGCAACGCGCACCCCATCGGGTACAGCGCCCTGGGACGGAAACTACACCGGAATTTACACAGGCTATCTCCCTACCACGACCGGCCAGGCTGCATCCACTACGTCGAGACCGGTCACGGCTGGTGCTGGCAAGGGAGTGCCGGGCGCGGGTTGGGTTCACGGAATTGTAGCAGGTGTTGCTGTTTTGGGCCTGGCTTTGTAAGGAGACACTGGGGATAATAGCTGATACAGGTATTAGATAGCGTCGGTATGTAGTTGGATAAAGACATAGCACGACACTTACCCCGTGCTGCATTAACACAAGCAATCTTGGCATGTCGTGTTCCTGGGTCGCTTTCTTCCGTGTACCAGACTGGTTGTGACTCTGTCAGAAGTTAACCTCCTCAATCCCACCCATCCAGCCCTTGCTCGCCGCATTTACCGCTTCCAGTCAAAGGGGGTTGCATATTCCTGACAGCCTAAGGCCATTGGCAAGAGAATTATGTTTCGGTTGTGGTCTTCTGCCGCACCACGGTTTAGTGGATAACTTTAATCTTGTAGCACTAATTAGATTCATAGCCACAGCGGGATTAACCTTCAGCTTTTTTAAGCGCATGGTTATAGGCAGGGTGTGAGACTGGAAATGGAATAAGAGGCCGGCTTCGTATGATGAAGCGACTGGGAATTCGTGTGTTACTCGGAAGGACACGCGCGGGCGAGTTGCTGGCTATAAGCCGGGGAGGTAAACAACAGAGAAAAACAAATACCAATGTTCTCGTGGTTCGAGGCTGCTTGTGTAGGTGCCAAGAAACATCCTCAGCTCAACAACCCCAACCCACATAACACCGCGCCAGCACGATAAAAAGCTTGGCAGGGGTCGTAATATCATCTTCACCATCTTCAGCTCAGAACGGAACCGTGAACGACACGTCACAATTTTTTGTCACAGGCGCGAGCACAATAACACTGACCTTCCACCATAACAGCCCTCCATCATCACAGTCCTTCATCGCACGATTCCCACAGTATGAGCGCCCCATTCACCCTCCCCAACCCAGCCGACCTCCTGTTCAACCCGTCGCTCAAACGGCAAGCCTCCGACTCGGAGGGATCAGACGCCTCGAGCACGGAATCCCAGAAGAATGCCAAAGTCGCCGAGTCTTCCACCGCAGCCTCTTGTAACAGGCTTCTCTGCCCTTCTCTTCGCTGTGAGGGCTGGGGATGTCAAGACACTGATCGCAGCGGATCATCCACCACCTGTTCTCCCGTGCGAGATGTGTTTCGAGGAGCAGCAGCGCAAGGAAAGCGGAAATGGCGAGGAGCAAGGCGCCGATGATGATTATGATGGCGATCAAGAACCGGAAGACGAAGCCTCCAAGAAGGAGCCCGATGACCAACCAGCTCCGCTACCACCCTGTGCCACTATTTGCGACTGGATAGTTCACCCTGATGACTTGTACAGCAAGTACACCTGGCACAATCCCAAATGCCCCAGCGACGGACCGCTCGTCAGCTGCGAATACTGCATGGAAGAGGAACCTAAAGAATGCCCTACCGAGTGTCCCCTCTTCCACGGGCACAGGATGTGCGTCTGTTTGACCCAGAGCACTGAATGTAAACTGACCCGGCACTTGAGCGATATGGGTCGCTGGAGTTCGAAGCCAAGGTTTGGTGATGCCGCTCCCCACAGGCTAGGGGCCACAGGGAGTACTAGTCCGAAGAACTCGAATGCTCTTACTGCCGTGAGGAGCTCGACTCTGACCACCACTCAACAGACTTTACTGCATACTACTGCCATAACCAATGCTGCACCACTTGGGAGTTCATCCCCTGCGAAGAATGCACCCCCAAGGGGGTGTTCCGGCCATGCCCCGACTGTCTGGGCGAGGACGCGTGTGCATGCGAGCCATATACGGTCCCGTGGCAGAAGATGTGCAAAAGCTATCCGATGTACAACTGCTGGCCAGTCAGGGTCTTCGACCAGCCCTTCTGGCAACGGAGCTGGCATGTTGGGCCTGATGGGGAGCGGTCGGCTGAACCCGAATTCTGCAGTGTAGAGGCCCCGCCCTGTATATGTGACGATTCGGAGAAGGAGGCCGATGGAAAGGGGCATCCGACTGCATCCTAGCTGCAGGGCTCAATTCTCCGGCTCTTAGATGCCAGATCAGGGGTGTAATGCCGTGCTTGAGGCAAATCGACACAGCCAGCAATGTACATACACAAAGCCAATTATGGAACAACCAGATTCATTAATACTACGTTCTCTGTCCTGCCTTTCACAACCCGTCCTCGCCAGGAAAAGAAGTGAACGCAGCCAAGCAAAGCACACCAATCTGAAGACCGATAACTGACACCTTTTGAACACTCAGTTAGACTTGTACCATCTATCCATCTTGGTTTTCTTCAAATAGCAACGAGACAAGAAAAACCCCACCGGGCCGTGCTAGGTGATTCAGGCAGAAATCCGAGTCTAGAAACACAATCAGCCTTGTTGCCCCATCACAACTCTTCAAAAACAAGCTTATCCTGGTTCTCATCCGGCCCGTCCGCCAAATACTTTTTCCGGAGGTACTCCAGCCTTGCCCCTTTCCCGTCAGGGTCGGACTGATGTAGCTCTGCCAGATGCAACTCCGGCGACGCGAGGTTTCCAACCTTGGAGTCATCTTCCATGAGCCTTGACCCCCCCGGTATTGTGGTGCCTCGTGCAGGTGGTGGAAGGGAGGAAAGAGAAAGAGAATCATTGTTGCTCACCTGCAAAAGCCCGTTGCTCAACCCATCACCATGGATCAAATCCAACACACTGCTGCTCGACTTCTTTCTAAGGGGCTGGGCAGGAACACCCAGCATCCCACCGCTCTCAGCCGCACCAGCGACCCTAAGCGGGAAGGGGAGCACGGTCCCCACCACCACGGGCGCAACCTGGCTGACCACCCCGCCAATATCCCTCACGAGACCGCCGAGGAAGTCCCCAAACGACTCCTCATGGCCCTGCCCCTCCGGGATCGACATCGTAATCTGCTGCAGCTCCGAGCTGGAGAGCTTGGACAAGGCCTGGAGGGCGGTCTCGCCAAAGACGGCCCGCTTGGCCACAAGGATGGCAGCTTCACGGTCGGCTTGGGAGAGGGATTGGGTCGAGAAGGAAGACTCGGAAACGTGCTCGACAATCTTCTTTGTGAGCTGGTAAAGGGGATCGCGCTCGACGGCGCGGACGATGACCTTTCCGAGGTCGTCGAACCAGCCCTCGGCGCGGTAGGACTCGGCACGGTTCTTGATAGTGTCAACGAGGAATTTGCCCAGTTCGATGCCGATGGTGATGCCGGGGAAGAGGCCGAAGAGCTCGGCTTGTTGACCGTTGGTGGCTGGGCCGTTGGAGGTAGCAGCGAAGGGGACGGTTTTGAGCTTGACCTCGCCGGTGGCGGTAGTTTGGGTGTACTCGGTCGAGCTGAGGATCTTGTTCGCGGTCAGGGGGAGGGCGGGGCCGAGGCGGCAGATGATGGGGTCAAAGTTGATGGAGCGGTAGTGGGTGCTCCAGATCGAGGACATTTCTTGCAGGATCTTGCGGGTGATGGGGTTGTCCTCTAGCTTCAAGATGGATTGGAGGGCAGCCTCGGCGAGGATGCCACGCTCGAGCGTGCCTTGCAGCACAGAGCTTACATCAGTCAAGGCAGATTCAGTGGCCTGATTGATGACACCGAGGATGGCGTGAGCGATGGCGCCGTGGACGCCGCCCAAGAACGGCTGGAGGTAAACAGGGGCGGCAGGGCCCACGTTGCCCTGCACAAATTTGGCAACCTTCTTGAGGTCGTCAAAGAAGCCCTCAGCGTCAAGGGGTCCAGGAGCTGGAGCGGAGGTGTAACCGGTGCGAGGAGCAGGCTGGGTCGTGGGACTGGCGCCGGGGGAGGTGGTGGAGTAGCCGTATTTGACAAGCTTGATGCCCTGGTGTTCACCCCAGGGTGGGAGGTTGCCGTCGAAGACCTTGAGCATGCCCTCGTAGTCATTGCCGAGCGGGCCTATGACACTGGCCGAGTTCTTGTCGCCGCCACCGTAGACGTGAGTACCGATGACAGCTTGCTTGGAACCCTTGCGGATAACAGGAGCACCAGATTGACCTATCCGTTGTTAGCGCAACATTATCCTGGGGAAAAAAGAATCCAAAACTCACCACCAAAGGTCGAAATCCGGTACTTGAGCATGCCCCTTCCCTTGTTCTTGGCCGAGTCAAGGACGTAAGTGGTGCTGGTGAACTGCTCCCACATAAGGGCACCCTTCTCCTCGCGGCCATCGGCATCCTCGAGAGTCTTGTCGGCAGGATAGCCAACAACACCAATCATGTCATCGCCACTCTCAGGAGTGTTCTTGTACGTGAAGAGGCGGAGGTTGCCAGTGAAGGGCTTGTCGAGTTTGACGAAGGCGACGTCGGCATGGCGGTTGTTGCGGTCGACAACCCACTGGGCGTTGGTGACAACGACTTTGCCTGAGCGAAACTGCACGATAGGAGAGTTGATGCTGGAACGTCCGTGGTAGCCGATGTAAGCCTTGATGTCGACGGCCTTGCCGAGGCCTCTGCCATAACCAGACCAGTCGAAGACATTGTGGCCGGCAGTCACCAAGAGGTCTGGGGCGATGAGCCAACCGGTACCCATGGCGTAGGACCTATCACCAGGCTGCTGGCCTTCATAGCGCATCTGAAGCTTGACGATGGCTGTCTCTTTGTCAACACTTGCCGGTCACAGATTCGCGCAGAAGAGGACACTCACAGCGATATTTTCCGCCATCCCGGATATCGTTGTCATCGACCAGAGAGCGGTGGTCCGGGTCAAATACCGACTCGGAAGTGTCATCAGTGGAGAAGAAAGACTCTGGTGTCACCTGGGTATGGGCGTAAGGAATTTCCCAGGTGGCAGCCACGGCGAGATAGGGGTCAGAAGACATTTTGGTTTGATGTGTGAACGAGTTTTGATGATGTGAAAAGTGATGCGGCGAGTGTCCGTCGTCTGAGACGATCACCACGTCCATCTTATACTCCTTTCCTGGCGACGCCAAGCCCAATCGTCAACTGAGGTGCCTCCTTTTGTTGTCGTCAACAACTTGATGGAGAAACGACGCAAGCCTCTTTACTTCTGGACTAAACTGTTTCGTGATCGATTGAAGGCCTCGCCCAATAGTGGCGTACGCTGGAGAGCGCTTGCGCGGAGGAGAAATCGGAAGTGCCTCGCGACATTGAAGCTGAAGCTTCATCTTGAAACATCCTTTGGCTCCAATATCACAAGCGGGGATATCTCAAAAGGTCCATGCAATCCTTCAGCTGAATGTTGGAAGCCGAGTTCGTCGATATCCATATCTGTGTGTGGTTAGTGCTGCTGGATGTGGCCGGCTGTGCCTGCAGGTGAAATTGCACAAAACGTTCTAGAGTTTTCGGAATGCGTTAGAAGGCTCTTGGGAAACGTGGTCTGGAACTGACAGGTGCAAGCAGTTTCACACGAAGGTTTTCTTTTGTAACGGATGGCGGGCTCGGGTCTCCAAGCACCTGGAACGAAGATGGCGTTATGTACGACAACCGAGAATGGTAAGGCTGTCGCTGGCACACCAGCTGAATGGGTGTTGACCTCAGCTAGGCCGTGCTATTGGCCCGCCCTCCACATGCTAATGCGACCTGCTGCAGAACATCACAATTGCCACCACCCCAAGAGTCCCTTTTGGGGAAGCCCAGGTGCGGGTGCGGGTGCGGGATGGAGCGAGCCGCCCACTCTGGTGAGGGGGACGTCCAAGGTGGTACAACCTCGTTGCAAAACGCTCACTTGCAAAAGACCTGATCAAGTGTTAGCAAGTTGTGAAGTAAAAGCCGGCCGCATTTGTTCGCCCAGGAAAAATCCCAAGATCATATCCGATCATGGTAGGTATTCACCAGTTGGGCCAAGCGCCATGACAGGGCGGGTCGACGAAGAGCGCTCAACGTTGGGAATCCTCAGCATTATAATAACTCCAGCGATAACTTTCGGGCAAAAGTCTGCCCGCTCGTACCCGAGATATGCCAGATCAGGCCCCATTTCTCGCCGGTGTCGGGGCTCGGGGGTTTGTACCGGAGGTCCGGACCGCGGCGGAAGTAGTGGGGCCGCCGCCCTCTCTGCATGCAGTCAACCGTCCTCTGGAATGAGCCAAGCAACCAATCGAGTGGTGCCTTTTACACTGATCGGAACTCCCCTCTCGGGCCGGGATCATGTCCGGGGGGTTGGCTGAGGGCATCAGGGCGAGCTCACTGTTGGCAAGTCCACAACGGTGTTGGTTTCTTGATCACCTTTCCAGACATATGCCGAGGTGCTCTCTCTCGCTTTGTTGCAGAATGTTTCCGGGTACCAAAATAAACTTCTTACAGCGCAGATCAGTCAGCGGTCTGCACAAAAGACAGTAACAATATGGTAAGCTGACGGGCCATAACGTTGGGTTTGCTCTGGAGGAACACAACATGCTAAGGTTCTGAGGCATGTCGCTCTTTTCTCTTTTGGTGGTGATATGCAGGAACACGGGGGTCCAGACCTTGCGGGTCAACAACTTTACCCCATAATCCATTTGGCGCTTCCCGCGGTGGTAGTGCTGACGGGCTGATATCAAGCTTATCATGTATGTGGCTGCATGATGACAAAGATATTGACCTCGTCTCGTGCAAGAAACAAAAATAACTGGCATCGTGGTGACAGTAAGGGTTTTGATGCCAAGAGCACGTGTCTGGTTGACATTCCTGATCCTGATGAAGTGGTCTGTGTCAGCCTCTTTGCCGAGAAGAAAATTATTGGATTTGCCAATGACTTGAGAACTGGGCACGAATCATGACCCCTATTTCATTGAATCGTTGACAGCTTAGGCTAGCCGCACTCCAACAGTTGCCAGTAATGAGCTACCTTATGGAGGAGCAGAGATCAAAGGGAGAATTCAGGTGAATGAGATGGTCTCGCGCCCCAAGTTGATGGCGAAGCAGCGAGACACTGAAAACGTGGAGGCGGAGACTTGACGATGCACAGGGCCAAGGGCGCCGGACCCCGTCCTCCTCAGCTACGTATGGCGGGGAAAGGGGACACGGTGCAACGTGACATTTAGGTGACTTTGTTCTCCTGTGTTTGCAAACACTGTACCTTCCTTGGCACTCAGTAATGAACATGGACACTACCTGTCTGCCGGACTAAGTCCGGATGGTCTGCCGTTTGGTGCGGGTTGGATGCTTTTGCTGCTTGCAGCCTTTTGACGGCGGCCATCCACGGCTCTGGAATTCTGCCATGACCGAGCTCTTCAACCAGTCCAACGAGTCAACGACAGACGATCCTATCCAATTCTTGCATCCCTTTTCGTCCTCCCGTTCCCAACACCAACAGCACCGTGCAAACGCCTGGAAGCGCTGCTCTCGGCGCCGAACCGTCACCGATTGTCCGCGGGTAGAGCAGAGTCCGGCATTCCTCCAAACATGGTCCGACAGGCGACAGCCGCGAGATCGTCGCAGAACGATTCAGGGTGACTCGCAGTGTTCCAAATAGCCGGACGGCCATCGACATATAAGTAAGGATCACGTCCTTGCCATTCCAATGCCCTCTCACACTTCAGCATTCTTTCCTTGTCAAGATACTCACCATTGCATTGCATCTGCCATTCCCTGACCTAGCTCCTTGTCTTACTTTCCAGCCAAACCCAACAACAAACCGCAAACATGCCTGGCGTCACTTCCAACACTTCCAGCAAGTACAATGCCATCCCCGGTCCTCTGGGTTTGGCGTCGGCTTCGCTCGAGGGCAAGGTCGCCTTGGTAACTGGTGCTGGTATGTATCATCCATCCTTGTCGAGGGTTAAGCCTCGAAGCCCTTGCACATGCACAGCAGCCCCGCCAAGCACTTCCCCTGTGCGCGGTACGGGGCATTTACCCCAAGCCAAAGTCCGGTGCCAAGCCCACATCCCGCCCCTTATCGTGGCACCACATGCGAGCTGCCTCATCTATCTTGGGGATCGGCATTCAACCGTGACCTCACAGCTAACACAATGTAGGCCGTGGTATCGGCAAGGAGATGGCTCTCGAGCTCGGACGTCGTGGCGCCAAGGTCATTGTCAACTATGCCAACAGCGATTCGGCCGCCAACGAGGTCGTCCAACAGATCAAGAAGAACGGCACCGATGCCTTCGCCGTCAAGGCCAACGTTGGTGAGGTCGACCAGATCGTCCGTCTCTTCAAGGAGGCCAAGGAGAAGTGGGGCAAGCTCGATATCGTCTGCTCCAACAGCGGTGTCGTCTCCTTTGGTCATGTCAAGGATGTCACCCCTGAGGAGTTCGATCGTGTCTTCAACATCAACACCCGTGGCCAGTTCTTCGTCGCTCGCGAGGCCTACAAGAACCTCGAGGTCGGTGGCCGTGTCATCCTGATGGGCTCCATCACCGGTCAGGCCAAGGCTGTCCCCAGACACGCTGTCTACTCCGGCAGCAAGGGTACCATTGAGACGTTTGTCCGCTGCATGGCTATTGATTTCGGTGACAAGAAGATCACCGTCAACGCCGTCGCCCCCGGCGGTATCAAGACCGACATGTACCACCAGGTCTGCAGAGAGTACATCCCCAACGGCGACAAGCTCGACGATGAGGGTGTTGACGAGGTGAGCCTCCTTATGGATTTACTGCATATTATCACAATGCTAACTGCAACAGTACGCTGCCGGCTGGTCCCCTCTCCACCGTGTCGGTCTCCCGATCGATATCGCCCGCGTCGTCTGCTTCTTGGCGTCGCAGGACGGCGAGTGGGTTAACGGCAAGGTCATCGGCATCGATGGCGCCGCTTGCATGTAAAGTACGGACAGATATTGGCTGGAACTAATGATGCGTTGCTTTCACAATGGAGGTGTTGGTGGATAGATGGGAGGGCAGGCTGGATTACCGGGTTATAGATATGGGGGCAGACAGAGCACATTTTGTTGTTGAGAGATAGCTGCAGTGCAAATATGTGAATCAATCTTGGATGGCTGTTTTTACTGGTATGTTTCACAATCAGGGAGCTCCAATTCAGCCTTGCTTTCGTGCATCTGTTGTTGAGAGCGAGACAACAACAAGTGTGGTCAAAGCCATCGAAGCCACGGGGGACTCTAGTATTGCGTTAGATGTCTCGATTGGGCTCCGATGCTGACTGCATCGTGGACGAGGAATCTTGTGTGACTACATGAGGCAAGCCTGCCACATTGACCATCCAGACTCCGGGGTTATGAGGGCAGACCATACCATGGCTGCGTCTGACAAAAGTGTCTCGGCGTGGCACCCCATCACGAGAACCGTGAATGGCCAGGTTTCAGCCCTTCCAGCAAAGAGATGCCAATCCATACGTCAGAGACATGACCATCAAGAACAACGGGCATGAACACTATAAAAGTAAAAAGGTATAAAGACAGCGGAAACATCGAGTGAGAAGTGGGCCATTCTTTTGCTTTCTTGTCAGCAAAAAGGTTGAGAACTTGCCTACGACCCCCTGTCTCACTACCGCATAACTTTATGCAATTGCGAACCCGCGCACAGTTGGCATTCCTTCCCATTAGGGTAATAGCACACTAAAAAGCGCCACAAAAAAACTCTCCCCGGAAGTCGGAACGGAACGGCGACGACGAGCAAACGGCAGGAGCTCGGGTGATACCGTGAAAAGATCATCAACTGGCGAGCAAACCCAGAAAGCATCTTGGCCTCCTGCCAGACACCACTTTCAACATGGTAACCAACGGATCCTCACACGCCAAGAAACCGGAGGCTATGCATGCCTCTGGTGTTCTCTCCGAATGGCAGAGACTGCAGAAGCAGTTGACTGGAACCGGGGTCGTCTCTGTTGATGGCGAAACCCTGACTGTTGCTGATGTTGCGGCGGTTGCACTGTAAGTTCTCCGTCCCGTCGCTTGTCAACAACAAGGAAAGGCTAACCCTGTGGCTAGTCACGGCGCAAAAGCACGTCTCACCGATGACGACGATATAATTCGACAAGTCAATGAAAGTGTTGCTTACCTTGCACACGAGCTCGAAGCAGGGCACACCATCTACGGTGTCAATACCGGCTTCGGAGGCAGTGCAGATACCAGGACTCAAGATTTTGAACGACTTCAGAGTGCCGCCATCCAGCATCTCAATGTCGGTATCCTTCTTCAAAGTGACAAGGGCAACGACAACGGCAGAAACGAGCTTCTCCGAAGTCATGCTCTCCCCAGCCCAGTGGTCAAGGCCGCCATGCTGATCCGCTGCAACTCCCTCATGCGCGGCCACTCTGGCGTTCGCACCAGCGTCATCGAGTCCATCATGAGGCTTCTCGCCAACGACATGACCCCGGTCGTTCCCCTCAGAGGCAGCATCTCCGCCTCGGGAGATCTCTCGACTCTATCTTACATCGCCGGTGCCATAGAAGGAAACCCCGACATCTTTGTCAAGCTCGGCAGCGGCAAGATCATCCCCGCTAGCGACGCCCTCCAAATCGCCGGAATCACCCCCGTCCGCCTCCAAGCCAAAGAAGGCCTCGGAATCACAAACGGCACCGCCCCCAGTTGCGCCATGGCCTCCCTGGTCATCGCCCAAGCCAACCAGCTCGCCTTGTTGATTCAAGTCCTGACAGCAATGGGCACCGAAGCCCTGAACGGCACTTCCCACAACTACCACCCCTTCATCTCCAGCACCCGCCCTCACCCCGGCCAAGCCGAAGCGGCTTCGAACATCCTGTCTTTTCTCTCCAACTCCAGTATCTCCCCTCCTTTTTCCGCCGAATCCTCCCCCAAAACCCGCCTCGGCCTCGCTCAAGACCGTTATTCCCTCCGCACAGCCCCGCAATGGATTGGTCCCCAATTGGAAGACCTTCTCCTGGCAACAAAACAAATCACAACAGAACTCAACTCAACGACCGACAACCCCCTCATCGACCCCTCCTCAAGCTCGATCCACCACGGCGGCAACTTTCAAGCCATGGTCCTGACCTCGGCCATGGAAAAGACCTCGCTTGCACTGCAAAATCTCGGCCGGTTGATATTCGCGCAGTGCTCAGAGGTGATCAATAACATGACCAGCAAGGGCTTGCCGCCGAACTTGTCGGCTGACGACCCCAGTCAGAGCTTTACGGCCAAGGGGTTTGATGTCACGATGGCGGGGTACATGGCTGAGCTGTCGTATTTGACGAGACCGGTGAGCGCGAGTGTGCAGGTCGCTGAGATGGGGAATCAGAGCGTGAACTCTATGGCGTTGGTGGCGGGACGGTACGCGATGGAGGGGGTGGAGATTTTGGGGCTGATGTGTGCTACTTATATGTGGGTCTTGTCCCAGGCTGTTGATTTGAGGGTGGTTCAGATGAGGTTCAGGGAGGAGGTGAGGCTTTGGTTGCCGAGTTTGGTGAGGGATCATGTCTTCGGGGGGAGCGGTGCGGGGAGGGTGGAGGTGATTGAAAGGGTCGCGGGACAGTTGGGAGACATGATACTACAGAGGTGGGATGAACTCGCGCATTTGGACTTGAGGGAGAGGTGTGACAAGGTTGCGAAGGAGTCGACGGGGTGGTTGCTGGATGATGAGCAACCCTTTTCGAAGGGGGAGATGGTGGATCGTTTCTTCTTGTCGGAGTACAGGACTGCCGTGAGAGAGTTTTTGGAGCAGCATTACAGGGAACAGCATGACATGTTTAGTGATCAGGGACAGGCGGGAGAATTTGTCGGTGAGGGCGGGAAGCTGGTGTATGAGTTTGTGAGGAAGGAGCTGGGAATCCCGCTGAACAGAGGGGTAGAAGATCATCCGCCATTACTGTTGAGGACCAGGGCAGAAGGAGAGGACGATCATGGTCACGGTAATGGCACTCAGGCGGATCCGAGAACCAAAATTTTGGGAACACAGGCCTCTAACATTTACGAGGCGTTGCGGAAGGGGGTGCTGCATGACCGTATCATGAAGTACGCAGAGGAGGCTCGTCTGTGGGCATAAGATGGAAATTAGCAAGTCGGTAGACGAACAAATACACATACACAAGCACGACAAGAACAATTCCACTCAGAACTGGTCAATATTTTCCTGGAAAGATAATGCTTTGAGTAACCCTAACCCGAGATTGTTGTGCGCTCGGCCCCTAAAACTTAAACTTTGACATGGCGTCAGTGAGGCTCATGCTCGCCTCTCTCTGGCGACATTTCGAGTGCGACATTCCTCAACCGTCGAACCGAACAGCAGCGAGTGTTCGTGGCACCAATCCAGACACATCGACCATGGCGAGCCCCACCAGAATCATGAGATGAGCGACTGGGGGCATTCTTACCTTATCGCGTTGCATCGCAATCAACGAGCCCCATTTCTTACCACCAGCTGCCTGCTCTTTGTTTACCTGATACTTTTTTCTCGCCCATCCGCGACTCGCACACATCTTCCAACGACCACTCCTCCGATCGGACTGGCTGACAGGCGCCATGCCGACCTCAGTCCAAGATTACCAGCCCGCCATGACATCTGGCACCACAGCCGTCGCCAATTTGGGCCTGATCACCTCCCGCCCAACGGGCCGGCAGGGCTCCATCAGCGACCCGGAGTCGGCCATGTCCACCATCACCGACCAGTGTGCCCCACCAACCCCACCTCCTCCGCGAAGCCGCACGCCACCACCGCCGCCCCCACCCCGTCGCCGGACCTCTGTCACCGTGTCCATGGTTCACGGCAACAGCGTCGATGAGCTAGGCGCGGAACCCCGTCTTGCTGTTCTCCATCGCATCCCGACTTACCTCCAACCTCCATTGCCATGGCGCGAACGATTGCTGCACTTCACCTTTGCGTGGTACACCGTCACCATGTCCACTTCTGGCATCGCCATGGTCATCGCCCTCACGCCCCATCGCTTCACAGGTCTCGGCACCATAGGGCTGATCATCTTCCTCCTTGACCTCCTGGCGTTTTTGTTCATCACGGTGATGATCATCCTCCGGCTGGTCATGTACCAGCACACCTTTCGGCGGGCGTTTACTCGACCCCACGAAGCGCTGTTTATATCCACCCTCTGGCTTTCCATCTGCGCCATGTTGCTCAACATTGACGAATACGGACGGATATTTTTGACTCCGGCGGCATATGTACGACTTGCCCCGTTCATGAGAGTCGCTTTTTGGACCTACCTCGCTGTTACCTTTCTGTTTTCGGTTTTGCAGTATCATTTGCTGTTTACGGTCAAGGAAGAGAGACGGCTGTCGATTGATGCCATGACGCCGGCTTGGATCCTACCGATATTTCCGGTCATGTTGGCGGGCTCGTTGGCGGGTTCGTTGGCCAAGTCACAACCTGCTATTCAGGCTCTTGAGATGATATCTGCTGGGTTGGCGGCGCAGGGACTGGGAATATTGGTGTCGATGTTTTACTATTCAACCTATTTGTCAAGGCTGATGGCGTTTGGACTGCCGGTGCAGAGGCCGGGTATGTTTATTGCTGTTGGGCCACCGAGTTTTACTTGCTCTGCGCTGGTGGCCATGGCGGGTGAGGTACCGAGGATATTGGTGGGCTTGCCGGCGATGGAGGTGATTGCATTTAGTGGTGGAAATCCAGGGGTAAATATCCAGACTCTCGGGGCTGGAATTCGGCTGTTGGCTATGACGACTGCGGTGTTCTTATGGGGGTTGAGCTTTTGGTTCTTTGCGAGTGCGACCACGGCGGTGGTGGCTGGGATGCCGGATAGGAAGTTTCATCTCAGTTGGTGGAGCTTTGTGTTTCCCAATGTTGGCTTCACGTTGGCGTGTATACGCATGGGGAGGGTGTTGGAAAGCGCGGGAATGCTGTGGTTCAGTACGGTCATGACGGTTTTGTTGGTGGTGGCTTGGGGGTTTATTGGGTTTCGGTGTGCGGTGGCCGTGCACAAGAGGGAGATTGTTTGGCCAGGGCATGATGAGGATTCTTTGTGATGCCATGGATGCCGGGTATATTTGTCCCAAATATGAATACTGTTGACACGTACAGAATACCACGAATTAAATGGCTCTCAATTAGCTCTCGATCCTAATGTTCAGTTCCAAGCCGGGCAGTCGGAGAGCGTTTGTCTTGACACCGGTTATCCACGGTCAGCCGTCTATGTCGCTTCACGTGCTCTTTGAAGAGCTGTCAGGAGGGGATCTGCGGGGGATGGGAATTTACTTGCAAGGGCAAGTGGCAAACCCCGCTTCGAATGTGAACGCGGAGGCGCCAAGACTGGGGAAGTTGCCGAGGTCTTTGTCCCAATCGAGAGGTCTTCAATCCTCAAAACAGTCGGCGCCTCAACAGGTTTAGAAGAGACCTACGAACTCGAGATCTTCCCACACACAGCAGGGCAATCCGGACGAGGGCATCATCAACATGGCGTCTATTTCTCTCGGTGCGTTCCAGCTCTATTGGGCTTCCATTGTCCGAACATACAGCCCTCATCAGATCGAGTTCTTTGGCAGTCTTGCTGTTCAGCTGCTCTTCTTCTGGGTCCCTGCCATCGCCTATACCGCTCTCGACTACATCCTGCCCAGTTTCTCAGCTAGGCACAAACTGCAACCGGCACCAAAACAACCGACATGGAAAGAAATAAAACATTGCGCCTATATCGTCGGCCGGAACCAACTCATGAACACAGTATTTGCTCTCTTGATGCTGGCTAGATCCCACTACACCGGGAATCCCTCGAGCTTCCAAATCACAGAGACTCCTCCAACTCTCAACATCTTCCTCCGGGACTTTCTCATCAGTTGGATCGTGAGGGAGATCTCCTTCTACTACGTCCATCGACTGTTCCATACACCCCGATTCTACAAGATGATTCACAAAGTCCACCACGAATTCATCGCACCTGTTGCTCTGGCAGCGCAGTATGCCCATCCGATCGAGCAAGTGGTGGCAAACACCCTGCCCGTCGTCATGGCCCCTATCTTGTTGAGGACTCACATCTTGACATTCTGGGCATTTTTGAGCTGGCAGCTCATCGAGACGAGCACTGTGCACAGTGGCTATGACTTTTTCGGTGCCATCGCGAAGGGACATGATGTCCACCACGAGAAGTTTGTTGTCAACTACGGAGCGTACGGGTGGATGGACTGGCTGCATGGGACGGGCCCGAAGCAGAGGGCCATGTCGAAGAACAAGAGGAATTGAGATGGTGGCGGGTCAGCGGGAGCTGAAGCCTTTTGTGTTCTCCAACAATGACTTCGATCGTTGATGTCATTCGGATGAACAGACACAAATGAACATTTATCTTGAGATTGATCGGAGTTACATACGTCTGTGACCTCGGGGTAGGATGCACCGTCCGCCAAGCCCGCTACAAGACTGGCGATATCCAACAACCTGGTTTCCCTCAGCCCGCGATCACACCATCAGGACACGCCTCAAGGTGGCATTCCTCCGTGCTCGCCTAACTAGCCCTCTATAGGACGCAGTTTTATCCGCGAATTGTCTAGACAAGACGTAACGGGGAGCGGTGGATCATGTCACTCCGGGGGTTGACAGCGACCCTTGCAACCCGGGACGGAGGTTCCCCTTCCGACATTACAACATCTTGTGTACATACCTCAGGTGCAACGGCCCGGTGGCCGCTATAATAAGACATCGTGATACCCATCGCTTTTAAATGTTTTGGTTCCTGTTCTTCATCCATCCTTTGACGCCTGGCAGTTGATCAGAACTCCAGCAAAGACACGATGGTCAAGCTCCTCGACATCGGGCTCTTCGCCCTGGCCCTGGCCAGCAGCGCTGTTGCGAAGCCTTGCAAGCCTCGTGATGGCCCCGTGACCTACGAGGCCGAAGATGCCATCCTCACAGGCACCACCGTCGACACTGCTCAGGCAGGCTATACCGGCCGTGGCTACGTCACCGGCTTCGACGAGGGCTCCGACAAGATCACCTTCCAGATCAGCTCCGCCACCACTAAGCTCTACGACCTCTCCATCCGGTACGCCGCCATCTACGGTGACAAGCGCACCAACGTCGTCCTCAACAACGGTGCCGTCAGCGAGGTCTTCTTCCCCGCCGGTGACTCTTTTACTTCTGTCGCCGCCGGCCAGGTCCTCCTCAACGCCGGACAAAACACCATCGACATCGTCAACAACTGGGGATGGTACCTCATCGACTCCATCACCCTCACCCCCTCCGCCCCTCGCCCCCCCCACGACATCAACCCCAACCTCAACAACCCCAACGCCGACACCAACGCCAAGAAGCTCTACTCCTACCTCCGCTCCGTCTACGGCAACAAGATCATCTCTGGCCAGCAGGAGCTCCACCACGCCGAGTGGATCAGACAGCAAACCGGCAAGACTCCCGCGCTGGTGGCTGTCGATCTGATGGATTACTCTCCCTCCCGCGTCGAGCGTGGCACCACCAGCCATGCCGTCGAGGACGCCATCGCCCACCACAACGCAGGCGGTATCGTTTCTGTCCTCTGGCACTGGAACGCTCCCGTCGGTCTGTATGACACCGAAGAGAACAAGTGGTGGTCCGGCTTCTACACTCGGGCTACCGACTTTGACATTGCCGCCACGTTGGCCAACCCCCAGGGTGCGAACTACACTCTTCTCATCAGGGACATTGACGCGATTGCTGTCCAGCTCAAGAGGCTGGAGGCTGCTGGTGTTCCGGTCTTGTGGAGACCTCTTCACGAGGCGGAGGGTGGTTGGTTCTGGTGGGGAGCCAAGGGGCCGGAGCCGGCGAAGCAGCTTTGGGATATCTTGTATGAGCGTCTGACGGTGCACCATGGTTTGGATAATTTGATTTGGGTGTGGAATTCGATTTTGGAGGATTGGTATCCGGGTGATGATACGGTTGATATCTTGTCGGCGGATGTGTATGCGCAGGGTAATGGGGTAAGTTTTTGTCTCCGAACTGAAGATGGTATGGGATGATGCTGACATTTTGATAGCCCATGTCGACTCAGTACAACGAGTTGATCGCCCTCGGCAGGGACAAGAAGATGATTGCTGCTGCAGAGGTTGGCGCTGCCCCTTTGCCCGGCTTGTTGCAGGCTTACCAGGCCAACTGGCTGTGGTTTGCTGTTTGGGGTGATGACTTTATCAACAACCCCAGCTGGAACACGGTTGCTGTTCTCAACGAGATCTACAACAGCGACTATGTGTTGACGCTGGATGAGATTCAGGGGTGGAGGAATTAGTAACTTGAACAAAGACATCCGAGCTGCCAATCAGCTATGTACATACTGGTCTGTTCAATACAAGAATAAGCATCGCCACTTTAGGGATAGACAGTTGTCTGTTTCATGTTAGTGCAAGCCATTCAGCCGCGCCCAGAACACCTTTATGCAGGTCTATCACTTGGGCGCTGCCAACTGCTGATAGGTGTTACACACTCATGAGCGTACCATTTCTCACCACAGACCCCGCATTTTGTCTTCAACCTCAACAACGCTCTCCTCGTCAGCACACGCTGACAAAACCACAACATGGAGACTCTCAAGCCCTTCCTCGCCCCCCCTCTCAACCTCCCCACAACAACCCTCGTCCCCCTCGCTCTTCTCTTCCTGCTCACCACATTCATCATCATCCCCACTCTCATCCAATACCACCGCCTCTCTCACATCCCCGGCCCCCTCCTCAACTCCCTCACGTCTTTGGTGTACGCCCGGCGCACCCTCAAACCCGGTTCGGCTCAGTACGTCTATGACCTCTGCAGGCAATACGGCCCCCTGGTGCGCGTAACCCCCAACATTGTGGTGTTCTCCGACGCGGCCACATTCCGCTATGTGTGCTCCCACAAGGCAAAATACACAAAAGGGCTCTGGTTCGAGTTCTCCCGTTGGGATCTCAAAAGGTGGTCGTGCATCGCCATGCGAGACAATGAATCAAGAAAAGAGAGAAAAAACAAGCTCATTCCTGCTGTAAGCGCCCCATCCCCTCCTGACAAAACAAGATAAGAAGGGGGGAAGGGTAACAAAAGCAATCAGTGGTCCGGTGCTGGGTTAGCAGCGATGGAAAAGAGAGTCGATCGACAAGTCGGGGCTTTTATCGACTTGGTTGAGCGGAAGTATGTCTCGGGTGGTTCCGACACAAAACCAATGGAGTTTGGACACCGGGCGCAGTTTTTTACTCTGGATGTTGCCACGTCTGTGACGTTTGGACGGCCGTTTGGGTTTTTGGATAGGGACGGGGATGTGAACCGGTATTTGGAGATTACGGAGGTCATGCTGCCGATGTTTGGGGTTTTGGGGGCGCTGCCGCAGTTGGTGTATGCGATGCATACTTGGCCTTTGAGGAAGATGATGCCGGGGGCGGGGGATAAGGTGGGTTTTGGGGTTTTGATGAGGTGAGTTCCTCTGTCTAGGAAGGGGGAAAATGGGATGGTTGCTGATAAGGGGTTAGGTTTGCGGAGGAGGAGGTGAGGAAGCGGGTTGAGGGCGGTGCGGAAGAAAAGGGAGAGAGGGATTTGATAAGGAGTTATTTGGACAATGGTATTGAGGCGGAGGATGTGGTGCAGGAGTGTATCACGCTTGTGTGAGTGAGTCCCTCGACGTGAGCAGTACCGAGCTGATGAAGATAGTGTTGCTGGGTCTGAGACGACGTCCGTTGTCCTCCGCATGACGCTTCTTGCCCTGCTGACCACACCTGAAGCCTACCGTAAACTCCAGGCCGAGATCGACGCCTTCTTCAAGGAATCTGACTCTGAAGAAGTCATCAGCTACACCGACACCAAGGAGCTCAAGTATCTATGGGCAGTCATCCACGAGACGATGCGCATCTGGCCCAATGGTGCTGGGCTGAGCTTCAGTAAGCAAGTGCCTGATACGGGGGATACCATTCACGGCTATTATCTTCCCAAGGGGTATGTATGCTTTTCTTGACTGTCATGAAGCCTTTTATCCTAACGACTTCACCACAGAACCGAGATCGCACAATGCATGTTAGGGATCACCAGAGACAAAGCCTTATTCAGCCCAGATGTTGACATCTGGCGGCC
This sequence comes from Podospora pseudoanserina, assembly GCF_035222485.1. Lineage (NCBI taxonomy): Eukaryota > Fungi > Ascomycota > Sordariomycetes > Sordariales > Podosporaceae > Podospora > Podospora pseudoanserina. The sequence goes on from NC_085924.1 coordinate 368,587, forward strand.
TGAGCGTTGGTTAGAGGCAACTCCAGAACAACACGACGAGATGTGGGCAGCCGTGGAACTAGGCTTCAGCACAGGAAAGTATATCTGTCTGGGGAAACAGGTTGGGTTGATGGAACTTGGAAAGTGGTTCACCGAGGTATGTCTCTCTGACCAGGGTGACCATCAGTGGTCAGGATGATCCAGGGCTGCATTGCTAATGGTTAAACAGATCTTCCGACGCTACGATATTGCCCCTGTCAACAAAGCCTCACCGCTCAAGTTGGTGGATGGGGTTACTTGGTTGTCATCAGACTTCTGGATTAGACTCACGAGAAGAGATAAGCAACTGTAATGCCGGATTCCCACATAGCGCTTCATCGTGCCCAACCCGAAATCTGTCCTTCTATTATTTCACACTGCTTAATCAGGGAGTTAATGCAAGTAGCAGGCAATACCCAGCGTCTGACCTCTCGTGTAAGCCTCCTCCGATCACTCCACGTCTTCAATGTTCACTTCGGCCGTCTCCGCATCTTCCATCTCCACTTCCTCAACGACGTGTTGAGGGTTATAGTGATCGTTATGCCGGAATTTCCTCTCTAATGGTAGTCTCAGCACTTCAACTGGGCTAACAGAAATGAGTTCTTGTCGCTCTACCTACCTTCATCCGTTATTCTAGGGCCAGACATCCACTCTCTACCCCGCTTAATGGGAGAGAGAAAGCTACATCCCTAGTAGGGTACCCCTTCGGTGAACAGAACATTGATGCCAGGACACTTGCGTGAGAGGTAGTGCCCAGATGTGTGCTTTTGTCGAGGTCAAGATAAGTTCCAAGCTAATTTTCAGGGTCGCGGCGCCACTGGCGCTGTTCCCGAACGAGCTTTTCTCAAACTGGTTTCCAGAAAGCCTAATCTGGGGTGGCCTGACGACTTCTGCTCTTCGGATGAACCGAGACTCTCCTGAGTCTTCGGATTGTGGGAGCTGAAAAGCCGGATTTCATGGATGACCTTGCTTAGAAGTCCAGGGAGTTCGATATAATCTTTGGCTCTGGCAATTGCCAGCTCCTCCACGGTGTAGTTGCTCATACATAATCGGTGCGGCGGCACAAACAAGTCTATGCTGGGCTTAAACCACATGCACATGGCTAGGTACGTGCTTTTGGAGGCTTAGGTAGGTATGTGTTGAAGGGAAAGGGAAGCCGGGGACAGCAAAGTGGGAGATGTTGGATCCGCGTCTGATGCGTCAACGTGGAATGTTGAATTTGACTCTCTAAGGTTGCGAGAGAGATGGAATATTGATTGGTATAGCTGCTGGAAATTGGGACCGCGCTGCCTAAATATACTAGGTACATGGAGCTGTAAGAGGCGGAGCAGTGAGCAGAGGCAACAAAGTGAGCTACCCAAATGAGGGCAAAGAACCAAAGGAAACGGCCTGCAGTCAAGGCAAAAGTCAACAAAGCCTTCAAGTCAAGTTCTTGCTTATTTGCCAGCGGACTTAAGTGGGTTTCACTGGAAATCAAAATGCTTGCTGTGTAATAGATATGGCCAGCTATGCTCTCTCTTGACTCTACACGCAAATGGCCAAACACGAATAAAATCACAAGATACCTTAGGTACCTAGGTACAATGCCAATTTAGCACGCTTGTTCGGATCCAACAGAGTGTAAATAGACAGTTCCGCAGTATGCAATACAAGTCGCAATCGTTGGTATCTTAGCTATTGTGATTGAGATAAGCCATTTGTTGTACACTGTTTAGCTGTACCAAACCAGGATTGTTTAGAAGTGCCTTCAACCATTATCCCTTTCAGAGGTGCCGGATAGGGGTTCGTCACACCTGGGTATTACCTGGCACCTATTATGTGCCACACGTTAACAACTTTTAAAATAAATATCGATTTAGTCCTGATCCACGTACTTTACGAGGAACTTAGCGAAGATCGTAAATACAGTTTAAATAGTATTATAATTGTCATGGCACTGGCACAGCTGCCATGCCTTATTCTATCAACTGCTCTCACGGCCCCGCTTGCCTGGTCAGTCAGTGCTCGCGCCCTACCACACAGCCTGCACCTTGAAATCCCTGTAGGACTGACTGAGCAAGGCTTTCCTTTCCTTTTTACTTTCTTAGCTAGAATACAGTCAAATTAAGTGGTCATATTGTATCCTTGCCTCCTTGAAGCCTCGCTCGTGACAATAATTATCTCCGTTAAAGTAAACAGAGCGAGAATTAAACTCGTAATTTCGAACTGCTTTTGGGACGAAATTATCGATTCTAAATACCAGTCCGTAGACTAGTTTTAAGTACTTAAGTAAAGTACGGGTATTAAGTTTGGTTTATATATAAGCGGCTTAAATAGCAGTATGTTATTCTCGGTACTCCGCATAAACCGTTAGCTTTTTATTATGTCTTCGGATATTGTGACCTTCCGTCAGGATGGCTCGAAAAGAGACTCCCAGGGGAGCTCCTTTCGTAGGTGGGAGGCTCCGGAGGAGGCTCCCAGTGGCAGACTTAGTGAGGCCCTGGGACAGTTGCCAGATGAATGTCCTGTCGCGAAGGCCTTGCCAAGTCTCCGGCTTGTGGCTTCCGGAGGCGGAAGCCGGGGCAAGGACTCTAACGGAGAGTCCTCATGAAAAAGAAAGAGAAAAAGGAAAGGGGCGAGCACCCAACACAAAGGATATGAACTGTGTGATATGGTGAATACTAGGGAGTCTCTCGAGAAAGCTCCAGGTAGAGGTTTTATAGATAGCTACGGAGGGTCCCTGACCCGCATGTGCTCCTCCATGTGAAGCTCGCAGGCTCATAACATCGAATCTATAAGAGCTTTTTAAATAACGAGAACTTTTAATATCGACGGCGGTCAGCTTTTTACGAAGTATTTAGTGCGTTTGGGGGTAAATATATAGGTCCTAATACCTTTACAAAATCAACCTTTAGTGCGTTTAAACGCGTCCTAATCTTTGGAACGTTTAAGCCTAACAGTCGAACCGGTAGTTATTATAGCGGGTATCTTATTAATCGTTGAATTCAAGGTCGGTGTAGTTGTAGAATAGCTACAAAACTATATCTTGTACGATACTTTAACTGCAAATTATTAGGGGGTCTAAAAAGGTGTCAATTCTGGTGTTGTGAGAGCGTGAGTTGCCTGGGTGGCTGGGAAACGCCGAATCCAGTGGCTCAGGTCCCACTGGCAAGATATTAATTCCTTAACAGTGGGCCTCATTGACTAACCTGACACCACGCAGTATGAAAATCATTTTCAACCAAAGCTGAAAATAAGTTTGTTAGAGTGAAAAGTGGGATAGGGTGTCACTCATTAGCCACGCGCCCTGCAAGCGAGTCCGAGAACGGCAAAAAATTTCCCTTGACACAACAATACATGGCTGCGTAGTTATCTGGTAATTTTCTATCTTCTGAGGTATAGTCGTGGCGGCCATCATGCGTCGAAGCTCCCTTGCAATGCCTGTAATGATACCTATCTATCTTTTGAGGTGATTTTAACTATTTGGAATGCCATTCTGCTATCTGCGGAGGCCCGATAGCTGCCTTTGGTGACTTGTTGACTATTTTCGAGGGTTCTTAGTGGTTGTCGAGGGTTCTTTGGCTGGTACCTACCTTTTGAAACCATGGGTATCTCCATTACTTTTAGGTCATATGGACAGTCTCGCGGTGGGCATGATTTCGAAAAACATAACTGCGACAATCGATGCTCTCATCGTGATTCCTAATCTCTATTAATATACCACATAGGTAGGTACTGAACCCACCCTGGTGAATTAACTTGCACTTAAAACACGCAAGCCCAAGTCTACATAACCCGTTTGTGATTTAGAGATAGTTTCTGTGTCATCTGGCTACCTATGTATGTTGCTGCTCTGCCCTTTTAGCCTTCTTGGATTCATCCAGACTTCCTTGCCGGGCATGCTCATTTCTTCCATCATGGCCGTACTAAACCTCCCGTCACTTCAAACTCTCCAGAAGCCTTCTCTTTTGACCGAGTATAAACCGAACTCCGTTCTACGAATCCGTCGCTCGGAACAAACCCATGACGTTCAATTGTCCTGAAGAGGAGCTGGGCTATCACCATATTCGAAGTCCTCCCTTTGCTTTTCCCATTCGAAATAGCAAGAAGCTAGCAGCGCAGACACCACTCCACCGTCCTTGAGCAGTGTTTGAATCATCCTCACGATGGCGCGAAGGTTATCTGAATAAAGAGCTGCAGGCATGAGGTACCTATAATCCCACCGACCTTGTTCATTCAGCTTCTTAGGCACCTTCGGCAAAATTTCCCGTGGAAGAAGGTCTCGAAGTTGATTGTAAAGAGCACATGGCTTTTTTTCCTCTTCGGCTCTTTCCTGTGGATCCAACTCCAAACGGCGTCTCATCTCGACCCGAACGAGGTGAAAGATCTCCATCAAAGAGTAAGAGCGGGTAGATAAGGCGCGTCCATGCTTCTTGAGCTCTTGAATGAGGATTAGTGTTTTCTTGGCAGTGGTGAGCTGTGTAAGTTGTTCTGCTGAAGCTCCATGAAGACGTGCGGTTGCAATGAGTGACTCGACGTATTTGATCAACGTACAGGGATCATGGCGTAACGCTGACAATTTCATAACGTTACTACCATTCTAAATACAGTTGAGATACAACGGGATCATAGCCTAGTAAAGGTATTCCGTGTATTCGAGTTATGTGCATGGAGCCTGGAAATCTATCGCCCGCAGGACGCACCATCCAGCGAGTGAAGCACGATCAACATCAAGAAGGCAATTGATTGGACTTCGAAGTGTAAAGGACACCACCTTTGACCTCTTCCAGCTTGTTCCACTTCGGTGTGCTTGTCGACAAAGTAACCCCACTCGGAAATTGATAGTCCTTTCATCGCAATCGATGAATTGTGGCTCAGCCCGTTGGGCTTCTGTTATCGACGTACACATCATTCTCGTGCCGCCCAAGTCATAGCCAACAATCCTGTGATGTGCTGTACTTCGGTTCTGCTTCTTGGTGTAAGCTTTCTTGAAGCTGTGGCCATACCCTCTGAAGCCCTGGATGGTGTCTGTCGGCTGGATACTATGTGTGTGTATAGTGCAGTCTTAGTACTGGCAATTTTGACTTGGATCTGGAAGGGGTTTTTGGAGAGCTGAACGAGATATTTCGGCGATAATTTGAAAATTCATAACGCAAGTTTGGTCAAGCCGTACAATGCAATCGCTACGATAACGAAAGCTTGAGGAGACGTGTCTTGAGAAATCTGGACCTGGCAGGATTGAAAAGCATAATTACAACAAACACAGGGCAGCAACGCCATGGTCACGTCTATTAGACTCCAGCACATGGTTTGTCACAAATGAGACCGGTTGCAGTTGCAGTATGAGAGCGTATCTGCGTGCAGAGCCGGGCACGCAAATCAACACCCGGCGCGGCTCCTTGACGAGGCTGTTATTCATTTGCCGACTTGGCGCAGTAATGGAGAAAGGAATGGCAAATGGTGCACTGTGTTATGCACAACATGGATTGCAACTCTTTGATCAGCCAACCAAACCGGTGTCTTGCCTGGGACCGCGAGGACCGTGACCCTGCTTGAGACAAAGGAGCTTCTCACACCAACATCATAACAAACCTGACGTACGGTACAACGCTCTACTATCACTACATTAAGTTTTGTTGTATCCATGGCCTTTGCCCCAAGCAAGCATAATTGAAGACATGCTCGTGACCAAAGCCTATTGGCTACCAGAAGTGCAAAGTGGTGGCACCCCTTAGGAGAAAGAAAGTCAGAGAGGCGGAGTACAAAAACGAATAATCCAATGAGTCAGATGCAGACTCGGATGCAGACTCGGATGCAGACTCGGATGCAGAGTCGGATTCGGATTCGGAGTCGGAGCCGGAGCGGAGTCGGCTATGTCGTCGATTAGCCAGTCAGCCGCGCGGCAGCCTGACCTTTTCAGTTCAGTGAATCGGAGTCCCGTTTCCGGCGTGCTGGCCGATCAACACCCTCGATCTCGCATAACTTACCGGGGGCTCCAGAGACACGGGAGAGGTACAGCAATCTGCATCTCATGTCGACGGCCTTCTGTGCGCTGTCGCCGTCGCAAAAAGAATCATGCCGATGCCCCGCCCCCGCCAGTTGAAAGACCTGTGCCGCTTGTCCTTGCTCCCCCCCCCCCCCAACATCTTGCTCCAACGTCTGCTACTCAAACTCTCGGCTCCATAAACACATTCCGTTTCGTGCCTTACGTCATTGACTCATCGTTTCGATACACTATACCACGAAAATGGGCGTCCAAGACATCACAAATCCCTTGTTCAGGGACAAGTCCTCGGCGAGCGTCATCACGGCAGCCCTGTTGAGCTCTTCCGTGGTTGTGCTCGTTGTTGCCTTCTTCCGTTTCCTACGTTCCCGTTCATCGTCGCAGAGGTTCATCGCGGAAAACAATTGTAAACCAGCACCAGCATGGCCTCAGAAGGACCCCTTCTTCGCTCTGGACTTCATACTCGAGGGCTTCCGGCACTTCCGCCAGAAGACATACCTTGATCTCTGGAGGAAGTACTACGCCGATTTGGGCCCGACCTTCACCCTCCGGATGCGGGGCGTGCAATACGTCAACACGATCGACCCGGAAAACATCAAAACGATACTAGCATCGCGCTTCCATGACTACAGCCTGTCGGAACGGGTTGAGATCATGGGGCCGCTGCTGGGACGCGGCATCTTTGTGACGGACGGCGACGAGTGGGCGCACAGCCGCGCCCTCTTGCGCCCCAACTTTGCCAGGGACCACGTCGCCGACCTGGGCATGATTGACCGGCACTTTGGCGACCTGATGGCGCTGCTGCGCCCGCACGCGGCGGCCGGGTCCGCCGTTGACCTACAGCCGCTCTTCATGCGGCTGACGCTGGACACGGCCACCGAGTTCCTCTTCAACAAGTCGACGCGCACGCTCTCGCTCGAGCACGCGCGGCCCGCCGAACACGCATTCGGGGACGCCTTCCAGCTCTCGCTCGACGAGATGGGCCTCGTACTCCGATTGGGGCCTTTCCGCTGGCTCCGCCGCCAGAGCCGCGAGATCACGGATGCGCATAAGTTGTGTCGTGCCTATGTGGACCGTTTCGTCGACGAGGCCTGGGCGCTGAAGCAAGGGGGAGAGAAGACGGACAACAGGACCTACTTCCTCAAGGAGCTCGTCGAGAGCACCAACAACAAGGAAAAGGTCCGCGACGAGCTCCTCAACATCCTGATCGCCGGTCGGGATACGGTGGCAAGCCTTCTCGGGAGTCTCTTGCGCGTTCTGTCTCAACGTCCCGAGATATGGGCCAAAGTGCGAGCCGAGGTCGCCCAGTTTGAAGGGAAACTGCCGCGCTACGATCAGCTGCGCAACCTCAAGTATGCAAAGTATTGCATCAACGAAGGTAAGAGCCGCCGGACCCGCTGCTTGCTGCATTACCTTGTAAACTTGCCCCTTGATGAGCACTGCTAACACCATCAAAGCCCTTCGTCTTTGGCCAGCCGTCCCACTAAACAGCCGCCTTGCCGTCCGCGAAACTGTGCTCCCACGCGGCGGCGGGCCCAACGGAGACGACCCCGTCTACGTGCCCAAGGGTGGTCTCGTCAACTACTCCGTGTATGCCATGCACCGGCGAACCGACTTCTTTGGCGCCGACGCCGGCGAGTTCCGGCCCGAGCGATGGGAAGGCCAGATTTACAGCTGGGTGAGTTGGAGTCAGGATTCTGCACGAGCATAAGTAGAGATGAAGTAACTGACAAGTCCAAACAAGCAATACCTCCCCTTCAATGGCGGGCCACGCATCTGCCTCGGCCAGCAGTACGCGCTGACCGAGATGCTCGTTGTGCTTGTCCGCTTTGCCCAAGAGTTCAGCCACATCGAGAGCAGCGACCCCACGCCGTGGCAGGAGGAATTGCACTTGACGGTACGGCCGGCTAACGGCGTGCTGGTTACACTCACGCTTGCAAAGCCTGCTTAGAGGTTCCAACAATAATGAGTCTGGCTGAGGATACGTCCGGAGGGATAATTAGTGGGTTCTCAACGCAGGGGGACCGGCTATCCAATGTTTATTATATGATAATCATGATGATGCTTGAAGAGGCCCTTTCGACGATCCAGGCCCCGTCTTGCCTTGACAAAGCTTAGAACCTGATTGATCACCACCACTCAAGGGGAACAATTACTAGTTTGGATTTTGCTCAAGCGGGAAGGTCACATACTGGTCACAGAGTGAAATTTGCCTTTAGACAACAATGAGGCTGGTGTGACAAGGGCTGTAATATCAGGGCTTGGAACTCATGGTTCAATTCAGGCTAATAATCTTCAATGGCCTCGAAGAGCGTGATACTGAAAGAAGAAGAAGAAATACAGTCTTGGTGATCCTGAATGTATATTTTATCCTTCCTTGCCTGGCCCGTGCCCTTGTTGGCCTCAGGCCGCTGCCAGGTCCTCCAATATCCTACAGGGCCAGTGGGCTTTCTTTGATAACCGCCATGCCTTCTGATTGTCTGCCTCACTTTGACCAGTGGTTCTAGCGTGCAGTTACCCCTCCTTGCGGTGGTATCGACAGTGTTGTTGGTCGTGGTTGCGGGTGGTTGGCTTTTGCCGTGTGACAGCTGGCAAAATGGAGAGTGTCAGGGGAAGATGCTCGTGAAAAGTGGGTGGGACAATTAAATGGGAGAGTATTTACAGTATAAATGAAAGATGTTGTATGAGTCTTTTCCTAAAGTTCCATTTTACAAGTACCGAATCATTGGGTGTCCTTGAAGACCTTTGGGGTATGTCTTATTAGACCCCCCCCACCCCCCCCTGAATAATGAACAAAGAATTATGACTCTTCCACTATTATCGCAGAGGGGATTAAAGATGAAACGCGTAGCCTCCCACGGAGTTGCTTACCTATGCTGCAGGCGCGGCCGCCTAACTGCCCGGTTACCTCCTTGGATAGGTAACCAATTGGGAGACTTCCAGTTATCTGGAAGTTACACTCATGTCAAGATGCGGCCTGGAGGAGACGATACAACTCGGATCCTGTCGCCTTGATACCTACCTACTTACCTACCTAGGTGCATGGTCCGGAAGCAGAAGGTGAAAAGCTTGTATCGGGGCCCCTCTAACTCGCTTGCTCTAAATTGCTCCGCACACCGAACTCGCTGGAGGGACGGGGCAGTCGTGGTCGCTGTGTGATTCCTATAGAGCACCTAGGTGTGGAGTAGGGATTTTACTGTGGAATTGCCACAGCGCGGGGAAGCGTATAGTGGGTCTATGACAAGTTCCACATTGTAAGACAAAATACCTACCCACGAGTGAATGATTAAATGAAATTAAACGTGTAGAAAGGGCGTCCAGTGATCCTAGTCGACACACCATGGATGGGGTTGGTTTCAAGGTAGCAATGGTAATAAAACTCTTACAAAACAAGCAGGTAAAAGGGGAGCTAGTTTTGTGAGAACCAACTAAAGACCCGATGTCAATCAAATAATTGGTGACAATCACAAAACAGAAGCTATCTTGGTATTGTTCAAGTTGAAGTTGTCAACCCCAGCCTCCGCCTCAACCATATCCCAGACCTTGTCAATCCTTTTTACCACATTTCCCGACAGCGGACCTTTCCCAAGCGCAACAAGAGTCTGGCGCAGTTGCTCCAGCGTCCTCGCCCCGATGACCATCCCATCTCCCCTCCCGGCCTGCAGCGCGCTATGGTATGCCACCCACCGGTAGGCTAACTCGGCCTTTGGAATCCCGCTTTCCGTGCTGATCCTATCCCAGTAGTCCAACGCCGCGAGGAACGCGGGCTTCTTGTACAATGTCACATAGAGCCCACCGATGGGGTTGCTCGGATCGAACCGGCCCACGGGGCCATCATCAAAGTCCCTCGGGGATTTGGTCAAAAACCCACCGGCAAGTGGGGAGTACGCGTTGAAAGACATGCCGTGCTTCCGCAGCACGGGGAAGAGGTGGGCCTCCTGCTTCCGGGCGATGAGCGAGTAGTTGCCCTGGTAGACCGTGGGCAGCACGAAACCCCTGGCTTTGGCGATGCGGACCACTTCCTCGACTTCGATTGGTAGGAAGTTGGAGAGGCCGAAGCGCTTGAAACCGCCTTGGAGGAACAGCTCGTTGATTCCATCGAGGGTTTCCTCGAACGGGGTGTTGCGATCGGGGGCGTGGAGGTAATAAACATCTACCTGGAGGGGAGGGGGGTTCTATCAGTCCCTTGTCGGTGTGGCAAGTGGCACCTGCACCCACCCCGTCTTACTTGGTCTGTTTGCAGCATGTGGAAACTCGTCTTGGCCACTGATAAAATGTTGTCCTTGGTAGCAGAGGTGTTGTTACCAAAGCCGCCAGGATGTTTGGTGTCGATGGAGAATCTGGCTGTGGCGCCTCTTCTCCCGAGAAGCTCCTCGCTGGACCCGTAGATGCGCGCCGTGTCGATTTTGTTGACGCCAAATTCTTCGAGCAAGTCGAGGACTTTGGGGCCGTCGACTTTACGTCGCCAACTCCCTCCTCCGGCCCCGTAAATGATGTTGATGCACGACATGATGACAGAGGAGGGTTGTTGATGGTCTTGATTCGCCGCTCAGAGATCATGCACGCGGAGTGACGAGCAACGTGAGGAAGTGTCAGAATAAGTGGTGGTGGAACCATCCATGTGTTGCATTATTGTTTTCTGGGCGTTTCTGTTACGGCACAGACTGCCAAGACCTCTCAATGGCTTGTGGGGGCTTACATACGTCAGGTCATGTGACTAGCTGGTTTGTGCGTGACGACCACCCCGCGCACAACGCCACCAATTCGGTCACTGCATTCTAGTTCAGTTCCCCACCAACAATACAACACAACTCGGTAGTAATTGCCGCAGTATTTCTCTTTTATTTACACCGTACCGTGACGGTTTCCATGTTATATCTACTCAGCAAGCTTGGAGACTAGAGTCACAATAGCGTAGAGCCGCATTCTAATGATTGGAAAAGTCGAGAGGGGAGCTCATCTGGATGAAGCTCTGCTGGCGATGGCAAAAGGGAGCTATGCGGCACTGAGCAAGACCAAAGTGTTGTGTGCCACTCTGAGCGGGACCAACGGGTCTGGGACCAACGGGCCCGTTATCGAATATTAACAATAACAGTGCACACCGCCTGTTCAAAGCAGTAAGGGGTAATTCGCGCGTCGAGATCAAATAGTTTCATCCCCGGTTTGAGCCAGGCAGATGGAGCGGACTGCAGTATTCATTGGGACGTAGGCTGGGTGTGGAACCTTTTGGTCCAACGACCAAATGAAGTGCTAACCGCCTTCCTAATTGACACTCATTTTCCTCCAATCGCTGGAAGTTGTGGAGACCCTGCAATGATGGCAAGATTACGACTGCCACATTACACTATAGGGGGGATGGCGACCGGCGCCCTTGAAACTCTTAGAGGTTTGAGATTCCATAGGGTACATGATCTAAAAAAAAGTAGTGAACGTTTTCTTTTGGTAATATGGGATTCAGTATAAGCACACACTGTTTCCTGAGGATGGCTCGTGGGCCTTACCAAACAACATTGAAGATGAACAATGCTTCATTTAATAGTCTAGCCAATAAGACTCCGTACCAGTTGTCCAACTCAGCCAAGACTGACCGCATGGCCTTTCATGAGTCAAGAGATTCGATGCTACACGTGTAGAGTAGATGCTACAACACTTCCTGCAGGGCTGGGGGCTAGGCAACCTTTCGTGGTGCCAATGTTTCTTGCCTTCGGTAAGCAGTTACTCCATCACTTGACACCCATATGTACTGCCAAGGCCATAGACAACAATATGGAAGGACATGATTAGTGCAGGTACGGAATACCCTCGCCACCAATGCAACCTAGATGAGGCCCCGGCAGCTAGTCGAGAACGTATCGAGAAACCGATGCAGAAGCTCTGTGCAGCAGCCTTTAGCGTACTAATAATTATGTTCCTGCAATGACAAAGCGACGCTCGGGTCCGATGTCCGAGGTAGGGTTAAATGCGATCCTGGTCCAGCTAAGAAAGCTTCGCTGAGATCCCGGCCGATCAGATTACTGGATTTACCCCGCGTGTTACCCTTCGGACGGCACAGTCGCTCTTTCAATGGCACAGTCGCTCCTTTCAGTACGAACAAATAGGTCCAAAAACATATAAGCCACTCTTCCCGATACAACAACCTAGAACCTTCGCTACCTACTTATCCGTTCCGTTAGAATCGACTCCCAGCGCTTGGCTACTTACCTTTATGTCATAATCCTGGACCCTATTTTGTCTCACCACTCTTCATGCAGGCGGCACAGCCAGCATCAGCAGCCCAGCTCTGTCAGCCGCTCAGTAACGCCGACAGCATGCAGCCCTCCCGGCTAACACCAGGTGCTGGGTCACCTTCGCCGGCACCAGGATGGCAAAGGCAGCCGCCACAGTCTCTGGAGATGCGCATAAACCCGTCCTGGCGACGATCGGCCTGCGACCGCTGTCGCACGCAGAAGTTAAGGTGCGTGCGCGCCAAGGAAAACGACACCTCGAGGCCCTGCACACGGTGCCTGCGCATCCGATGTCCGTGTTTCACCAGCTCAGCCAAGCCTCCCGGGAGAGGTTCTGGCAGACTACCTCCGGCGCCAGCGCAGTCTGCGTCCTCGACTGAGGTAGGGTCGGATGCGGCACCGCCGGCGAACACATCGACCTCCGACAGGAGGAAAGCGACAGTGACCCGGCGACGGGCGAGCGGGGATGTCTCGCTTGAGCCGGAACAGACCTCGCCCGTGTCAATGGGGATGGGAATGGGGTGGCCATTTAACCAGGACGAAGACCAAAATGAAGAGGCTGGAGTCTTTGACGATGGCGGCATGTTTATGCTGACGCCATCCGAGCAGTACCAGCCCATCGACTTCTTCGACTTTCTAGTCGACAAGGGTTCGAGTGGATTCGATTCCGTCGCCAGCGTTCCCCTAGACGTCCACATGAGACCCCGGGCAGCTTCACTATCCCGCTTCCGCCCCGTCACGCAAGCCCTGCCGCCCCTTCCAACCTTCAACTCCACCTTGTCGCCGTCCGAGTTCCATTTTCAAGGGGAGCGAGACGACGAGCCCGAAAGTGCTGTTGATATTTCGGTTGATGAAGATCAAGCTTGCATGCCCTCTCAGACCCCGAACCCGGCGGTTCAACATTCCCCGGGAGTTTTGCTTGCGCGGCTCCTCGAATCCCTGTCGGTACAGCTGGTCCGGCTCAATACGGAACCCTGGGACCTAGGAGTGCTAAGCGTGACAGGCTCGATCGCGAACTCGGGCGAACTCAATCTACTTGAAGCGGAGGCGCTCGCTAACGATGAGCACACCTTCAATCCGCTGTTTTCCATCCTCGTCAGCACGGAGAACTTACTCGATATTTGCAAAATGTTCATGGCACCCGAGAGCAGTGGAGGGTCCGACGAAGCCTCCACGGCGACATCAGTGGCCGCAGGTTCAGCAAGCCGCTCGGGGTCGAAGAGACGGGTGCTCTCCATGCACGAGGCAAACGAGAGCCGTAGCATCCAAAGCGCAGCCAAGCGAACGTGGAGGCCGAACAGTGCCATATCGTCGCTTCCATTCCCCTTCTCTCCCCCCTGCTCCTCCTCCTCCTCGTCTTCGGGCTCAAACAGAAGGAAGTCATGGCCTACCTCCTCCTCCGTACCGGGGATGCCGACCGGCCAGACGACCATCACCGCCGCCCAACTGCTGACCGTGGTCTCGTGCTATCTTCAAGTGGTCACAATCTACAACGACATATTCTCACACCTCCTCTTCAAGCTCGCCTTGCCACCACCGTCACCGTCGCCTTCTACACAGCCCCTGGGGACCAATAATACTGGCCCCATCCCCGCCGGGATAAACGTGACACCCACATCGCGGCAGCAGCGACACTCACACAACCATTACACACAACAGGCCCAGTCCGCCACTCATGGTCGTGCGCCAATGGTGCACAGGCTGGTCCTGGCGGGGTACTCGGTGCTGTTGAACTCAGGACTGCGGATGCGGCTGTTGGTGGAGGTGGTGGAGCATCAGTTCGAGCAGATCGAGCGCGCGCTGGGCCTGCCCGGCCAGTACTGCGTGTCCGCAAGTCACCACCAGCAGGCTCAGCAACAGCACAGGGACATTGGTGGAGGAGGGCAGGGGCTCCTCGCCGGGCGGGAGGTGGCGACACTGCTAGAAGCCGTCATGGAAGGTGCCGATGCTGACGGAAATGCCAACGCTGGCCGTGACAGCATGGGAGTCGTCGCGTCGCTGCGGGAAAGCCTTGGGAAAGCGCAGCGAGTGCGGAGCCGGGGGGACTAAGGGGGTTAAACAGACACAAGGGAACTATAGACGAGTACGAATTCTTCTTACTTGCTACAAGAAATAAGGTGAAATAAAAACCAAGAGCCCGAGCAGCTGAGTTTCCAGGATAGATATTGGAAACATAAGCACGATTAAATACAACGAATATTTACAATAAAAGTCATTAAACTTGTTAAAATAAGCCCTAGGCCAATTATAAAACCACATTTAACAAGTACACCATCCAACGGTAAAAAGGTGAAAAAGGGCTATTTATAAGGGCATTAATCGTGACTACGTAAAAAGTACCCTATTTTTTACTTTGTTTTCCACAGTTTCAAACCTTAAAGACGATTATTAGAATGTCGCTGATAGGGAAAATCCCTTGTTAAAATAAGTAGTGACTTTATAAGATTTACTGTGGAAATCAATACATACACCGAGCTAAGAAAACAGCGCTGAGGTACCTTGGCGAGGGCTAGCGACTCCCTACCGTAATAACCACCTAATATAGGCATACATCATTGAATATCCACACTCGATTCACGACGAAAAGAAAGATGGAAATAAGGATATTACTACGAGTATTATTTAAATATATTTTGTTTCGGTTTCATTTGCTTGATCGTTAACTTTAGTGATATTTTCGACTTTCACCTTTGGATCCCTATTTTGAGAATAACTGAACTAGCGTTAGATTGTAATGTGGCAATGAATCAACGTTTAAAGATCAACTCGTGCTCGGCCGCAGCTCAACATTATTATTCACACGGGTGCACCAGTTCTAGCCATGCCCTAATCTTTTAGCTAAGCCAAATACCTAGATGTTGGTAGCTATGAGGTACAGTGTAACCTGATAAAGCCACAGGGCCTGCGCTGTTTTCCACCGTCCACAATTATTTGTCAAGCCACGCGGCTACGCCGCATAGAGCGGCGAGCGTCTGATGATGTCTGCGGCCCGCTCTGCGACGGCGTACAGCGTGGCGACGGGGTGCCCGCTGAAGTGGAGCGGGATGACGGACATGTCGACGACGCGCACGTTGGCCGTCCCGTACACCCTCAGTTCTGGGTCCACCACACCACCAAGGTCCCTGGACATCATGGCCGCCGTTCCAACGATGTGGTGGTCGACATCCACTATGTTTGGATGTTTCCAAAGAGTTAGCTAGCCGCTATTTTTTCCCGTTGTTGGCTGTGGGGGGGTAGGTGAGCTCACAGGTGGTTTTGATAAACTCTCTCCACTGGGCGTCAGTCGCGTTCTCTGGCAG
The DNA here is from genome assembly GCF_035222485.1 of Podospora pseudoanserina. Classification (NCBI taxonomy): domain Eukaryota; kingdom Fungi; phylum Ascomycota; class Sordariomycetes; order Sordariales; family Podosporaceae; genus Podospora; species Podospora pseudoanserina. Next base: position 384,111 of record NC_085924.1, read on the forward strand.
GATGTCCAGGCTCGGGCGGATGCGCTCCGACACAAGCGGGCCTAGTGCATCCGTCTTCCCCAGCCGCGCGGCCAACTTAGCGGCCTGGGTCTGGGCCGTGATGTCAAAATCGACGAGGTTGAACCGTGGGTCGATCCTAGGCTCGTTGATCTTGGACACGTCCGCCGAGGCGAGGTGGACACTGCCGCGCGAGAAGGGGAACAGTGTCCAGTGCTGCGACATCAACATGCCGTTGCCAAAAGCCGTGGTGACAAACTCAACCAGCGTTGTCGCACCCTCCGAGTCCCCAAACACTAGGTCGTGCTGCGCCCGCAGAACCGCCTCGACGGCGCTCCTGTTCAGCAGTGCGCCGGCGTCACCCGATGCCGAGACAATCAGGTCGGCCCAGCGCGGCAGCTCGTTGCGGGTACTGTTGGCAATGTCGGCGAGGTCGCTGCCGAATACGTCGGCCGGGCTGGCCCAGGTCTGCGAGACGACGGCGCCCGTGGCGTTTGCCGTGGTGTTGTAGAAGACGATATTGTTTCCCTGGTCCTGGAAATTCTCACCGACCCCTGGAAGACTGACTACAACGGGTATTCCGAGTCTTTTTAAGATTCTACGTCTCGTTAGTTTTATCAAAGTGTTTTCCGTGTCTTGCCCGCCGAGGTGGAGGCTGTGGACTGTTTCACCCACCCTTGATTCCCAACCCCCGAGCTTTCCAGGACAAGCGGGGTTCTGAGTGACCCCGCCGAAAGGATGACCTCCTTGGTGGCAGAGAGGACGACGGCCTGTCCATCCTCGTCCAAGTACTCGACGCCTGTGGCGGTATTTGCTTTCTTAGAGCAGGGTTTGTTGTTCTTCCTCCAGACCAGACGCCGAGCCGTGCCCTTGATAATTTTCAGGTTCGGCCTATCCTCAACGGGGTACCAGTATGCCCGAGCCGAGTCACAACGGATGGACGGCAACCCTGGCTCGAGGGTAAGCGGGTTTGCCGATACACCGCGGTTTTTGCCGCGACCCGTGTCGACGTTTGGCAGAAGCCCGAGCTCCTCCCACGCGTCTTGCACCGCCGGCATGAGGGTCATGTTGCCCAAGGCGCTCCCGTAGCCCGTGTGGATGGGGCCCGAGTAGCCGTGCACGGCTGCGTCAAAAGTCACGCCCGACGCCTGCAGCCCCGGGCCGGGAAAGGTGAAGTTCTCGGCCCCCATGGAGTAAGGGTACAGGCTGGCCCAGTTCCAGCCCGGGTTGCCGAGTCTCTCCCAGGCGTCTAGGTCGGCCTGGTTGCTACGGACGTACGCCATGCCTGGCCGTCGGGACAGATGTCTGTTAGATCACTGTCTTAGCACAGAAGGTGTGCAGGTACAGGTGATTCCATACCATTGATGGCGCTGGTTCCCCCGATCGCCTTGCCTTGGTGATAAGTCAACGGCGTGTTGTTTACACCGGGCTGGGGTACGGTTTGGTAAGCCCAGTCGATTGGCGTGTTGTACGCCGCCATGGTGATGTAGCCGCTAGCGAGGGTGACGTTGGGGTTGTTTCGCTCGTCGCCGCCGGCCTCGATGACCGCGACGCGCACAGTCGGTGTCTCTGAGAGCCGGTTTGCGACCACGAGTCCGGCGGTGCCGCCGCCAACAATGACATAGTCGAAGACTTCGGCCCTTGTTGCGGCGATTGCGAAGCAGCAGCTTATCTGGAGAAAGACAAGAACTTTCTCATGGGGTCTCATTGTTCGTCAGAATGGACCTGGAGCCCCCTCTCAGTCGTCCGCAGGCTTGTCGAGATAAGGTAACGTGGAAGAAGTTGATTGTCAGTGGCTTGAGGTCGGCTGTTCGTAACGTTCTCATTACCCAAGAAGGAACGCTACCCCATATATGTTGTAGAATAGAAATTGCATTTTATGATGCATGCGCATGGAGAAGAGGTCATCGCGTGCATTTAGACCATATAGCAGGCAGATCTGAATTTGTGGGTCAAGGGCGCAAGGGGAGCTGGAGAAGCACGCGACCTTGCGACAGAAGCAAGCGGCCTACAAGGCAGAAAACAGGAAGGAGCCTAATGGCGATGTTCGCAAGAAGCGCCCCCTGCCGGGTGGTAGTCTGGCCAAAATCCTACAGACCGCTCCGAGAAGGCTCATCTCCCGAAAGTCCGCTCCGAGGACACCGAAGTCTCTACAAACCGTTCCGGCCAAGCCACCAAGGTTGTCCTTTACCCCGACATGTCCTCCAGCTTTCCGATTAGACGCCCAGCAGTGGCAGCTAGCGGTGGCAAGCTCGCCGCAGAGTGCTCAAGTCCAAGAGAGAGCATGCACTCCAACTCAGAATGTGTTCCGTTCGGACCACACAGAGCCTCAAGTTACCTCGTCAAAACAGTTTGCTGATCACTCCTTTTTGCAATCCAGACTTCCGGGTGTAAGAGCTAATTGTTATCCCCGGACAGTGGTATTGCATGGGCTAGGGACGGAATAGATCGTGGCCCTCAATTGCACACAACAGGGATGATCTAGGTACATCACCCTGATGGCCAATTGGCCATAGCAGATTGTACCTGCTACTTCCCGCGGTTGTACATACTGCATTCATGCGGCACAACTCTTTGGCCCGTTTTGCCTCGGTTGGGTGCTACGGTAGGAAAGTCACTCCTCAAATGGTGCATACGGACGGTAGCACCGTATCATGCTCCGATCCTTGAGAAAAGAACCAACTTCCGGCGCGCTGCCTGTATTTTCTTGAAAGATGTCGCAACTGTATATACTCAGCCGATATTTTATGGATCCCAATCCCACTTAACAGGGGTGGTCTTTGGTCTATTCCCTAGTGGGCATCTTGTAGTCCTTGGTCTATTCCCTAGTGGGCATCTTGTAGATTGTACTTTCTGCTTTCTGCGGTCGTCCCACACGCACACGGCACATTTTTTCGCCCGTTCACTCCAGGTCCGATCCTCACGAGAGAGAATTAACTGCCGGGGGCTGCCATCAGTTTCCTCCCGAGGAGCTTCCCCGCCGGTTACAGGTCAGGTTTGGCTTGTAGCAGCTCAAATAGCACAATGACCTGAGGCATCGTTTTTCACACTCTCTCACCACTCAGATAATATCGAACTTGGCGGCCATGGCAACTCAGACACCCGATCGAAAATCGGATTTGGACAGGGACCCTGCTATCGCTGCAGCAACCACTGCATCGACATCCAGCATGGCGCCCCCGGTCAGTGTCTCAAGGGACGATAACGATACCGAGAATAGCAGCGACGGGAATGGTAACAACAGCAAGACAGGCGGGGCCAAGGACAAGGCCGATAGTGGCGTTACCGACTTCAAGCCCTCACCCCGTTTCTGGGCCATCCTCATCACGTGCGCTATCATAGCCCTCCTCAGCGCACTGGAGAACACCGTCATCACCACGGCGCTGCCTCATATCGTCACCGAGCTGGAGATAGGCGAGAACTACGTCTGGATCACCAATGTCTTCTTCCTCACAGGGTATGTCTTGCAATCAAGGTAGAGTCAGATGAACAAGCCCCGCTAACCTTTTGTTTGGAAAAGTGCCGCCGTCCAGCCCCTCTTTGGCCAGCTGGCCAACATCTACGGCCGTAGATGGGTCACCATGGCCATCGTTGCCTTCTTCACACTCGGCAGTGGCATCAGCGGCGGCGCCACCAACGGTGCCATGCTCATCGCCGGCCGCGCCGTCCAGGGCATCGGCTCGGGAGGCCTTTACATCATCATCGACATTATCATATCCGACCTGGTGCCGCTGCGCGTGCGAGGCAACTACATGTCTGTCGTGCTGCTCACCTACACGTTTGGCATGGGAATCGGACCCTGGGTCGGCGGAATCATTACAGAGAGGACCACTTGGCGCTGGGTCTTTTACCTGACACTTCCGGTTAGTTACCTAATTAATCATGCTAATAATGCCCTCATACCTCCACGAGACTAAGATCCATCATTGGTGCTGACCACGGTTCGCTTTATTTCTCTAGATTGGCGGCGCGTCGATGGTTATGATCTTCCTCTTCGTCCGAACCGCGTACAACCGCAGTGAGTCGCACCTTCAGAAGCTAGCACGCATCGACTACACGGGCAACGTAATCCTGATGGCTTCCACCGTTGCCATTCTGTACGCAACCACATATGGCGGCACGACCCACCCGTGGTCATCGGGTCATATCCTGTCCCCGCTTCTGATCGGATTCGCGGGCTTCGTCCTGTTCGGCTTCTACGAGACCAAGGCCAAGGAGCCAGTGGTGCCCCCGAATCTGTTCAAGAACCGCACCGTCGTCATCATCTTCATCGCCACCTTCCTCAACTCGATGGCCCTGTACTGGAACCTCTTCTTCCTGCCCGTCTACTTCCAGGCTGTGCTTGGCGCGTCGGCGGCCCAGGCGGGCGTCGATATCCTTCCGGCCATCCTCACCTCCCTGCCCTTCTCTATCATCTCGGTCCTGATGCTAGTACGCTGGGGCCAGTACAAGCCTCTGCATATTTTTGGCTTTGCCGTCTCCGTGATTGGCAACGGTCTCTTCACCCTCCTAGACCGCGAAACCACGACGGCAGAGTGGGCCATTTTCCAAATCATCAAGGCCATTGGCTCCGGCTTCGTGCTCAACACCCTCCTGCCCGCCGTCCAGGCGCAGACGCTCGAGCGCCACCAGGCCTCGACGACCTCGGCCTTTGCCTTTGTCCGCTCCTTTGGCAGCATCTGGGGCGTCGCCATCCCCGCCGCCATCTTCAACAATCGCTTCTCCCAGCTGGCCTGGCGCATCGAGGACCCGGCTGCACGCGACCTGTTCCAGGGCGGCAACCGGGCCTACGAGAACGCCTACGTCTCCTTCATCGGATCTTTTCCCAAGCCGACGCAGGACCAGATTGTTGGCGTCTATCAGGACGCGCTCAAGCTGCTGTGGCAGATCGCTATCGCGTTTGCGGCCGTCAACTTCCTTATTGTTTTGTTTGAGGAGCGGGTGCCGCTGAGGACTAAGCTTGAGACTGAGTACGGGCTGGAGGAGGAGAAAAAGAAGGAGAGTCAGAAGGAGGCCGAGGGGGTTGCAGCTGTTGATGTGGAGAAGGAAGCCGCGGATAACGTTGTGGCAAACGAGCTTAAGACTGGCGATGTCGCCTGACCATGAGATGAACCTGGATTCTTTTGCAGATTTGAAAATACAAAGTGTTAGTGATCATTACTGGCGTCATTTTAACGTGTCCCATCATGGTTGTACATGTCACCAATGTAGGAAGTTCAAATTCCGAGGCAATGGTTGTACTAAGACTGGGAAATTCGATATTTGGGAGAGAAGGTGCAAAAAGATTCCCCAACAAGTTCAGAATGAGCGAAATCATGGATATTGAATATTGAGAATTTGAATGTATGATAAAGTTCACCCCAATATACGAGGCAGAAGATATTTAAAGACTGCTTGTTCTGTGAGATGAGACGTAAAAATACAACGGAGGTATTGACTGTTGCAAAGCACGATACCCAGTACAGCAACTTTCCGTTTTTCCTTTCTTTTTTTCTCCCATCTTTGCCCTCGATGAAAGGTAACGTACCTAGACTCGGGAGAGCACCAAGTTATTACAGCAACGACTTTACATATTGCACAAGGAAATTGCGACATTGTGTAAACACTTCGTTCATTTCACAGCCTAGACCTAATCATAATCTATCACGAACTCTTCGCAAAGGGCGACTGCTTCTCGTCTCGCCATCTCAAACCCAGCCCATGCCTCACAAACCCAACAAGTCTCAAGAATCCTGCGGGATCCTAACCACTAGCTTCTCCCCACTAACCTTGGCCCCACGGAGCATGTCCAGCCCCTTGAGAATCCCATCCCATCCGCCCTTGAGCTCCCTAACCGGATGCGGCACGACACGCCCATCATCAATAAGCGCCTGCATCTCCGCCGCCGCCTCGACCCCCAGCTTGTAAGACTCGACGCGAGCAGGCCGCGTGTACGTCGACCCAGCGCCATAATCAACCGAGTACCCCGTCGTCTCAAAAGCCATAACAACACCCACCTTGACCGCCTTACGCCCCCCCGGCCAAGACGCGTCCAGCGCCTCGAGGCAGACATAGCGGCCGCCTCGGCGCGCAATAGCCCCCATGCACGCGGCGTAGGACTCGGCGTTGGTAATACAATCAAGCGCGTGGCGTATCTGGATACCGTTTCCAGTAGCCTGGCGTGCGTCCTCGACAACCGAAGCAGATAAGTACGATGCGGTGCCGGCGGCGCCGTATCGTCTAGCCAGCGATGCGGATGCGGGCGACGTGATGGCGATGGGCCTGTACCCGGACGCCTTGAGCAGCTGCGAAGCCATCGTCCCCGACGCGGTGGCCCCTCCGTACACAAGCACGGGCTCTGACTCGACCCCGGTGACGGGTCGTGATGGTCTACCCTTCAGCGCTAGCATATCCTCGCCCCACAGCGCGAGCGCCGCCGTCGTCCAACCTATGCCGCCTAGGACCGCGGCTTGCGCGTCGGTCCAGCTTGCTGGGACCCGCAGGGCTAGGCGCGCGTCCACGGTCGCGAACTGTGCGAAGGCACCGTCGAGCGGCCGTGCCGGGTTGTACGCGAAGAGGGACCCGCACACGCGGTCACCCTCTCGGTAGCTGTGGGAGTCATCGGCTGGTGACGTAGCGATCACGATGCCGCAGTAGTCGCATCCCGCTGTGGCGCCGGGGTCCGGCATGTATGTCGGCATCTTGAAGTCGTTTGGGTTCAGGGCCGTTGTGAGGACGCGGATTAGGACGTGGCCTGCCGGCGGAGGTATGGTTGGCATGGGCACGGTGTTGGATACCGCTAGGGGCAGAGCCGCCGGCTTGGTGCTATCGATTTGGATGATGGCTGTTTGGGTGGCATGGCTGGCATCTGCCGCCGCCGCCGCTGGGTTGGCACTCGACGTTGTCATCTTTTTTTCCAGTCATACAAGTGATAACCGGTGGAAGCTTGAGAAGTGCTGGAATGGGTCTCGGAGATGGACTTGTTCAGTCTGTGTAGTGTCTGGACAGCATTTGGGTCAATTTTTTGTTCTTTCTTCGACCACCATTTCCAAGTCAGTGGTATGTGTACATCGCAGAATTATTTTCCCAATGTACCTGAAGGCTCTGAAGCCTCGCCAGGGTGTCATTACCGGCTCCGCCTTCCTCCGACTCTTCGCCCCTTGCCATCCATGGACGTCAATGTGCCGCTCCGAGATGGTGGTCAACTGGAATCCTCCTTTGATGCATCCTTATGCCCCTCCTCCGACGGCAGCCGAGAGTCAAGAGAAACGGTTGCCGTCTGGCCTTGCTCACTGAGGAGGTCAGTAGGTCCCATGCATCTATCGGAGGGTCCGTCCTTGCCGGGTGGACATCTATGTTCGGAGGGTTTTCTCCGTATTTAAGAAGTCGGCCAGGTCCCCGACCCTACCAACGATGCCGAATTAGACTATACCCAATTGAGCAGGCATTACAGAGATACGAAGTCTTTTTGTCATGATACAATTGGACCAATCATATAGCAGGGTTTTGCAGATTCTAGCGTTGTGATTGAACAGTTTCGTAGAAATCTCCGAGCCCAGACTAGGGCTCGTTTGGAGCTCAAGGTGATCGCCGCTTAGATGAGCAAGCAGTGCAATCAACTGGGTCGAACAAAAGCGTGTGCAGATCTGTTAGCGCTCTGGCAAGTTTCTACACACCACATTTTTCAACCCAGTCGCCAATGCATCCAGAACGGCATTGGACACACACAATGAGGATCCCACAGAGCTGATCAATTACACTATTAAGTTATGCGTGATAGGTATGTGAGATCCGAACCTGACAAAGCCTCACCGGATGACTTGCATTGTAACGCTGCATGAAACACTGAGAAGAGAAGCGATCGGCGCTCAATCCCGCCATACCCATTGGCTGAACCTCCAAGCTTTTAACGAATGCTATACTGGGGTACAAGGTACCTTGCGCTATGAGGCCCACTAGCTGAGAACGGCGCCCGAGAATGCGAGACAATGCGCTAATCTTCCATAAGCTGCCTTCAATCAACTGCACTGTTCTTTTTCTCTACATCGCTTAGCACCCGGTCATCAGACGGTGGCCCCGTGTCAACGACTCGTTCACATTACTACGCTGTCTCCGATTCACACCTCTCCGAATAAATTGTATCTTTTGCAAACAAACCATTTCACATGCAACATGCATTTACCGAAGCCGTGTGCAAGTCTCAAGACAATAGTTGTTCACAGCGGTAAAGGTACTTTAATGTCCAGTCTTCCATACCTAGGCTACCTTAGTCATTACATATTACTCGGACAAGCGGACACGTGTGAGATCAATGCTTCATTCCAGCTATGGTAGGATATTCTACCTTTGGAAAAACTATCCGAATCCTCCGATAGCCGCTTAATCTAATATCGGAAATCTCGGAATGCATCCACAACGTTGCCAGCCCCGGATCTCGGTCACAGGCTCACACCTCGACAAGCTTCTCCTCATTCTCCCTCCCACCCTCGGCAGCAGCCGCCTTAGCCACGTCCGACAGCTTGTACCGGATCCTGGGATGCGGGCGGACCCAGGTAGCGTACAGGCGGAGGTCTCGCTCCCAGTGGAACTCGTGGGGGTTCACGACCTCCCAGTCGAGCTTCCAGGCCATCTTGGCGAACAGAATGCGGGCCTGGCGGTAGCCCATGTTCTGGCCGATGCAGCTGCGGGTGCCCGCACTGAAGGGCCGGAAGCACTCGCGCACGTCCTTGGCGAAGGCCGGGTCGTAGTCCGAGTGTGTGGCGGGCAGCCAGCGCTCCGGGCAGAAGTCGTGCGGCTTGTGCCAGTAGCGTTCGCTGTGGAAGGCGGCGAAGATGGACGTCTGCACGCCGCACCCCTTGGGGATGTAGTGCCCGTCCACGGTGGCGCCGGGGCTGACGCGCGGCTGCCCAAAGGACCCGTTGGTGTGCAGGCGCAGCGACTCGTCGATGACGCCGCTCAGCCACGGCAGGTGGGTGAGCTCTTCGTCCTCGATGTCTTCGTATCTCTTGAATTTGCCCCTGATCTCGGCCGCGAACTTTCTGAACTTGTCGGGGTGCTGTGCGAGGAACAGGATGGCAGACCAGAACAGGTTCGTGTCTGGGTCCAGCCCGCCGATGAAGATGTGATTGGCCTGCGCCAGAATCCAGTCCATGTTGGTGTTGGGCATGGACTTGCCCTCCTGGATGAACGAGGTAAAATAGTCGCGCTGCTTGAAATCCTTGGCATTCTCCACGCGGTTGGCCACGATTTTCTTGTGCTTGCGAAGGAGCTTGACCAAGCTGCGCGGCAGAATGAGATAGACGAGTGGGTGGACGAAGGGCCCCAGGCGCTTGAAGGCCTGGTCCATTGTGACCCAGACGGTGACGGCGTTGAACCATCTAAGCAGGTCCGCGTCTTTCTCGTTCTCGATGTTCCCAAAGTCGTAGCCGTAGCCCAGGCTCCCGGCCAGGTCGCAGGCGATCCAGTCGCTCCACTAAACACCATTCAGTTGCGCTGCGTGGAGAGAGAGTAAAAATTGATTGTTGAAGAGATGAAAACAACTCACGATGGTCAAGTCCATGCCCTCGGGCGTGTCGCCCTTCTGCGCCATCTTGTTGATGGCTTTATCGACCACCCCGTGCAGCACGGGATCCTGCTCTTTGAGGGCGCGTGGACTGAAAGCCGGAGCCATCCACTTGCGAATGGTGCGGTGCTTCTCGGGATCCGACTCGGCAGCGAGTCCGGTGTGTGGCCCTATTTTAAAGTAAAAGCTGGATTTTCTAAACGCGGGCTTTCCCTTGGTGCCGCTTAGAAGGATATCTAGGTGAAAGATAAGTACTCGTTAGGACTGGTGGGCCCAAGGATGGGAGACTGAGGAATGACTGACCATTCTGGGCCTGGACGGTGAAGAAGACAATCTCGTTTGGCGCGATGCGTACGACGTCGCCTGTGGGATTATCTGCGTGTTAACGACAAGGTAATGAAGGAGCGAAGAGGATTGTGGGCAACTGCTGACCGTATTTCTTCAAGGCAGCTTCAATGGACCATGGGTAACGTCCCTTGAACCACTGATACATGTACCAAGTGTTGCTGAGTGCCGCCCATTTAGGGCCTGGGTACTTGGCATAGGGGTGGAAGTTGAGGAGGTAGATGGCGCGCACGATATGGTAGACAAGGTACTAGGTCGATGCAAGAGCGGCTGTTAGTTCTCCTTGGGGTTATTTGGACCCAACTTGAAGGAATGTACAAAAAACATACAAGCCCCGCGGAAAACTTGAGCCAACTAGTCAGGGAAACCTGCCCCAGGGCTTCCTTAAAGTCGGCGACAGAATTCATGGTTGTCATTGACGATGGCGAACCGACAAACGGCAGATTGACCCGCCAAGTTTCAGACATTGTTGAGAGTTCGTGGCAGTCCTCTTTTTGTCGTTGGAAATTTGAACTGTCTGGGCGTCAGATGAGGACGCCGATTGAACCACCTTATGCTTGATGACGGCCTGCCACGCAGCTATCCTTTAGACAGAACCGCAAGAAAGCGACACTGCGACCCACGGAGCCGTTTACCGTTGGTTCATGATAGCTGCAGGGTCGGAGCGACCAGTCTTTGCGCAGCTTGAGGCGAGTGGCGAGTAACAAGGCAGTCCCAAACACAAAGAGGGCCGGGACGATCCTTCAAGTGTGCATAAACCCTCCGACACAAATGTAACAGCTCCAGTGAGGAGATCGGGACGTCGGCGGCGGCTTATTCTTTGCTCCGAATTCGGTCTTCGGAATACTATACCAAGTCAACTACACGCTGGCTCCGGGACTCCACCCACCTCTTCCTCGGACCCGGATCATCGAGGGCAGAGTTACATGCGGATAGTTCAGAACAAGGAGCGTGCAGCGGTGGCAAGTGGTGGTTTACCGGGGGCCGCCACTGCACCGGCTAACATGGCGGAAAAACGAGCTTCCGTGAAGAACCTCAATGGCAGCAAGGTGAGATATAGGTCGTGTAGAATGCTCCCCGACTGTCGGGAGAGAGCCTCAGAGTACTTTCGACAGTGACATCTGAGATTTTAGCTGAGCATGTTACATGTACCCAAAGAGCGAAATACCGCACCGCCACAACAAGCCCTTGACTTGAACTTGCGGTACTCGCCTAGACGGCACAGCCTTTTTGTGTCGCGTCCTGTCTGTTGATCAGTCCCAGAAACCAAGAACCAAAATGTCTTCGGCCAAGTCGACCAACGAGCCCATCGCGGTGATCGGCTCCGCTTGTCGCTTCGCGGGCGGTTCCAGCAGCCCCTCTAAGCTATGGGACCTCCTCAAAGAGCCCCGTGACGTGCTGAGAGATATCCCAGACAGCCGCTTCAGCGCTGAGGGCTTCTACCACCCTGACGGCTCGTACCACGGCCGCTCCAACGTCAAGGCCTCGTATCTCATCGAGGAGGATGTGCGGACCTTTGACGCCCAGTTCTTTGGCATCAAGCCTGTCGAGGCCGGCGCTATCGACCCACAGCAGCGCCTGTTACTAGAGACGGTGTACGAGGCGCTCGAGTCGGCGGGGCAGTCAATCCAGAGCCTCCGCGGCAGCGACACGGGCGTGTACGCGGGCCAGATGTGCAGCGACTTTGAGTTCCTAGCATACCGCGACCTCGATGAGCTGCCCACGTACCGTAAGTGGAAAAAATGATTATCCAGTGTCCAGACCAAGGAAATGCTGACTCTGGCATGACAATTTAGATGCCACCGGCACAGGCCGCAGCATTATGGCCAACCGCGTCTCCTACTTCTTTGACTGGCACGGGCCGTCGATGACGCTCGACACGGCTTGCTCGTCCAGCTTGTACGCCGTGTACCTCGCGGCCCAGGCGTTGCGGTCGGGCGAGTCGCGCGCAGCCGTCGCGTGCGGGACCAACCTTCTTCTTGGACCCGAGTACTTTGTCAGCGAAAGCAAGCTCAATATGCTGTCACCGGACTCGAGATCGCGGATGTGGGATGTTGCGGCGAATGGATATGCGCGAGGAGACGGTGTGGCTGCAGTGGTTGGTACGTTTCCCTGAAGCGGGAGCTTGTCTCTGGTTTCACCAAAAATAAAAAAATAAAAAAATTGACCGCTAATCAACACAACGGTTTCGACACAGTCAAAACACTGAGTGCCGCACTTGAAGATGGCGACGATATTGACTGCATCATTCGCGAGGTCTGCGTCAACCAGGATGGCGCCACAAGCGGCATCACCATGCCCAGTGCCAAGGCGCAAGCCGCACTCATCCGGCAAACATATACCAAAGCCGGCCTCGACTACCTTGGCGATGGCAGACCCCAGTACGTCGAGGCGCACGGAACCGGGACGCCAGCTGGTGACCCGATCGAGGCCGAAGCGCTCAGTACTGCCTTCTTCCCAGATGGTACCCCACAGGCACAGTCACAGCAGCCGATCTATGTCGGCTCAATCAAGACGGTCCTGGGCCACACCGAGGGAACCGCCGGAGTGGCGGCCTTGATCAAAGTGTCGCTGGCGCTTCAGCATGGTTTGATTCCGCCAAACATGCACTTCAACCAGCTCAACCCCAAAATTGAGCCCTTTTACCACAGCCTCCAGATCCCTACCTCCCTGGGCGAGTGGCCGGTTCTACCTGCAGGGCAAGCGCGCCGTGCCAGCATCAACAGCTTTGGATTTGGAGGTGCCAACGCGCATGCAGTCATCGAGAACTACATTCCCGAGCTTCACAGGTCGAATTTGATAAGTCGAGAGACTCTACTCTCTCCACAACGACCCGCGGCACTTCCCTTTGGAGTGTATGGTCATGGTGGGCTGCTGATTGATACCAAGAGTGAGGGTGGTTTCGAGGACGAACACCAGCCCGAGGAACTTCCAATGGGGCCCTACGTCTTCTCGGCTGCGTCGGAGCAATCCCTCGTTGCCAATCTCGAGGCCTATTCTGCATATCTGGCTGGGCCAAGCGCCACCGCGCTCAACCCTCGCGACCTGGCATGGACTCTGCGCCAGCGCCGTTCTAATCTGCCTTTCAAGGTGGCTTTCCCGGCTGGCTCAATCGAGCAACTCCGATCCAGCATTGACGCAAGGTTAGAAGAAGCCAAGTCCAACAAGACGGCGCTGGGACGGAGGTCATTGCTGCCGCAGAACAGTAAGCCCCGAGTACTCGCCGTTTTTACTGGTCAAGGCGCACAGTACGCCCGCATGGGAGCTGAGCTACTCAATCGCTCTCCCATGGCGCGGCAAACCATCAACCAGCTCGAAGGGCATCTGGCCGCCCTTCCCGAGTCGCAGCGGCCTCGGTGGTCTCTGGAGCAGGAACTGCGGGCCCCGCCGGCCACAAGCCGTCTAAACGAGGCCACCTTGTCTCAGCCTCTCTGCACGGCGCTGCAGATCGTACAGGTGGACCTCCTACGCGTTGCAGGCGTCGAGTTCACGGGAGCCGTTGGGCACTCGAGCGGCGAGATTGGCGCCGCCTATGCCGCCGGTCTCCTGTCAGCCCGCGACGCGCTATTGGTGGCCTACTTCCGGGGCTTGACCGCGTCCAGCGCTGCCAGCCCCAGCGGCGCCCATGTCAAGGGAGCCATGATGGCCGTGGGCACCTCGATGGAGGACGCGGCCGAGATTGTTGCCGAGTTCGAAGGCGCAGCCACGGTGGCGGCTTGCAACTCGTCGGCCAGCGTCACGCTCTCAGGCGACCAAGACGCCATCGACGAGTTGGCCATCATTTTCGAGGACGAGGGGAAGTTCAACCGCAAGCTCAAGGTCGACAAGGCGTACCATTCGAGCCACATGCTGCCTTGCTCGGCGCCGTACATTCAGGCCCTTGGCGGCAGTGGTATCAAGGTGCGGGCTCCTGCCCCTGGCAACTCCAAAGGCCGCCCTGTCTGGTACTCCACTGTGTACCCAGACCTGGATATGTCTTCCCCTGAAGCGCTGGGAAAACTGCAAGATGGCAGCTATTGGTCTGACAATATGGTGCAGCCGGTGCTTTTCTACCAGGGGTTGAACAAGGCACTGGCGGCGACTGGAACGTTTGACCTCGCGATTGAGATCGGCCCGCACCCGGCGCTCAAGGGCCCAGCAACCCAGACCATACAAGAGGCGCTGAACCGTGACATCCCTTATCATGGCGTGCTCGCCCGCGGCACCGCGGCCGATGTCGCCCTCTCTGCTGCTCTTGGCTTCCTCTGGAGCCAGGAGAGCACGTCCCAGTCACTGGTCAACCTTGAATCGTTCGAAATCGCCGCCGGCGCCGCCAAGGGCGACGGGTACCGAGTTTTGAAAGGGCTGCCCTCGTACCAGTGGAACCACGAACGGGCCTACTGGAGGGAGTCGCGACGCTCCCGCCGCCTTCGCACTCGCAAGGTGCGTGTCAATCCCATCCTCGGAGCCGTCGAGCCCGAGATCTCGACCACGCAACAACGCTGGCGCAACATACTCCGGGAGCGCGAGATCCCATGGCTGTCGGGCCATCAGCTGCAGGGCCGCACGGTCTTCCCGGCTGCCGGATATGTATCGACACTGATCGAGGCTGTGCGCCAGCTCCCGCAGATTGCCGATGCCGGTGGTGATAGTAGTAACACGATTCGCTTGATCGATATCTCCAACTTCCGCATCTTGCAGGCCATATCCTTCGGCGAGGATGACAGCGGCGTCGAGATCCTGGTGACGCTGGAGAACATCCTCAAGGACGACGAGCGCCAGAGCTTGCGGGCACACTTTACTTACTCGGCTTCTGGTTCTGGGCGGGACCCCGACGCCTTTGCCTTGTCCGCGAGCGCCGACGTTGAGGTTCTGCTTGGCGAGCCCGACGAGAGCTTGCTGCCTGCGCGCCAGGCTGACCCGCCCAACTTGGTCGACGTGGCCGACGACCGCTTCTATGGGACCCTGGCTGACCGCGGATATGGATACACTGGGCCGTTCCGCGCCTTGTCTAGCCTTCGCAGGAAGCTGGGAAAGGCTGTTGCCCAAGTCTCCATCCCGCCGCGGCGGCCATTGGACGAATCAGGATCAGAATCGTCATACGAGAACACGCTTCTCGTTCACCCTGGCACGCTGGACGGCGCCATCCAGGCCGTACTTCTTGCCTTCTGCCATCCGGGCGATGGTCAGCTTTGGTCACTGCACGTCCCCACCGTTATGGAGCGGATTCGGGTGAACCCAGCCCTCTGCGGGTCTGGCTGGGGAGAGGCCGAGTCCGTTCACGTGGCCGCCATGTCGGAGGCTAGTGCCGATGGTGATAAGGCAGGCATGGCGGGCGACGTGGACATCTTTGCTGCACCAAGAGGTAACTGGGCTGCAGAACACGCCGCCATTCAGGTCGAAGGCGTACGCACCGTCCCTTTTGCTGGTGCGACGGCTGCCGACGATGACAGGATATTTGGTAGGATGCGTTGGGCGAACGGCAGTCCGGACGGCGACGACATGTTGGCCTTGGATGCTGAGACCACGCCGTTCGAGCGGAACCTCGTTGTGGGCGCCGAGCGTGCCGCCCTCTTCTACCTGCGCGAGTTTGAGCGGGATCTGGCTCCCGACCACCCCGTGAGAAGCCACCCAACCTACAGCCACTACCTCGCCTTTGCGCGTCATATGAACGGGCTTCAGAACCAGGGCCGCCACAAGCATGCTCGCAAGGAGTGGGCCAGTGACACCCTAGAAGATGTTCTCGCTGCTACGGAGCCCTTCAAGGACTGCATTGACATCCGCATCATCCACAAGGTCGGCGAGATCATGTCTCCCATCTTCGATAACACGGCGCCTGTCGTTCCGGAGCAAACTGTTCCCTTGCCCATCGAGCTTCTGGCAGAGTACTACGCCGACGCCGTTGGCTCGAATCAGTGTGCCCAATGGTTGGGCCGAGCGGTGAAGCAGCTCGTGCACCGTTACCCGAACATGAACATCCTCGAGGTCGGCGCCGGGACTGGAGCCGCGACCAAGCCCATCCTAGCCCACATCGGAGCCCAGGGATTCTCGTCGTATACCTACACCGATATCTCAGCCTACTTCTTCGAAGAGGCCACCTCGATCTTTGCGCCCTACACGAAGCGCATGATTTTCAAGACACTGGACGCGGCGCGGGACCCCATCTCACAGGGCTACACCCCAGGCTCGTACGACCTAATAGTAGCAGCGTCCGTCCTTCACGCAACTCCAAGACTGGGGCAAACTCTGCGCAACCTCCGTCGGCTCCTACGCCCCGGCGGCTTCCTTATCGTCAACGAATCTACCAACAGCACATTTGCCCGCGATGGCTTCATCTTCGGCACCATGCCAGGCTGGTGGACAGGAATGGACGAAGGCCGTACTCTCTCTCCGCTCGTGGGGCCCGAGCATTGGGACGAGTTGTTGAGGGAGAGCGGTTTCTCGGGGGTGGACACGATCACGCCTTTGGAGGCGGTCCAGGAGACGCACTCCAACGCCGTCTTTGTCTCACAGGCCGTTGATGATACGGTCTCGTTTCTGCGTGAGCCGCTGTCGTCTCCTTTCCCCGGTGGTGTTGGTGGTGACGGTGCAAGTCTGCAAGACCTAGTCATCATAGGCGGGGCTACACTCCGCACGGGTCGCGTCGTGTCGGAAATCAAGCGCGCCCTTGCTCCTCACGTCTCGGGCAGCGTCATCACCTTCAAGCGTCTGCTTGACCTGCCTGCGGACTGGCACTCCAACCTGTCGCCAGACGCTTGCGTGCTAAGCCTCTCGGAACTTGATTCCCCCGTATTCGAGGATCTGACGGCGGCCAGCTTCGACGCCCTCAAGAGGCTCGTGGCCGTCGAGCATACCCTCCTGTGGGTCACGCGCGGCAAGCTGTCGGGTGACAGCGCCGCGTCCGGCATGAGCGCGGGATTCCTCCGCGCCGTCGTCCACGAGGTCCCCGGCCTCCGGGTGCAGTGCGTCGATCTGGACCCCGAACTCCACCTTGGTGGTGGGGCTAACGGTCGAGCGGACGCCGCTCTCCTCGCCGAGGCGCTGCTGCGGTTCCGGCATCTCGCCCGAATCCAGACTCAGGTACAGACGACGCAGGCTCAGGAACCGCCGCTGTGGTCTGTCGAGCCCGAGATCGCCGTGGACGCGCGTGGCCACCAGCTGGTGCCGCGCTTCCTGCCCGACATTGACGCCAATGATCGGTTTAACTCGGCTAGGCGGACCATTACGCGTGAGCTGGACGTGCGCGAGGCTGACGCTGTCGTCACGGTGGAGACGGAGAAGGACAAGGACAAGACGGGTTACCGGGTTGTCGACACCTCCCTGCTTCGGGACGCAGATAAACTGGCTTCCGAGTTGGGCAGCAACACTACGGAGCTGCGTGCGACGACCGCAATCATCTCCCCGGTCGATACTCCTCTTGGTCTGCTCTTCTTGACTTTGGGTCTGGAGGAGGAAGAAGAGGCCGGTGACTCCCGCTTCTTGGCCTTGGCCGAGTCTCTGACGTCCAGAGTCAGGGTCCCAAGGTCTGCCACCGCTCCTATCGCCAACTCCAAGGGGCGTGTTACTACCTCGCCGTCGTCTCCGGGAATCCGTGAGACTGAGGACGCAAAGCTCCTGGTCCAGGTTGCCGCCCACCTCCTCGCCGAGTCTGCACTCCAGGGTCTCGTGCCGGGCCAAAGCATCACATTCCACAACGCTTCGAGCGGTCTCGCTCGCGTGTTGGGACGGCGGGCGGCGGAGCGGGGTCTCAATGCCATCTTTACGACCAGTCGGGGTGCCGAGACGACCGGGGGAGATCATGCTGCTGCCACAACCATCTCAATCCCAGCTTTCTTACCAGCAAGGGAGATACGATCTCGGCTGCCCAAGGATCTGGCTCGCTTCGTCATCGCATCGGCCCAAGACTCCCACCCGGCGGAGACAGAGAGAATTGTGGCCGTGCTGCCTGTCAATTGTCGCGTGGACCGTCTTACCACCGCCGCCTTCCAGGGCCAACCGGGCAGGGACCTGTCTGGAATGTCACCTTCTCCTTACCGTTCCGCGACAGAAAGTGCCCATGGAATGTTGGGGGACACCCTCCAGCGGGCCCTGAAGCATGCGCAAGAGGATCTCAAGACGCCGCCGCCTATCGACGTCGATGTCGATTTCCCGGTCCATACTGTCAGCGCTAGCGACTTGACTGCTGCCACCTCGGTGCTCCCGGACCCTCTTGCAGTGCTCGATTGGCAAGCTACCCCCATTGTGCAAGCCCGTATCAGCCGGTTAGATACCAAGCCTATCTTCAAGTCGGACAGGACCTACTGGCTGGTGGGACTTTCGCGCGGCCTTGGACTTTCCATTTGTGATTGGATGATTGCCAAGGGGGCCAAGTACGTCGTCATTAGTAGCAGGAGCCCCGATGTGGAGGCTGGCTGGGAGGAGAGCTGCCGGAAGAAGGGCGCTGTTGTAAAGATCTTTGCTAAGTCAGTTTTCACTTTTTTTCATCCTTATTCTTGTCCTTTCTCTCGGCACCTATCTGCCTGGAACGACCTTCTTACTAATTGATCATCATGTGCCAGTGATATCACCGACGGCAACTCTGTCGAGACCTTGTACAAGACCATCTGCGACACTCTCCCTCCCCTCGCTGGAGTCATGATGGGAGCCATGGTCCTCCGTGACCGACTTGTCCGCGACATGACATTCGAAGACATGCAGATCGTTCTCGGCCCCAAGGTAGACGGCAGTCGCCACCTTGACCGCCTACTAGGCGACCGTCCTCTTGACTTTTTCATCTACTTCTCCTCCATGATGCAGGTCCTAGGCAACCTCGGGCAAGCCAACTATGTCACCGCCAACGCCGCCTTCCCCGCCCTCGCTGCTCAGCGTCGGAAGCGGGGCCTGGCGGCCAGCATTGTGGACATCGGCGCCGTCTCGGGCGCCGGTGCCTTTGGCGTCTTTTCAAGCGAGTCGGCAGACAACGGCGAAAACAGCCTGCTCCTCGTCGGCCTGCGTCGCGTCTCCGAGATAGACGTGTACCAGCTCCTCGCCGAGGCCATTAACTCCGGGTACGGCCACCTGCCGCTGGGGCCGGGTGAGGAGCCGGCCATCGGGCTCGGGATGCGCTTTGTCTCGCCCGGTGAGCCCTCCCTTCCCAGGTGGTTCGGCAACCCGAAATTCGCGGGCTTCGTGCTTCGTGATGAGGACGAGGACAGCGCGCACCACGGCTCCGCAAACGGCAAGAATGCCGCCTCGGTGCAGGAGAGACTGCTCCAGGCGCAGAACACGACGCAGGTCCACGAGGCCATCAGAGACTCGTTCCTTGCCAAGGTCCGGCCGATGCTGCAGATCGAGGGCGCCGACGACGACGCGCTCATGAGGATGCGCAGCAACGAGATTGGCATGGACTCGCTCATCGCCGTCGACATCCGCTCTTGGTTCCTCAAGCAGCTCTCCGTCAGCATCCCCGTTCTCAAGATTCTCAACGGGGTGTCGATTGGCGAGCTCGTCGACGAGGCCGTGGCCAAGATTTCCCCTGAGCTTGTCCCGAGCCTTAATTCGGATTCGGCTTTGTCTCCAAGGCCTACATCCGCCGGATCTTCGGTCCCGTCGTCATCATCGTCCTCGTCATCAGTCCCCAACTCTCCAGCAAGTCCAGCCACCGAGGCCACCTCCCGGATGTCGCACGAGACGGTCGGGGAGGCTGACCAGGACCTCGTCTCGCTCCCAAAAGGCAAGCAGCCCGAAATACCTGCTGTCATGACCAAACCGTTGACACTTGAAAGATCCATAAGCCTCTCGCACACCCAGTCCATGTTCTGGGTGGTCCACTCGCTGCTCGAGGACAAGACCACCCTCAACCATACGGGCTTCACTCGCATGACGGGGCGGGTGCGGGTGCAGGACCTCAAGGCGGCCGTCCAGCAGCTCTCGAATCGTCATGAGAGCATGCGCGCTTGCTTTTATCTGGAAGACCATGTCGTCAAGCAGGGCATCCTCAAGACGGGCAGAGTAGAGCTGGAGCACAGGGAGATAGGAAGCTACGAGGAGGTGGAGCAAGAATTTGATCAATTGAAAAAGCACGTCTACGACCTTGCTCGGGGCAAATTCATGCGCATCATCCTCCTGACGCGGACCGATTCCCCGACCGACAATTACCTAATGATCGGCGCACACCACGTCAACTTTGACGGCATGTGCACCCAGATCATCCTCCGCGACCTTGAGGCTTTCTACAGCCGCCGGGCTAATTTGGCCCTGAGTTCCGCCGTCAACCAGTACAGCGCCTTCATCGATAAGCAGCGAGAGGACGAGATCACCGGGGCATGGGATGGTGACCTTGCCTTTTGGCGTCGCGAGTTCGCCACCATCCCCGAGCCGCTGCCGCTGTCGCGTGCCAGGGTCTCGGCACGGAAGCCTTTGCTGCGGTACGACGTGCATTTGGTCGAATTCAGGCTTGATCCGGCCCTGGCGGAACGGGTACGGGCTGCGGCCCGGCAGCACAGGGGCGGCACCGCCTTTCATTTCTACCTCGCTGCGTTCCGCATCCTCTTGCAGCGGTTCCTCAGCCTCGGCGCCAGCAGCCATGGCGGCCAGCAGAATCAGCCAGCGAGTAATAACAGCGGTGATGATGATGATGATGATGATATCTGCATCGGCATCGCCGATGCAAACCGACACGACGAAGAAACGCTCGGCAGCGTTGGCCCCTACATGAACCTCCTGGCGCTGCGGTTCCAAGACCGGCCTGCCACGTTCGCATCGGCACTTGCATCGGCGCGCGACAAGGCCTTTGCTGCGTTGAGCCACGCCGCGCCGCCCTTCGACACCGTGCTGCAAGCCTTGCGCGTGCCCCGTGACGTGTCGCACGCTCCGCTTTTTCAGGCCTTCCTCGATTACCGGCTCGGGTTTCCCGGCCAGCAGCCGTTTGCGGACTGCACGCTTGAGGCGCCGCGGTTCGAGCTCGGGCGGACAGCTTATGACCTGAGCGTGGATATTATTGATAATAACAACAACAGCAGCGACGCCAGCAGCGCCACCGGAGATGGAGGCGGAGGTAATGATGTGCTAGTGTCGGTGTATGGACAGGCTGCTCTCTACGAGCAGGAGGATGTTCGTGTCTTTGCTGCCTGTTTCGAGGACCTGATTAGGGAGTTTGCGCATGAACCGAGCAGGAGCTTGGTTGGGACCGGGAGCGAGTGGAGTTATCGTGATGCGGATGTCACCAAGGCGTTGGAGCTCGGCAGAGGTCCCGCATTTGAAACACGATGGCCCGGCACGTTGGCACACCGGCTCGACGACGTGGTGGCCGCAAATGGAGACAAGTTGGCTGTCCGGCTTGCAGTTACGACGACCGGCAGCGAGGGTGGTGATTATCTCACCTACAAACAGCTCGATGACAAGACGAACGCCATCGCTGCCGCGTTGATGGAAAACGGCGTGTCCAGGGGCCAGTACGTCGCCGTCTACCAGGAGTTAACGCCAGACTGGATCTGCTCAATTATGGGCATTCTCAAAATCGGAGCTGTTTACGTGCCACTGGACCCAGGCACGCCCGCTGCCCGGCTCGCCATGGTTGTGGCTACATGCCATCCTGCTGCCCTTCTCGTGGACAAAACGACACAATCTGGTAGTACCGCCCTTGCCCTCGCCCTCGATACCTACCCCACTACCGTGATCGAAGTGTCAACAGTCCTAGAGCCTGCATTTAAGCCCAACAACCTTCAGCGGCGGATACAGACCGTGCCGGATGCCCGCGACCCAGCCATCGCCCTCCACACGAGTGGCACCACGGGAACTCCCAAGGTCATTGTCCTGACACACGCCAACCTTACCAACGAGGTCGAATCCTCGACCAAGACCTACGGGCTGGATTCCAACGTCACCGTCCTGCAGCAGAGCGCACCCGGTTTCGACATGTCGGTCCTGCAAATTATGCTGGCCCTGGCTTTGGGCGGGACGCTTGTAGTTGTGCCGCGCGGGTTTCGTGGAGACGCCGTGGCCGTGACCGAGTTCATCGCCGAGCACAAGGTGACGTACACGTGCGCGACCCCGACCGAGTACCGCAGCTGGTTCCGGCACGGCGACTGCGCGGCTCTGCGGCGCTCTCACTGGTCCGTCGCACTTAGCGGTGGCGAGGCCGTCGACCATTCACTCCTCGGTGCCTTTCGCGAGCACTTTGGGGTCGGTGCCGAGTCGTCGCCCGAGAACATGCGGCCTTTCAGGCTGTTCAACGGCTATGGCCCCGCCGAGACAACTTGCTGCTCCGCCTCCATCGAGCTCACATCCATGCTTACATCCTCGGCCACGACCCCGGCCACGATCCCGGCCGGACATGCCTGTGCCAACGAGTCCGTCTACATCCTCGACGAGGAGATGCGCCCCCTGCCACTCGGCCTGCCCGGCGAGATCTGCATCGGCGGCGTGGCCGTGGCGCGCGGATATTTGGAATCGGGCGAACAGCCGGTCCTCACCGCCCGAGCCTTTGTTCGGAATCCCTTCGCCACCGATGAATACATACGCAAGGGATGGACGACCATGTTCCGCACCAGAGACAGAGGCCGCCTCCTGCCTGACGGATCTCTTGTCGTCGAGGGCCGGATTGGCGACGACACCCAGATCAAGATCCGCGGCGTCCGCATTGACCTGCGGGACATCGAGCAGACTATAGTCCAGGCCTCTGAGGGCGCAGTGGTCGAGGCTGTTGCTGTTGCGCGGACGACGACGACCTCGTGCTCATCCGCTGCAGAGCAAGATTCCAAGTTTGTCGTTGGCTACGTCGTCTTGGATGCCGAGTTCCTCAGTCATGACGTGCAGCCACTTGAAGAAGGACCAACTGCGGCAACTTCACGAGTACAGGGATACCTAGCTCGCCTCCTCTCAGACCTGCCACTCCCGCGTACCGTCCGACCCAGCATGCTGATTCCGATTGACAAAGTGCCACGCACCACTTCTGGAAAGACGGACCGACGCGCGCTAGCGGTCCTGTCTCTCGACCGATCGTCCGCCTCCTCCAATACCACACACCAAGAACAGCCCCCAACAGACATGGAGCTGCGCGTCCAGGCCATATGGGAGCAGGTCTTGAACTCCCAGCCTCATCCGGGTGAACATGTCAATCACCATAATACATATGAGACCCCCCTTGTGACGGCGCAAGATACCGACTTCTTCCACGTTGGCGGGACGTCAATGCTGCTCCTAGATCTACGGCAGCAGATCAAAAGACAGCTGGGACTCTCGGTCCCATTGATGCAATTGTTTGAGCACAGCACGCTGGGCGCCATGGCCACCTTTCTCACCGCGCAGGAAGCGAATCAGCAAGCTAATATTGTTGCTGCTTCACCCCAACCCCGAATCGACATCGACTGGGAGGCTGAGGCGACTCCTTCTGATGAACTTCGCCAGCTGGCGGGGCAATTCCAAACCCCCCTCCCGCGTAGTAGCAGTATCATTGACGAAGCTGAGGCCGAGACAAACCACACCGCGCCAACGGTGATCCTCACAGGCGCTTCAGGCATTCTCGGACGCCAGGTCCTCCACCGCCTTCTAGCCTCGCAGCGAACCGGCACCATCGGCAAAATCATATGCGTCGCCCTGCGACAGATCAAATCCCGCGTCGCCTCAAACGCCCTGCCGGCCCCAACAACGCACCTAATCTATCTGCCTGGCGACCTCCGGCAAAAGCGGCTGGGCCTGACGCCAGCCGAGTGGGCATCTGTCGCGGCGCAAGCAGACACCATCGTCCACGTCGGCGCCGAGGTCTCCCACACCAAGACCTACGCCACGCTGCGGGCCGCCAACGTGGACGCTACCGCCGAGCTGGCGAGGCTGTGCCTTGAGGCGGGGGTATTATCGCGTCGTCCAGTTCCCTTCCACTTTATCTCGACGGGCGAGATCCCCATGCTCGGGTCGTCGAACGGGACCGAGGAGAGCGAGACGCTGATACTCTACGAGGAGTCGGTACGGTCTGCCCAGGTGGTACCCGACCAAGGGGATGCGGTCGCTAGGGGTTACGCCGCCACCAAGTGGGTGGGCGAGAGGATGCTTGAGAACCTCGCCGATATTTCTGGCGGCATCGCTAGTACTAAAGCGGGATCCTTCCGCGTCTGGATCCACCGGCCCTCGGCCATCACGACGCCGCAGGACGAAACGGCCGTGGGGCCTGACGCGCCCATCCTCCCGAGGATTTTGTTTTACTCGCGCCTGTTGAGGGCCGTCCCTGGGGACGGGACCAGCGGTGGGTTTGGAATCCGGGGCTCGATGGACTTTGTATCGCTGGAGAAGGTGGCTGAGGATATTGTCAATGTCGTTGTGGAGGCTGCCAGCAGCACTCAGGCTGTTGGCGATATTGATGATGTTGATGACGTGAAGGAGGCTGACACCACTGACAACACTCGGGCGGTGACCAGGGGTGTTCAAAGCGGGGGAGTCACGTACGTGCATCACACAGGGGGCACCGTCATGGAGCTGGCGACGTTGCGGGAGGTCCTAGAGGCAGAGGAGGAGAAGGCCACCGGGCAATCGGAGAGGTATCTTGCTGATGGGGAGGAGACAAGGGCAAGGCGGTTCGAGGTCCTGCCGTTTAAGGAGTGGACGGACAAGGCGGAGGCGGCCGGCTTGCACCCGCTGCTTGCCGGGTTGTTTCGGGGGGTTGAGCAGCAGAAGAGGGCGGTGGTTTTTCCTAGGTTTGTTAAAGGTCCCAGGTAGCTTTATATGGGCGAGGGAGAGGGAGGATGGGGTGATTTTGATGGGGTTGTTATGCGAATCTTCTTTTTCGGTTAACGTACTTTATCAGCGAGTCGGTCATATAAGTGGGCCGGCCACTTTTGACCACCCTTCGAATACCATCCTCCATTATAATACAACGAAACTATCAACCAGCTATAATAACATCAGAAACAGCTGAGTCTGAGGCATCTGCAGCCTCCGGGCAAGTGCGCGCATTATGGCCAGGCTTGCCGCATACACCACAGCACTGAGTCTTCGTACGAGACCCCCCTGTACTACCACCACTTTATCGATTTTCCTGGATTACGTGCTCGCCCACGGCCTTCTGATCCAGTAGATCCTGTGCCTCTTGTACAGTAAGTGACCCTCCAAGCCTCACACGTATTTTTTTTGGCTCTCCGGCACTTACTTAGTGCCTTACTGGCCTTACGGCGCGAAGAGACCTCTGCACGAAAGAGAGCCACCTAGTGCATTATAGCCGTTATACCCTTAGTAAGCTAGTCTACCGTAGTTAGCATTAAAGTCAGGGAGCTATTTTGATAGTTTGTAATATAAGTCTTAATAAGCGTTAACTATAAATTGGCTTCTCGGGGGTTTTATAATATCTAGAATACCTAAAGTTATGGAGTACCGGGCCGTAAAATTTGGGGTATTAGCGTACGAAGCTTTATATTTAGTTTAGAAAGCACCCCTTTAAGATCGTACGGTATAAAGCCAGTACCCGCAAAGCTACCCTATATATTCTTCTCTATTATAGATTGTGACGAACCCCTTTACAGAACCTCTGAAAGGGATACTCTGTTGAAGGTGCTTCTAGACAACTGGTTCGGTGCAGCTAAACAGTGCACAATAAGATGTCTCGATATAAACACAAGATACCTTAAATACAAGCTGTGATACATACTGCGGACCTATCTACGAGCTATTTAGTTCCTCCGTATATATAGACCTTTCTTGCCGTGCTCACTCTGCTTAGTACCTAAACACACTAAGCATTCTGCTTACTCTGCTTAGCTCTTGAGCGTACCAAGCATTCTGCTCATTTTGCCTAGTACCTAAGCATACTAAGCACTTATTCTGCCCTCCGGATTAGTTCCGCTAGATCACAGGTATCTACTGGTAATCCAACTCCCATTAGTTGTCGTTCTATGTTAATAATTGGCTAGTTGTCACAGTTAACCCAACAGCAGGCCGCGCTACATGTGGGGCGCAGGACGTCCCCAATCATTAAGGAAGTCAGAGAACAGCCAATCAAGGTTGGACAAAAGTGCTATGGCGCCAAGGCTCACGAGCGGTCTGGAGGATACAAGATGCTAGGGTGATCGGAGGCATAGCACCACGAGCACGTTGCAGGATGCAATGTGTTAGGAGTGATCGGGGCCGTAGCAGGGCGAGCACCTCACTGTCCCGGGATCTATATATACGGAGGAACTGGCTAGTGTAAATAGACAGTTCCGCCATGTGCAATTACAGCTTATATTCACGGTATCTCGTGTTTACATTAAGACATCTTGTTGTGCACTGTTAGCTGCACCGAACTAATTGTCAGAAGTTACCTTCAATCGAGTATCCCTTTCAGAGGTTCTGTAAAGGGGTTCGTCACACTGTGCCCTAAAGCCAGATAAAAAACCTATATCGGTGACAAATAGGAACTGATCTAAGGAAAGTTATCAGATAGTTGCGAAATAAAGAAAAGGCCCTGTATAAGGCCTTGGGGACTAGTTGTCCTCCACTTCAGCCGCCTCTTCCACCTCTTCCTCTCCATCCATTACGGCTCTATGCTCCAGCTTCCACGCCAGACTGTATTCTACCAAGCGGCCTGAGCTCATCAGCCAATCCAGAACCTCTCCCAATAGCCATCGGTTCCGGGATCCCAAATCCCGGAGTACGGAGGTAAGGTCTCGGTACGTGCGGATATTATTTCTTGGCCAGGATCTAGGCTTCGGTAGTATTGGACACCATAGGACGAGGCGCTCCACTGTTTCGCGGCCCTCTCCACAGGTACAGTGGGGAATAGCCAGGCCTGGGACCTGCTGCTTAAATAGGAAGTCCTGTAGGCCTATCACTCCTGTGCAAGCCTGAACCAGTAGAGAGAGCTCTAAGCTTTAGTTAAATCCTTGTGTTTCTTTAGGGCCTTATCTGTGAAAAGTGTCTCTGGCAGTCCTTCGTCTGCTATCCTAGCAGGTCGGCCTTCGACCTGCTTTCTCCAGCGGTGTTCCCATGCTAGATAGACTGCCTCTTCTGCCGCGGATACTTGGCTCTGTGTGTGGCGTTGTCCGTGACTCTCTCTCCGGCTCGCTCCCTCTCCCTGGCTCGCTCTCTGGCTCTGGTGGTGGCTGACCCATTGGTTGATGGTAATGGTGGCTCTCTCGGTAAATGTGGGTTCCTGTGGGAGGATGGGTCTTCGGCATGGTCTCCGTCTCTGGAAGCGTCGGTATATCCTGTTGCGGGCTTCCTGAATAAGCTTTCCTGGTGGGTGCTTTGGTGTATCTGGATCGTGTCCACAATGCAGGAACGGCTTCTGTAGCCGGGCTTCAAAGTCTGCCAGTCTCTTGTTCAGGTACAGGTCCAGTGGTGGTACCCAGGTTTCTGTCTCCAGGTTTCTGATCGGTGTGGCTTTGTATTCCCCGGCCACTATCCTGAGGTTCTTTGACTGGGCCTTCGCCAGCCTCTTCGCCAGACGCTGTGGTTGACCTCCGGTTGGTGTGAGAATGTGGTAGTTGATAGCTCCGTATGCCATGGCGCTTCTGATGCATTTGGTATATACCTCGCGCGCTCTGGTGAGTCGGGACCTCAGGTCTTGGCTGTAATCCTGGATAGTACGTAGTCCTGAGTCTTTAGCTTTTCAGCTACCTTCGACTCGTGTGCTCTCCAGTTGAGTCTCCAGTCTAGCCATATACACAGGAACCTGGCGTAAGACTGTGGTTTGGCTTCCATACTGTCCCGGCTCGCTGGTTGGGCTAAGTGTAGTGGCTCGGTCCACTGAGCTCGGCCTTTATTGAAGTGTACGAGCTCGCTCATTGCCGGGTTGAACTCCATACCGTGGGCTGTAGCCCACCGTAGGCAGGTTGACCACGCCTCCTCGAGCTGCCGGCAGTTGGCGCTAGGGTGTTTTCCAAAGGCAAGTATGTTTGTATCATCGGCGAACCCTACCAGGCTTATACCTGGGTGGTCCATGTAAATATTATATCCAATTTTTAAAAATCAAAATGAAAGCAGTATATGTGTAGTCTGAAACTATTTTTTAAACAATTGTCCATTGAAAATAACCTTGGAAAGACAAGAGAGCATTAGCGGTTGAAGGCGGGTGTGCCGCTTGTTCCTTAACGACACACCCTCCCTGTAAGCGAGTCCGAAAACGGCAAAACATTTCCCTCGACTGGAATGAACACTCTTGATGGCTGACTATGTGACGAACACCTTTTATACGTGTCTTTTTGATGCACGTGTGATTGCAACAGTGATTCAACCCAAATTCTAACCACTACGACTTTCATGTTTTTCTGAGCCCATACGCATGACTTGTTTCAACTATCAATGAGCTCGATCGTGATTTCATGGATGGACAGGTTGTGTTGGATTGACCGAGTGAATCTGCAGATTGTCAGACGTCAGTGACAAACCTGGACGGCGCAAGGCACTCACAATCATCCTGCCATTTGCTATCAGGGATTCCGAGGAGTGCCAAACTGGCAGTTCTCTTCTCTAGGAAGGATGTGGCCAGAGATTGCTCCGCAGGCGTTAGGGTTTGCTTGCTGTCTTTGCTGCTGCTCGCCATCTTGAGGATCGGGTTGGGGGTAGATGCTATAGACCTTCACTATGAGATAGCCTATTCTTTACCTTTGTAGACATCGCTGATATAGGAGAGTCTTGTTACACAGGATCGGGGTTTATTTCTACATTCGGAGATTTCAGCGACACGGGGAGCCGGAGCTGTCTCTCCGCCAGTACCAGGTACCACGATAATGTCTGTACGCGTTGAAGTGCACTTCCGGGCCCGGGGAACACGCTCCGTCACGTTGTATATCACCACAGATGTTGTGAACCAAGAGCATGCCAGCAAGCCTCATCTTTACGGTGGTTCCCTGGTGATGGCTGACCAAGTTGTCAACGCCAAGGCACTGCCGCTGTTCCTCTAGGGTGTGGGGATGTTATGACCTCAACAACATGGCATGGCGTTACTATTACAGTCTTCGGTGAGGATAAACAAGACGGATCCCTGTGAATTGTTGAAGACCAATGAGTCGACCCCAACCAACTGTGATCTTGATGAAGAATATCTCCTCATAAATTGTTTGAAGATCTGCAACGTCCTGTGAATTTTCACCGACTCACAAGTCTCGTACAAGATACGGATTGGTTACCGACTGACAGCCTAGTTTGGCAAATACCTATCTTGCCAGAACCTAATACACATAGATGAAGTCTTCGTTCTTGACGTCGGTCATGTCCCGTAAAGCATTGTCCTCTTCCAGCGCCTTTGGCTTTACGCCAGCACCCCCCTCCTCAAGCTCTGCCGCCTTGCCGCTTTCCACTTGACCTTTTCCAAACATGGACTCGTCAACAAGCACGGCATTCTTGCCCAACTCTTCCCGACGCTTGGCGTGCCGGCGGTTCAGGTACATGAGGTAGAATGGGATGAGTCTGCCAAGGTCTTGTCAGCCACTGCGTTACGCATGTCGGGTATCCTTGTCACTTACATCGCTAGCGCCGCTACCAACACCAACATGATGAGGTTAGATATCAAGCCCGGTCGATACAAAGGGGCATGATCGACAGAGTACAGCAGTGGGCCGATAATGTTACCAGTACACATCCCGATGAAGACCATGCCAGACGTGCACTTCTTTTTGGTGTCACCTCCCGTGTTCTGCGCCTGCCACGCGTAAATCAACGGCGTGATGGCAGCCATGCATGACACCAAGTAGTACCCAAACAACAACACCCCTTTCTGTTCGCGAGGGACAGTCAACATGATAATCGTGCCCACAATGGGCAACACGCAGACCCCCGCAATGGTCAGTCCCTTGTGCTTGAACCTCGTGGCGACCCATCCCGAGGCAATGATGACAATGAACTGGATAGCCCCAAACGGGATGTTGAACAAGATGGCCTCGAACTTGGTGTATCCAAACGATTTGACGATGAGACTGCCAAAAGTTCCAATACCACCGCTCACAATCCTGCCATGTCCTGTCAGCAATCCTCTCCCCATGACACCCCGGAACAAAACTTACGAAATCGCAACAATAATGACAAACCAACACCAAGTCTTCAAATCCAGCAAACTCTCCCACACATGCTCCCACCTCCACTTCCCGCTCGACACCCCCATCTGGTTCGCCCTCAACCTCTCCACCGCAATCACCTTTTCCCTCTCGGTCAAATACTTGGCCTCCATCGGCGAATCCGGCATAAAAGCCAGCACCACCCCCGCATACACCACCGTCAACAACCCACAAAAGAGAAAAATAATCTGGTACTTGAACATCACCCCACTCTCAATATGTCCCAGCCCATAGGTAAACAGGCTCCCGACTATCGCGGTGATCCCGTTCATCGCATTCCAGTAACTCGTCCGCAGCGTCTGCTCCCCCCTCCTCCACCACATCTGCGTGACGGCGATGCAGCTCGGTGCGATCATGGCCTCGAAGCTGCCTAGCATGAAGCGGAGTCCGAGCAAAGACTGGAAACTGGTACAAGCAGCCATGATGGCCTGTGATGAACCCCACAGGAAGATAGCAGAGGCGATGACTTTCCCGTTGGGGAACTTGACCAAGATGAAAGCGGCGAGGGGCTGCATCACCAGCTGGGCGATGTAAAGGATTGAGCCGAGCCATGAGTACTGCTGCCCGACGAGCTTGGCGTCTTCGGTGATGCCGAAGATGGAGACGTAGGACAGGGACGATTTGTCGAGCTGTTGGAAGAAGTAGGCGCCGAGGAGGAGGGGGAGGATGCGTGTGTCGATGCGGCGGAGGACGTGGCGCTCTTCGTCGCAGGTGAAGGTCGTGTCGGTTTGGGCATGGGCTTGGAGGAAGGTGGTGGCTTTGTCGGTGGGGGTGTCTGTGATGGGGGCAGGGCTGATTTCGTCCGTTGCGAGTGCTGCTGCTGCTGCTGGCCCATGGGCTGGCTGAGATATATCGGGGGTCGTCATTGCTGGCAGATTCGACCCTGAGGCTCTGAAATGACCGAGTGACAAATGAGGACTGTATGAGCTTGTGAAACCAGACCGGCACCATGTCCATGGATCTGGAAAGAGGAGATTGATCGACTGAAAGGTGAAGAGGAGGTGGTTGAGGGTCTATCGCTGCTATTTACACCGAGATATATGCAGATCATATGGTAGTTCGGCAGTGATGGGCCAAGAGTTTGCAGCTATGGCAGCCAGAGGGTATCTTTCCCGGCACGGAAGCTACTTCGATGCAACAGACCATAGCTGTGCATATCCACGAAGGACAATGTGTCCATTCATTGGTGGGAATTCAGGCTGATATTGAATGAGTGCAGATCGTCTGGCGAGACAGGCCAGTTGTATGGCCGTTGGATAGATACCACCGTTGCCGTAGGCTATATCTTGTTGACTTCCATATTAGTATCAAGGGCAAAACCGTTGCTCCGTCACGGAGATCGGTGCTATTGTCATGGACGATGTGTGGGGGCCCCTGAATTACCCCTGAATGGACCCACCTAAATTTGTTGAGCCAAATAAACACCTGGTGAAGTGATTCATGGCATCATCGCCTTATCTGGCCTATGTGGCCTATCGAATGGAATTCTCCATGATTGGTGCATTATTCAGCGCCAGGGGTAGTCGGGCTGACGACTCATACGGAGCGGTATTTGGGAGCGTTGTAAGGCTTTGTTGGAAATAATCCATGGTGGAAGACAACAGAGCTGATGATGAAGTGGTTCACAGAAAAGTGGATATTCTGAGCTGTGCAGCCAACAACGCCAAGCATTATCCTTCCAGGCAGCAATGGCGATGTGGGTTTGGCCGAGGTGTTGGTTGAACAAAAACACTCAACCCACTCAAAGACCGCTGCCACCCAGAATTTAGTTTCTACTTTCACTCCATGTTCAACTGAACAGCACACAAACCAGCTTAAGCCCCATCATGTCCTTAGACTCGCCTCCAGCCTCAAGCGATAACACAGAGGAGAACGCCCCGGCCTGGGGCAGTTTGCCTGTGGAACAGTACATTCTGGTACTCTCCTGAACAATAAACAACACAAGAAGTGCGACTGACTCAATTAATCTGTGTAGCAAAATTGGAACGCCGACTCTCCACAACCTGTCGCAGAGCAACGTGATGCACTCGTCAAAGCGTTCATCAACGAAGATGTCATCGGACCAGAGTATCAGTCAATCACACACGTTCCAACTCAACAGGAAATCAACACCATCTTGAAACCTTGGCGCCCGCAGAAAATCCGCGCCATTGCCGCTAAACACCTGAGTATCTCATGGCCTGATTTCAAGAATGAAGGGTTCTGCGTCTTACGAACCTGGTATCAGGGCGGTGAAGAAGCCGACGCAAAACTGGAGGAGTGGTTTGGCTATGATGAGCTCAAGGGCTTGTCCGAGGTCGAGATCGAGGAAACGTTGTTAGACCGCGACCGCCAAGGAGGCGACAAGATGAAAATGAAACCAAAGAATAGGTGGTGGATGGTCCTCGACGACAAAGACATGTTTGATGTGGAGGACGAGAACAACGACGACGACTGGCTGGACGTGTACAATATCCTTCCTGAACTGGCGGCCCCTTCGGTGCATCGGGGATTCAACGTCATTGACGCACTCGACAACCTGCACTTAGACGGCACCCCCTATCCGAGAAAGAGCGAACCGAGCGAAAAGGCGTACGAGGATGCAGTCCTGGAAGTGGCGAGTGGTGGTCTTCGATACCCGCTTGTCATCCTAGATCAGGAGGCTTTCGAGACGGGCCAAATATACCTTGTGTGGAGGGATGCCAAGGGAAAGGTGGTCAAGGATATCCGTGATGACATCGCAGGGTTGCCATACCTTCAGCATGATATCCATCGTGTTTGTGCGTATGAGATAGGGTGGTGGACTGAGGCGTGCTTTGGAAAGCAATACGACATCCATGGAAAAAAGGGAAAGATGATGCGGAAGCTGCTGCCTTTGGTGAAGGAAGCAGCGAAGCAGACGATGGCACACAATGCAGCGATATACGGATGGTGAAGTTGCCAAGCCGTTGGTTCGATGCTCGAATTTCCGAGGGACTTGTGCTCTGTGAAGGCCTTTTGTTCCCCTGAAGATCGACCCACAATCTTGAATGGAATTGTCTTGTATTGTACTAGCCAGTTTCCACGAGTCGTTGCTGTGCCTCATAGAACACCAACAACTGTGGCGGAGATAGGACTAGCAATATGTTCCTGATGATAGACGGCGGTAGCTTCCCGGTCTGTCATAATGCAATGAACTTGTGCAGAATATTGAAGGTAAGCACTATTGTTGGCCCTAGGGGCGTCGCACATTCCTCAAGATAAAACGGACAATCTCTGCATCGCACTTGTTGCGCCTTTGTTGGTGGGGGAAATATGATTAACGACGTCATACCTCGTTACGCCTGCGCATAATAAATAGTCAACCGAACATCGTTTCTACAGCATCTTTTACCATGGAAAACATTGTTTTCAGTCCTGATCTTACCGTTGCCGATAATGTGGTTCTTGAAAACCTCAGCGGCGAAATCGAGACTGGGCTCCTCGGGGCCAACCTCGAGTCGATCAAAGGTACCTTGACTATTGAGACGACGCCCTCCTCTTAATTTCCAAATTACATGAACACTCGCTGACAGGTTGTTGAATATAGCCCGAAGAGACTCTCGTGACATAAGCGCTCTGCAATCATTTAACGACCCGAAGAGCCAGTTCTTCGACCCTACCGTCCTCTCGACCTACGATCTTCGACACCTGCGCCGTACACTGCCTGTCATCGTCGACAAGAATGTAGTAGCGCCATACATTGCATCGGCACGTCGCATCGTGCGCCATGAGACGGATGTGGTCATGGCGACACACCTGATCCTCTACTTCAGCACCTCGGTGCCCAGCGCCATTTGGCTGTTCTACAACTTCACCTACCTCCACGGCGTCCTTCACTTTCTCATGCAGGCCTGGTATACAGGCAGCTACACCCTGATGAGGCATCAACACATCCACCAAAATGGCGTTTTGACCAAAGACTCTAGTCTGGTACGCCTATTCGACATGTACTTTCCCTACGTCACCGATCCATTGATGGGCCACACATGGAACAGCTACTATTACCACCACGTAAAACACCATCACGTCGAGGGCAACGGACCGGACGATCTCTCCTCCACCCTCCGATACCAGCGCGACGATCTGTTTCACTTCCTCCACTACCTCGGCCGTTTCTTTTTCTTCGTCTGGCTCGACCTCCCACTGTACTTTTTCCGCAAGGGTCAAACTGTAAATGGCGCCAGGATCCTCTTTTGGGAGCTCTTCAACTATTTTTCCCTTCTCATACTCTACCAACTACACAGCAAAGCGACGACGTTTGTCTTTCTCCTCCCGCTTCTCCTTATGCGCCTTGGCTTGATGGTTGGCAACTGGGGCCAGCACGCGTTTGTGGACCCTGACGAGCCTGACTCGGACTTCCGCTCGAGTATCACCCTCATTGACGTCGCTGTGAGTTGTCTCGTCGCTTTACGATGCATCATCGTGCTAATGTCCATCACTTCCACAGAGCAATAGGTACTGCTTCAATGACGGCTACCACACCTCGCACCATCTCAACCCGAGACGGCACTGGCGCGAGCACCCCATCGCTTTCTTGCAGCAAAAGAGGAAATATGCCGAGGAGAAGGCGTTGGTGTTTCACAATATCGATTACCTGATGATTACGGTGAAGCTTTTGCAAAAGGATTACGACCACCTCGCGAGGTGTTTGGTGCCCATTGGGCAAGAGCAGATTGAGCTTTCGATGAAGGACCGGGCGGAAATGCTGAGGGGTTTGACGAGGAGGTTTACGGAGGAGGAGATTAGGGAGAAGTTTCCCAGGGCGGGACAAAAGCAGAAGGAGTTGTGAGCGGGGTCAAGGACATGATGCGGCTTGTGGCGTTTCAGCGGATAGCACATAGAGGATAGAACATCTCATGGGGAACACTTTTCTTCTGACCTGGCTATCGACCGGGAGCGCTATTCCGACGGATCTGTTTGGCTCACCTTCGGAAACGGGTACCTATGCTCTCCTCGCAACAAACATCATGCAGGCAGGGGTGGTATCGTGCCGCACGCAGCGTTCAAACTTTTGCAGCGCTCAACATTTTGTTTTCTTCATCTCCGCGCTCCTCCAGCTGGCTCTTTGACTTCTTCCACTCGAAGGGTCCATCGACCGGTCCAGATTGTGGCGCTTACTGAGCAGCCGCCATGGGCCCCACCGAACCTGTGCTGTCGAGGTTACACTGGGGATCTAGCGCACGGGAGGCGCTTCGCCATGTGGTTAGTCAATTCCGCACATACGAGCAGAGCCCTATTTCTGGTCTACCACAGAACGACTACTGTATGGAGGGTGGGCCAGGCAGAACTGTAGTTCACCACCCTCATACCAGCCACAGGCCGTGTCTCGTATATCCCCAGCTCACCGTACCTTGAGGCTACAGATATCTGTCAGCACTATTTGCAAAAGGGTATCATCGTGATGGATAGTGGAATGCATGCTTTCGGGGGACTGGAATGGGGGTCGGAAGAGGACTGAATCAGCGTCAAGTTGAGGATATGACTATCTCCTCAGGTTGAGATGAGTATAAAGAGCCTTAGCATCGACCTTCTGTCTCGTCGAAGACCATCATCAGTCAGGCCAGCAGCCCTCAAGACGATCAACATGGCTCCCAAGTCCCTCGCCATCACGGCGATGTCCCTCTT
The DNA here is from genome assembly GCF_035222485.1 of Podospora pseudoanserina. Classification (NCBI taxonomy): domain Eukaryota; kingdom Fungi; phylum Ascomycota; class Sordariomycetes; order Sordariales; family Podosporaceae; genus Podospora; species Podospora pseudoanserina. Next base: position 419,595 of record NC_085924.1, read on the forward strand.
CCTCTCCCTTGCCTCCGCCACCCCCGTCACACTCGAAGCGAGAGATCTCCTCAACCCCATCGGCGCCACCGCCACCGCCGACCAAGAGAAATGGTCCCCGGCCCTCGACTACGACACCGACAGCTGCTACAACACTGTCGCCATCTCCCCCACAGGGCAGCTCAACGCCGGCCAAGACCCGGGCAAAGGCCAAAACGAAATCCTGAGCTTCTGCCGCAAGGAAGACCGCCTCACCAAGCGCAACGTCTACGTCCGGTCCAAGTGCAACAACGGCTGGTGCGCGCACATGTACGACTACTACTTTGAGTCTGACTTTGGCATTGGCGGCCACCGCCACGACTGGGAGCATATCGCCGTTTGGGTCCAGAACGGGGAGCTCAAATTTGTGAGCGCGAGCGAGCATGGCAAGTGGAATATCAGGTTTCCTGGGCAGAACCCCCAAATTAGATTTGAGGGGGGGACGCACGCCAAGATTGTGTACCACAAGGACGGGGCGGGGACGCACGCGTTTCGGTATGCGACCGGGGGGGATGAGCCGCCGGAGAATCACTGGCAGAGTTGGAGGTGGGGGGTGGGCGCTGGGTTGTTGAATTGGGATTGGATTGCTGGGAATTTGAGGACGACGCTGTCGCAGAAGGATTGGGGTTCGGCGGAGATGGCTGTGAGAGACAAGGACGGGAATGCGTGGAATTTCGGGTGGTATTTGGATCGCTCTAGGTACTACTGTGTGACTGAGCTTGAGTGCCCGGGTAACTTGGCTGGCGCGTTCAACCCCTGGGCTTGAGAGGCACGCGTAGCTGTTGTTACAGATGTTGTCGAGTGATTGAGACTAGTGTTGATAGACTGTTAGCGGAGCAGTGGAATAGAAAGGAGGCTTTGGTGTACTGAGCTGCTGTTGCTGCTAGTGACTTCGACATGTGAATCCCCATACGATGAGACCGAGAGCCGGCTAAATCGAAGTCGAGATGTTGCGTCGAATCAAGCTTTATTGGCACTGGATCTACTTTTGATCTCCACGATCTGCATGCTCCCACGTGTTGAGCTTCCCCTCAGTGGGGGGATCAACAGGCTAATATTCGGCCATGGGGGAATTATGACCGAGCATCACGTTATCATCAAGATGGACACCTGCTGTGACAACCGCTTGGCCGGCAACGACTCTCCTGCACTACAGAATAGACCACAGCCATGACAACACAACCCAAGAAACGCTATGCCCTCGTCGGCACCGGCGGCCGCTCCTACTTCTTCTACTCGGCCATCGCAACAACCTACTCATCCACCTCGTGCATCGTCGGCTTCTGCGACACGAACCAAACCCGCCTCAACTACGCCCTCTCCCGGCTCACCTCCCTCGGCCACCCCCCGGTCCCTCTCTACCTTGCCTCCGACTACGACAGGCTCATCTCCGAAACCAAACCAGACGAAGTCATCGTCACCACCGTCGACCGCACCCACCACATCTACATCATCCGCGCCCTCCAACTAGGCTGCAATGTCGTCTCGGAGAAACCAATGACCATCGACGCCCCTCGGTGTCAGGCCATTTTCGACGCTGTCAACGAGACCAAAAGAAACGTCAGAGTCACCTTCAACTACCGCTACGCACCCCACAACACCAAAATCTACGAGCTCTTACACTCCGGCGCCATCGGCGAGGTGACCTCAGTCCACTTCGAATGGCTGTTGAACACCTCGCACGGGGCAGACTATTTCCGCCGCTGGCACCGCGACAAGCGCAACAGCGGAGGGCTACTGGTCCACAAATCCACTCACCACTTCGACCTCGTCAACTTCTGGCTCAAGACAAGACCTCTCTCCGTCTACGCGCAGGCAGACCTCAAGTTTTACGGCAAAGAAAACGCCGAGCTGAGGGGCGTGACCAAGTTTTATGATCGAGTCAGGGGCAACGAGGAGGGAAACGCAAAAGATGACCCGTTTGCGCTGGACTGCAGCAAGGTCGAGACGTTGAAGAGTTTGTATCTTGATGCTGAGCACGAGGATGGTTATTTTCGGGATCAGTCCGTTTTTGGAGATGGCATCAGCATAGAGGATACGATGAATCTGCTGGTCAGGTACAAGAATGGGGCGGTCATGACGTATTCTTTGACGGCATACGCGCCGTGGGAGGGGCTGAGGGTTAATTTCAATGGGACCAAGGGACGGATAGAGATGGAGGTGGTGGAGAATAGTTATGTCAATTCGGGAGGGGATCAGTCATTGGAGGGGTGTTTGGAACGGAGCACCATCTTGCTGAGGCCGTTGTTTGAACCGCCTGGGGAGGTGGAGATTGGGGAGGCAAAGGGGGCGCATGGGGGAGGGGATGATGTCTTGTTGCAGGATTTGTTTGGGGAGCCGGTGTCGGATGAGTACATGAGGGCTGCCAGCCACGTGGATGGAGCGGCGAGTATCTTGACGGGGATTGCGGCGAATAGGTCTATTGCTACGGGGCAGGTGGTGTTTGTGGATGATATTCTGAAGGTGCCTGATAACTAGAGGAGATACAATCCCAGCATAGCTGCCGTCATGACTAATCCGAAGCTGTTCAATCCAACACGTTCACCGTTATTTGTGGTTGTGGTAGCACCAGCGGCGGTTCCAGTTCTGCTGGATGTCGGGGCACCGGTGATGGAAGAGCTTCCGTGGGCAGAAATGGGCATGGTGCTGAGGTCAGCCTCAGTTGTGGTGGTTGTCAGGGGGGCAGAGCCATCATGAGCTGTGATCAACATGGTGTTGAGATCGGGGTCTGTGTATGTCGACATGTAGGCGGTGTCGGTCTCCCAGCATGCCCACCCAACCATGGCGAGCGAGGCACATCGTTGGGTTGATGCGCAACAATCGGTATCTAGGCACCTCGTATGTTAACACCGGGAACTATGCTGTATTAGGAATTCAACACTCACCGCACGGTGTGTCGCCCGCATCAGCGCAGACGACACGCGGGAGAAGCCTCCCGTGGCCGAGCCGCGCGTCATCCGGTTGAGCCGAGACTGTCGACGTCATGGTCAACATGGCCGTGACGGCCAACTGAAGGCTGGAAGAGATCATGATGCCGACAGCAAAATGTTTGGTCTGGGCTCTCATTGCCAATGTTCCTCCCCCTCTTCCCCGGGGCCGACAGCCATTTTAACAACCACAGGCCTGGCCAAAGTGTTGTTGACCAGCTGTCGTGGCTGTGGGTTCTTCCCTCAGCCGCAAGCCTCCATTCCCAAACCACTCCCTCTGTATGGATAGTTCCCAATTCCAGCCACCGCAAGTGTTGTCACTCACAACGTTGTCCATCGGCCATTCGACCACATCGCCAAGCGGCTGCGAGATCTCCGCACAGGGGTCCAGAATTCACCGACGGCTTCCTCGCCGCATTTCGGAACGATCCTGCTCGAAAACATATTCCTCTTGCAGCATTCCCATTGGTACTGCCGAGAAGGAATCTCACGTCAATCGGCCAATGTGGCAACCTAAATGTCACCCTTCGGGAACTCCCGCACATCTCTCTGTGCCCCGCAAAGCTTGTGTACAAAAAGGTCCCAGACAGCCGCCTCCGAACGTCTTTGTGTCCCCCCAACGTGCACTTCCCCGAGATCTTAACCTTGCATCAGCCGCAGCCCACTCATCACCACCAAAACCATGGTCCTCCTCTCCAACCTCCTTACCCTCCTGGTCTCCCTAATCCACATTTACATCCTCCTCCTCGAAACAACCCTCTGGACACATCCCGCCTACGGCCGCAAGATATTCCGGATGACAGAGGAATTCGCACAGCAGACAAGATTGCTGGCGGTGAATCAGGGGGTCTATAACGGGTTTTTGGCATTGGGCCTGCTCTGGGGGATATGGCATCCTGTGCCGATGGTCGGGCAGCAGGTCAAGTTGTTTTTCCTCGGTTGTGTCTCTTTTGCTGGTGGGGCTGGGGCGTTGACCGTGGGGAGGAGGGTTTTTTGGGTGCAGAGTGTGCCTGCGATGGTGGCGGGGATTGCGGTTGTGGCTTGGGGGTAGGAGGGTGGCGGTCACCGTGGTTGGAAGTTTAGGGAACAGATTGGGGACACTTTCCCGATTGGAGGCTTGAAAAATTCTGGTAACTTGTTCTTGGTGTCTGAATCACACTGATGGTCTTCTTCTGGAGCTGAGCTTGGCCGTTATGACAGCATCTCCTCCTGACGTGACCTCTTGACACGAATTCCGGTGACCACGCGTCGTGTGCTGCGCTCATGGTCATCCCCAGTCTGTCGCCCACCTTGCTGCATGATAGCAGCGTAGCGGCTGGAACGCCTGTTGGCGGCGAAGGACGTGAGTCGGAAGCGGCGCAGTCCCGCTCCGAGGTCTTTGTTGGCGCGGACTTCGCCGTGTCCAAGCAGCCCTTTTTCTAGAGCAACTGCCAGGAGGGCGCTTATGAGTGTTTTTTTTTTTTCTTCTCGAATTTACCGCTCATCCCAGCTGCGACACCCAAACGTCGCTTTGCTTGCCCTTCATGGCCCCAGCTGGTCCCGAGGGCCTATATCCGTGTTCCTGCATCGAGACGGCCTCGAGTTCGGGACTTGGCCAGGCAGTGTTGACGGTTGTTTCCCGAGGGCAGTAGACTTGCGCGTAGCTGTCATCGCCATCCAGCTGAGACCTGTGATCCGTAAAAGTCATCGCACCAAACGACCTGCCGAACGACTTTCCCATCGTTGCCCTCGCTCCTGACGACAGCTTGGTGCTCGGGGGAGTCCTGATCTTCCTCCAAATCACAGCCAGTGCCGGCATGCAACTGACGATAACTCCGACGGTTATTTCGGCAATGGCGGTTGACCACAAGGGCACCCCGTACGTATCGTTGAGCTCCTTGTGATACCAAATCACTCGGTAGTGAAGTGTCAGGATACTCGAGATCAGCCCAAAGAGCCCAACCAAGAACATTGCGGATACGGCCAGCTTGCGCTTCAAGGGAAGCCTCAGGCTCCAAACTGCCGGCAGCGGCAGAATTATCATGCCCACATCGACGATGACAGACCCAATACCCATGACGAGCCAATAGAGCCGACCTTTGAAGCACCGAGGCTGAGAAAAGGCCATGAGATAGCTGAAAACGTCTTGGCCGGTCGTTGGCGAGCAGTTGACCGCCGTAGCGATGGCTACCGAAAACTGAAAGGCGAATAGGAGCACGATGCTGATCGTTGTTGCCATTCTCATCCATCGAAGAACGCTGAAGATGTTATAGTAGAGAAGAAGGACCGAGCATTTAACGAAGAACTGCGCCATGGGCGTGATTACTTGGAACAAATGGGCAGACACGAGGTGGATCTTTTTGAAGTCTCCCAGTCGGACATTCCAGGTCTGTATCGCGTAAGGACTCTTGCCTGTCATTGCTATAGACGAAGAAGTTGTCAGCACGGTCGTTTTGACTTGGTGAGGCACCAGACGTACCGCATATGGTTATCGTCACCGCAGCGAGGCTGGTGACGAAGCCTGTATAGAACACCAGCTCGTGAATGCGGTTCACCCGTTGACCCAACCATGTTGTCGAAAATATTCGGGCGGCCGTAAAAGCGAGCATAAGTGCTGTGCAGAATCCATCGAGAACAAAAATTTGCCAAGCATCCGACGTCGGATTGTCAAGGTTTGCTGTCACCCCAGGCGGTGGTGCTGCCATCGGGAAGTCAGCGGCGAGTGCCATGATTTCTGGGGTCATCTTTGACGTGTCCATCGTGACGGTTGAGCCTTTTGGCCAACTTCAAGTTGTCGTGAACTGTTTGCCGCAAACCAGAGAGTCAGCAGGGCAAATCCGGAGGAGGAGCACAACCACCCCTTAGATGCCTACTCAATTGCTCGGGTTGGCCTCCGACGCGGTGAGTTACATCGCTTCAGGCAGAGTGAAGCACTGCCAACGACCAACGCTCTTTTTGGTGATAACATTCTTTAGTAAGGTTGCGATGGGGCACAGAGCAAGAGTTGGGCAATGTTCGCCGGGCATGGCCCAACGAAAAGTTGGCTGCAGATGGAGACCGGATGGCGGTGCCTCACAGGCGCATAGGCTGCAGAGCCAACAGGCACCCCTTACCCTATAGCGCGTCACCATAACAAGGCAAACCGCATTACACTCGGTTCAGAGGGATAAGAGTCAGCCCTTAACTCCGCCAGTAACAAGCGCTGAGGCTGGGGAAGGAACCTCACTGGTGGCCGCCAACAGCACCTTCGAGCCCGAGGATGAGTCGAGTATGATGGATGTATGGATGTTACGAGTGACCCTCGGTCAGCCAATGGCTGTGGTTTTCTTGCTCAACTTTTTCCCAACTTCGAAGGCATGGCCGTCTTGTGAATATGAAAAGGCAGCGCTTGGCCTTGGCCATGTACTGATTATGTATGTCACTGCATTCGGTGCAGAATCGGTGACTCTTAAACACGCCAGCCACTTCGTCTAATGTTGAGAACGTTCCGTGAGAGGTGACACCTACTTGTATCTTGAACGTGTATTTGAAACTCGCCATTGATATGAACATTGTTGCATCTTTCACGATGTCCTTTCGCACCGTAACGATCCCGCGTGTCCCCAAGACCGTGGCAAGAGTTTGTGCTACATGGAAACATGAAAATATAAATGAGACGGCTGGCACGCTTTAAGCTGTCCAAGCCTTCTCACGACTCAAGGATATATATCACCTACCTAACCACCTAGTACCGTACCTACGTGGTGTCCATCATACCCGTGCTTTATCACGAGCTCTAACAGCTTCCACGCCCCTTACGACATTATAACCTCATCGTTATACTCTAAGCACTATCGACCCACTACACCACTTCCGCTGCTTTACTACCCCTTCACCATGCCCTGTGACAAGAAAGTCGACGAGCCTAAGGAGGACAACAAGGCGGAGGACAAGGTCGACACAATCACCGAGGACAAGGAGAAGACTTCGGACAGCTCCCCTGCCGTCCCCAAGATGATGGGAACTTGCCGAAAATGCAAGATTTCTTACTTCGAGCCCGATCAGCTTTGTCACTGCCAAAAGCCTAAGTGGGTACTGTTGTAAGGTACCCTGACCGTAGATGTTGTGACACTTGGAAACAAAGAGACTCGGTGTGTTCCTCTGGTGACCTGCAAAATTCGAGGTTTACGAACAGCGCATCGTCATACAATAGACACAGTTGTGCTTAGTTACCTGAGAGCCGAGGGAGTCAGTTCTCACCTCAGACTTTCTCATTCTTGCCCGACCTCGGAAATATCGCATTCTCTGGCCTGTAAGCCTCTTCGTTCTAGAAGCCCCAACAGAAAGAAAAGACGGGCTTTGTTCGTTTGACGACCGAATCTTTGCCTTGAGCACAGAGTTGCATATACGTAGTACGATAGGCAATGGAACCCAAGTGACTCAACATCGAGCCATGAGGTTTCTGGAGACATATAGCTCACCTTCGGTGTACGTATGGGGACAGGATCACGAGGTAGAGTTTTATCCGTTCTTTTTCTCCAAAACAATAAATATCTGCTAAATGGCCGTCAAGGTTCACGGGTGGCACTGAGATCTCAAAAACGTTCCCTAAAGCTGCCTGAATATTCCCGGACTCAGGTATCTTTTTACAATGCCAACAAGGTGCTGTGGTGCCCAGGGACATATGTAGCACTTGGCGTTGTCGATACGTCCGATACTTTTGCGATACTCTAGCGAACATTCCGATCCAAGGTACACTTGAAAGGTCTTGTCAGGTTTCACAACATTAGTTCTGCACACGAGGACCACCCCTGATGAGGACAGAACGGCAGAAGCTTGTCCTACACGGAGGATGGACAGTTAAGGCACGATACCTAGCCAGATCTACCCGAGGCCTCTCAAACATTCACAACGACTTCCCCATCTTCACGAAAGGTGTTTAGTTTCTATCAGCAAGTATCTTCTTTACAATCGCAGCATGTGCAATCGACCCAAAACACTGCAGGAGACTGCCGCCATGATGGCCGTGTACGATCGGGAGCAGGCCTACAAAGCCAGACAGGAGGGGATGGCCGGGGACAGGACCGACGCAACAGCAAACAGCGATGCCAAACCTTCAGACACATCTATTGCCGGCCCCAAACGTGAAGGGGCAGAACCTGAGAGAATTTGTTCATGTTAGAAGGCGAATCGTCCCAGCTGGGCTTTTAGGAAGCCTAGAGACGGTGATTGCGACTGACAGCGTGTACTCTCTTCGTTGTTTGATGATGGTGGCCGACAATGACTATAAGCCACACAGGTAGGTATGTAAGGTAGAAGGCAGTTAGTTGGCTGTATCGATTCCTGCATACCGGTCTAATAATTCGACTTCATACTGCTCACTTCTGGTGGGGCCCGGCGTCAAGTGAATCAACCAGCCACCTGGTAAAGTATTCTTGGTCTACAAAATAGTGGGCAAAGTTACCATGTAGCGCTGACAACCAATTAATCCACCCACCTCCCGTGCCTGATCGCAAGCACCACTTGTTCTCATGCCCCAGTACGCCAAACCACAAGTCATAATACCACTAGCGCACCTCGCCAACCATGGCTGAAGACAAGAAACACACAGTTACCGAGAGAGAGGATGTTCAGAAGGACCCTAAGACGACTAGCAACAATGGTAAAACCTCAAACTACGCCTCCACTGCTGTCCCCAGGCTGGGCATCTGCAGCAAGTTCGTTCTCCAAGCGCCCTTGCCCCAACCCGCTTGGTATTTGCGGCCACTGTTTGGCCGGTTTGACGAAATAAACGACAACTACCGGGTCCTTATTTGGGATGCACTGAGGGATAAAACGGGAAGGTTGGGACACTCATACTGGGGGAATGACATGACAAGGGAGTGCCAGTGATAGTCGACTATTGCTTGATCTATGACTTTTGGTTCAAGAACAAAACCTGGTAGATGAACAGCCTTCCTGCTGTGACGTGCCCGGAGCTATCACCCCGGTCTTTACCCCAATTGAAGACATGGATGTGCACGATGATATGGGCAAGTAACTGAATAGTGGCGAAAATGCGCGAGAAGTTTGGTGATCCCTGCTTACCTTTTATACTGGCAGGTGTGGTGTTTGTTGATGGTTTGCAGTTTGGCTGGTTGCAGGAGTGGTACCTACTAGTGACTACAATAAATCCGGGCTTTTGCCCAGTTTCTCTTCACTCGAAGCAAAAGTCCACGTCTTTCCCCACAGATCGCTCACCGCTTGTATCTTCTCTGCGAGACCGTATCCTTGACTACGCCTTGCTTCATCCACAACGCACCCCGACCATCCTGTCAACAAGTCGCAGCGGAATAAGAACTCAACCCGGCTGGATGACCTGGACCTCATTAGTACGTAGGTGCGTCCCCAGCCATTCTACACTATCACTGTAGAACGCTTATCGCGCGTGTTTCATGTCAGGGCGGCCCGGATGTCAAAGGAATAACGCGCCTATCTATGTCCAACTTAAGAAATCGCGTTCGTTTTCTTTGTGACCCCTCAGGGGGCGTGCCTGGCCCTCTGCCGAGATATAGATAGGAACAAAGCCAGCAATTTGGCTTCAAAGAGCGGCCGGGCTCGTACCCATCGGCAAATATTAGAATTTAGTGTCACGAGGAGAAGGATCATCGTCATAATCAAGAGATCAATAGACTACTTTCCCTGAGCAATGGGTCTCACCTGCGTTGCCTTGCGGGCTGGAACAGTGCCTTTGTCGGAGATGCTATTTCAACCTATTCATATAAGGCCAGCCCGGCGCTCTTCTCATCCGAAGACCATCTTTTGACTTCTCTTGTCATCTCTGTCCGCTTCTAAAAAAGAAACCATGAGAATTCCATCCGCCATCGCCGCTATCCTAGTGGCCGTTGCCTCCTTCTCCCTCGCTGGTGCCGTCCCCGTCGTTAGCGACGTCGAAGCCCGCGAGGCTGACCCATGGGGCCCGGTCTGCTTTTATGTTGCTAGGCAGCCCAAGAAGCCTTGCACCTACTGGAAGCAAAAGAGACAGGACACGCCGGTCATCACCAAGATGGGTCCCGGTCACGTATATGTCCCACCTCTCCGATTCGGCGGTCTTGGTCACGTCTCTGTTGCTCCTCTCCCTGCGACCAGGGTTCAGGTCATCCCCATTGAGGACCCGACACCGGCCCCGGCACCGACTGGCAAGCTTCAGGTCATTCCTATTGAGAAGAGAGCCCCTCAGCCAACGTTCGTAACCACCTTTACCGTTCCTCTTCTGACCAGTCTGCTGACACCGGGTGTTACAGTCAGGCCCACGTTTAAGACGACGATCACCATATCGCCAGAGGCCACCTCCACCAGGCTGTCAACTATGACGCCTATCAGAGTGATCACCGTCACCCAGACAATTAGGCCGACTAGCCCTATTCCAACGTTCACCATCACATCCACTGCACCGCCAAGATCGATCCCAACGTTCACCATTACATCCATTCCCACGCCTGCTGAGCCGGCCTTGGAGAAACCTACCAACATCGATTTGACCTCCACCTTCCAGCCTCCGCCTACCCTGGAGGTACCAACCAACATCGATCCGACTTCCACATTCAAGCCAAGTCCACCCCCAAGTCCAACTTTGACTTCCAGCCTGAACTTGGGTCCTCTGGTACCTCCCACCATAACCCCAACGCCATCCCCAACACCCATCGCAATCCCCACCGAGGCATCGGAATTCAGTTCTCAACTCACCTTTCCACTACTTCCTCCCGTTACTGCTCGCGCGTTACATCCTTCCCACAAGGAGGTGATCATCGAGCTGAAGCCGGATGTTTAAACCTGTCTTTTCCTTTCTTTGCAGATATAGTAATCCAAAAAAAATGAATACAAGAATGATTTCAACCAATCTTCGTGACATCCCTCCCTATTCATCCCCAAAGTCCTCCGTAACCATCCTAAAGACCTTGTCCCCCTTATCAACCCTCACCACCCACCTCCATCCCTCCTCCACTCCCTCCCTCCTCTTGATATCAACCTCAACATCCCTATCAGGAGCCATAATCTGCCCCGCAGCCCCCGTATTCCAACTGGTCGGCGCCTCCCACCCTTTTTCCTTGTCCACCGGCTCCATCTCCAACCTCGCAACAAAAGCCGCCACCACAGCCAAAATCTCATTCGTAGCAAAGTGCCTTCCGGGGCAAAGCGTCTTGCCTCCTCCAAAGGTCCTAAAACAACTCTCTTTCGGGCGAGAAGATTTGTTTTCGGGCAGGAACCTCTCCGGGACAAAGTCATTGGCGTTCTCCCCCCAGAGCTTCGGGTCAGAGTGGACTACCCTAGTGGGCATCTGGATGAGCGCGCCTTTCTTGAGGAGATACCCGTCCAGGTATGTGTCCTGCGTTACTTCCCTCACTGGCGTGCCCATCCCCACATAACGAAGTGTTTCCTGGTAGGAGGACAGCAGCAGAGGGCAGTTGGCTTTCAACGTGACAATATTGATTGTCCTTGTGACCGTCCCGTCCTCGCCACGAGCAGTCTCAATGCACGCCTCCACTTCAGCCCGGATGGACGCCAAAAGGGCAGGGTTGGCGTGGACGTAGAACAAGGTCCAAAAGGCAGCGGGGATGGTGTTGACCATGATGGCGATCGTGCCCCCGATCTCAATCTTGGCGATGTCCTCGACGGGGAGCTTATTCCGTGTGGCGACACCGTAGCGGAGGCGGGTGAGGAGGGAGGCTGACTCCTGCCCGTTGGAGGTGTAGTATTTGTAAAAGGCTTGGGAGACCTTGGCTCGGGCGGCGATGGCTTTGCGGGCGAAGAGGGTGGGGAGGATGTTGATTATGATGGGCATGATGCCTTGCTCGAATTCCCAGAAGGCATCGGCGATCGACTGGTCGTTGTAGGGGTTCATAGGGCCGTAGACGGCTCTGGTCGTGGCCGAGGTGAGGGTTGTGCGAAGCCAGGAGTAGAGTTTTATGCGTTTTCTTTGGCCAATGGGGGGTTCGAGCAAGTCGAGAGAGCTGGAGACTTCACGTAACATGTCGCGGTTCATCTCGTCAATGTTGGATGGTTTGGTTCCGTCTCTCAAAGCGATGTGGCTTTCGTGAGCAACGCCGTGGTCACCGTCATCGCCGTAGACGTTGTGCTGTAAGATGGCGTCTGATTCCTTGCTGCTGCCGGCTATGATGCTTGAGAATTTCATGAGGATGGGGTCGATGGAGAAGGCTCGGTGTTGCCTTTGTATCGACTGGATCAAGTCTGGACTTGAAACGACGTACATCTTCTGTCCTGGGAGCGGCACAGTGAAGATTGGCGCTCCAGTTGCTGCATAGACATCAGAGTAATAGTTGTAGGTTCGCCTGTATAACCCAATCATGTGGCTGATGATTGGAATACGCTGAGGAGCGAGTGGAGGTTCGCGCGGGTCGTAGTCGAGGAGCTTGCGAATGGCCAAGTACCCCAGGGTCACAGCCCCGGAGACGGTGGCAAGCCACAGTCTTGGGTCCATCGTAACTGTGATGTTGGCGATGGTGAAGCTTGACAGTGGTGATGTTGATGCGGGGAAAAAAGAGTTTAAATTGACCTTTGTGGGACGTCAGCTTCGTGCCTGAAGCTCTGTTGGCTCTGCCCCCCCTGTAGGGCTGTAAGCGTGGCGTTCTTGAACAGGTCTAAGACATCGGCGTTGGTCCAATCGGCAACATTGTAGATAAGCGTTGACGGTGAGCGCCGCCAACAAAGTCGCAACGCATTGTGTGTTGTTTCTCTTGGGAATCCGAAGCTGGGAATGTTGGTTGTTTTATTGGATGTGGAAGGAAGAGTGGAAGCACGAAAACAGAGCCCGGTCCCACGCAAAAGGTCCGCTAGACTTCGATCTATGGAAAAGTTCAGTTAGAAGCACGTCAGAATCACTAATGCACTTTTACCAACCAACAACAAGCCAGATAATAGATGTCCATTTCACCACGCCTGCATGAACAACTTGCAAACCACCGTCACGTCTCTTCTCGAAGAGTCGTAACTTCGAATCTATCCATGGTCGATGGGACCGGAAGGCGATCGACTCAACTATTTCTCCCACTCTCAGATTTCAATGGCAGCCACCTCAGTCCCGCCCCCAAAGCGGCTTGGAGGGTGATCGCAAGCTTCTCCTCTTTGCACCCTTTCGAATGTCTTTTTATTCAAAGTTTGTCTCAGAAGCTTGTGCCTGGTGACTTTGAGTTTCCGTTACATCAGAAATCCACTTTCCTGCTGACGAATTGGCGGGGACGGTGATTGCAGGACTTTGTTGTTTTACCCTGGAGAATCACCGGATTGGTGGAAATTGGCGATGCTGGAGCCCCACGACACCCACAAAACACCACGCAAGTCATCGTTCCAGTACCCTGGTATACTTGCCCGGCAAGTTATCCGAGGGCGATCACCGTTGGACGGACGCGAGGACGAGAGCGCAAAACCGGCCATGGCTTCCAAACATGTCTTCGGAACCACTTCACCTAGCGCGGAGAACACGAGGGCAAGGATCTTGGAAAAACACACAAGCGGCCAGGTTTCACCAAGAAAAGATTCTCCGCCTTGCTGGAGCAGGACCAGGCTATCTTGAGCAAGGGTATTGCTAACAGGTCATAGATCCATGATTGGAGTGATCAGCAAATCGTGTATAAATCCTCAGTCATATAACCTTCCGTCCCAAGATGTTGGTTCGCTACTACCAGACCCAGGACCATCCGAGCCTTCCCTGTCAGATCTACTACTCCTTCAAGTGCCTAACTTGACGACATAGAACCACCATGAAGCTCCTCGGTCTCAGTGTATTTCTCGCTCTGGCCCAGGCCACACCCACCCCTACTCTCCCTGAGGAAAATACGGTGAGGCTGGAGAAAAGAGCCAGTATCTCAGAGGCAGCGACCCTGGGATTTGCCTCTTTGAACGGAGGGTCAGTATCATTCCCTTGTCATCTCTCTTTTAATCAAGGCCGACAACTAACAAGCGTTTCCACAGAACGACTGGAGGTGCAGGTGGTACAGTAACGACTGTGTCCACGCTCCCTGAGTTCACCGCCGCTGTTGGCGAGAAGAATACGACCCCAACCATTGTGGTAATTCGTGGAGTTATCACGGGCAACGAGAAGGTCCGCATTGGGAGCAACAAGAGTATCATTGGCCTGCCCGGTTCTGGCCTGAGGGGCATTGGCTTGCACTTCCGCAGACAAAACAACCTCATCGTACGCAACATCGTCTCCTCCTTTGTTGTGGCGAGCACCGCTGAGGATGCACTCAAGATCGAGGTCAGCTCCTACCTTTCATTCCTCCTCGCCTGGTAGTAATCGCGCCTACTAACGACCGCCCAACAGGGAAGCACCAACGTCTGGGTCGACCACTGCGAATTCCACTCCACCCTGAACAGCGACAAGGACTTCTATGACGGCGCTGTTGACTCGTCCCACGGCTCCGACTTCATCACCGTCTCCCACACCTACTTCCACGACCACTGGAAAACCTCCCTCGTCGGCCATAGCGACAATAACGGCTCCCAGGATAAAGGTAAGCTGCGCATTACGTACGCCAACAACTATTGGAAGAACGTGAATTCACGTGCACCGCTTCTCCGCTTCGGAACGGCCCACATCTACAACTCTTTCTACGAGAACATGAGCTCGGCTGTCAATACCCGAATGGGCGCTCAGGCGCTAGTTCAGAGCAACGTCTTCCGTAATGTTACGGCTGCCGTCGTCAGCCAGGATTCCAAGGAGGTCGGGTTTGCGGTTCTGGAGGGCAATGAGCTTGGTGGCGGCCTTGCCAATGCCCCGGCTGGGAACTTGGGGTCGAGCAGCATTCCCTATTCTTTTTCTCTGCTGGGTGCGGGTGCGGTGCCGTCGAGGGTGCCTGCTGAGGCTGGTGCTATTCTCAAGTTCTGAGTGTCGGTCTTGTGTTGCGGACACATGAGCATCATATCATACATGTAAATATGCGCAACCTTTGATATACCTATCTTCATCTCATCCCGGCTTTGGCCGACATGTGGCCGTCTTCTCGGAACTCTTTCGGCATGTTCGGTGCTTATCATCTCGCCTTGTACCACTTCTTTGATAAGTCAAGGGCTCGACCCGCTGAGTACGCTTGGCTTCTTCGGTAAGCCCCGGGCTTATCGGCTCGCTGAGTAGGACTTATTCGGTAAGTCCAGTGTTCATCTCATAATCTGCGGTGAGCGCCTGACACTACCGTTTACAAGCGGCTACCTCAAAACCGTACAGACTTCAAACAGGAATTCTGCCCTTTCAAACAGATAGCAAAGCGCAAGACTTCGGATTCTACTCACCTAAGATACCTATCTTGGACAATCACTACCTCGGTCCAACTCTGACCAGGCACCGTTGCGTACTCAGCAATCCCCGTGGTGGCTTCGGTGGCTTGGGTTTGGGTCATTCGTGCTTGCAGTTGCCTTAGTAAGAGCACCCAGTCAGCGTCTTGTGATGACTCGATCCACACCACACGTCATTGTTTTTTCTCGGAGTTGTCGTCTTCGTCGCTTTGGCTTCCGTCTGGGGGGCAGAAACACATTCAACTTGATCAGGTTAGGTACCATGGAAAAGAAAACTATAAGAAGCTGAGCTGCCGTACTACCGGCCTCATCATGGAAAACATCAGGTTGAATCAGCACATTGAAACAGAACAGATCATACAACTCAAACCACGACAATATGAGTTCCCTTCTCTCGATCGCCTTGATGGCCTTTCTCGCTGTCACCTCAACGGCGTCACCCCTAGCGGCGAACTCGAAACCGTCCACGACCGCCGCCTCGGTCCCCACATATACACCCCTTACCCCAGCCGAGATCAAGGCCCTGCAGACTGAGCTACTCCTCGCCCCCTCGTACAAGGACAAGGAGAAGGTCCTCTTCCCCCCCAACAACGGCGGCAGCGCCAACAACGTTTCCTTCCAGTTCGTCCCCAGCAACGGCCCAGCCCCCCAAGACGGTAGCGTCATCGTCGGCAGCGTCGACTCCATCCCAGGCCTGATCGGCACCAACGTCGCCGCAGCCATCGGCTTCATCGGCCCCTGCGGCCTCAACGTCCCCCACCTCCACCCCCGCGGGAACGAGTTCCTGACCGTGGTCAGCGGCACCCTCATCGGGGCCTTTCTCCTCGAGCCGGACGGGCCGTTCGTCGGGGACGTCCCCCAGGTCGCCATGACGCTGAGCAACTACACCGGCATGCTGTTCCCGCAGGGGCACACGCACTGGCAGTTCAACCCGACGTGCGAGCAGGCTGTGTTTTCGGCCGCGTTTGACAGCAATGATGAGGGACGGTTTCAGGTTGCGCAGACCTTTTTCTCCTCCATGCCCGATAATGTGCTCACGGCGAGCTTGGGGAATCCTACGTTTTTGGGACCGAAGCAGCTGGATCAGCTGAGGGGGATTATCCCTAGTGCTTTTGTTGTCATGGTGGATAGTTGTGCCAAGGCTTGTGGGATCAAGACTGCTTAGGTGGTTGGTCACTGACTACCTCAGCTAGGTAGGGGGTTCCGTGGGTGGATGGGAGACTCCAGGATGGCGGCTGGGATTTTTTTCAGAGGGAGGGAGTTTCGATTGGGGGCATACATGTAGTTAGTGTTGGCTAGTTCTCTTTGGGTTGATGAAGGGAAATGCAGGTGGTGTGGGTGCAGACTGTGGTGTGTTTGGATTATCATCGTTGTTGTCACATAGATATTCGGTAGCAAGCTTCTGGGCCGTTTCGATTTCCTTCTATTGCCAAAAGTTATGAAACCCCATTCCTAGTCTAAAAATGAACCCTAAAGACACCGGCTCGAACCAACTCTTGTTCACCCAGTCATGCTCTGCCGAACAGGGGGCCTGCATAGAGCATTGAGTGCCAGAGACACCATAACCGCCATGTGCGCGCATCCTCGCGAGCCTCCCTCTTTGTCAGCACCCTCCAGGCGATGAATCCGCTCAGGCCAACCGGCAAGGCATAGCTGCGCCATGTAAGCTGCCAAAAGGAGGCGCAGGCGCAGGACCAGAACAAGACGCAGAAGGCCAGCGCCAAGCGCGCCACCCCGTCCCCAAAAAGGAGAGGGACGGTCTTCCGGCTGCGCTGGCGATCACCTTCCTGGTCCTTGATATCCTGGATGTGTATCGTGGTGAGGATAACGGCGCTGATCAACGCCGTCCACGTGTGGCCGCGATGAGTGACGCTGTTGTGGGGGCCGATGGCCAGCCGGAGCGAAGCCAGGTTGAAAAGACCATATGATGTGGCTAGGATGGCATCACGGAAGACTGAGTCGCCGGCCCTAAGGTCATTGTAGTACCAGGTAAGAAGCTGGATTAGGAGGCCCTCATTCCAAACATTGAAGCTGTAGTTCAGCCACAGTGCCACCGGAAGGAGGCAGAGGAGTGCTTGGCGAGTCTTCTCTGGGGTGATCTTGCCCGATGGGATCGGACGCCACGGTTTGTTTTCACGGTCTTCAGCAATCGACTCGGGCGATCGTTGGTTCGCAAGGTCAAAGATCAAGAGGTTATAGGCGTTGAACAGGAGGACCGTGGGGCAACGCTTAAGGATGTCGACGGGTGACGGATCTGGTCCGGTGACGAGTCCAGCAGAGCTCCCAGCCGCTGCTCCTATGATGCCAAATATTGTGTTGGGAACAGCAAAAGTGAGAAAGTCATTCTCGACAAATCCCCAAAAGATTCGGGACCACCAGGTCAGAGAATAGACGAGGGACCGAGCCGGCGACGACATCCTCCGGGGGAAAGACTGGCAAGAACGTCGGGTCTGTAATAGGAAGGCGAAGTCACCGGAGGGCCGTGAATGAAACCAAACTGTCATGACCCCATCTGCCGTATTTATATACCTTGGCTTATTTACGAGATTCGCAAAACTAGTTCGGTAGGTAACCCATCACTTATCCACCGAGGGAAGATGATGTCGGTGCGTCCGTCACGTGGACTGTGTCGACAACCGTCGTCAAAATGGCCGTTCTTTGACTGTACACGAGAATCTTCGACGTCGTCATCTTCAGACGCATCGCATATGGCCTGATCGGGGTGTGTGCCTGCTACGGTGTCGCCTTTGAGATCGTCTTCATCACGCGGTGCAACCCGGTGTCGCAGGAATGGGATCCGGTGCCGTGGGGTAGCTGCAAGGACCCCAAGGAGACGCAACTGGCGCCAAACTCGATCAATCTCGTTCTCGACGTTGCCATTGTCGTCTTGCCAATGATCCCTCTGTTGTCACTCCAGATGGCACTGACCAAAAAGCTCGTCATCACGGGCATGTTTGGCTTTGGTTTCGCGTAAATCCTGGCAGCTTTCATTTCAAGAGGATAACACGCTTACCAACATACCTATCAGCACCGTAGCCGTAATGCTCTACAGAGTCTACGTGACAGTCCACGCCAACCCGGATCCCGCCCTCGCCCTCGCCGACGTCGGTCTTCTCAGCTTCATCGAGCTCTGGCTCGGCATCACCGTCGCCTGCGTGCCCACCACCGCTCCCGTCTTCAGGACCTACGTCAAGCCGACGCTCTTCAAAGCGCTCAGCCAGTTCTGCGGATACTCGAGAAAGACAATCTCCAACCCGATCGAGACGACCGGCGGCCGTTCTGGCCACCACCACAACTTCCGAAGCAATCGTGACTACGCCGAGCTCTCGATCGCATCCACCTTTGACAGCCGCCGGTCCTCTGACATCTCCCTTGTGCCCCCTTCCGGCGTCAAAACTCGGACTTACTGCGGTCCCGGTGGGGTGGTTGGATCCCCTGGGTTCCAAGGGGGGGTCTACGTGGAGCAGCAGTTTCACGTGCAGGAGCTCGGAAATAACAATCGCATTCGGTGAAAATGAAAAGAATAGAATTGGACCGAAAGGTCCAAATTGGGGATAGCTGGCGAACATGAACGTAAGACATTGCCATATTGAGAAGGAGAGCATCGCGTGACTGGCTGCCCGATTCTCGAAAATGGTGTAAAGGCGTGGCACGGCGCGCCCCATGCCGCAGCGGTCCTTCCAGTGTTAAACGGCTGATTGGGGAGGAAGAGACCGATTACATGACTGTGTGCCTCAGAAAGTCTTCCGCAAACATTCCCAACTCTTTTCCAAGACAACTGAATGTGGTCCCGTGCCCGAGGGTTGCATTCTGCAGTCAGATCACGACATTAATTTATGAGGTTGTCGGTGAGCTGTATACACACCAGCCTAGCTTATCAGCGTGATTGTTTGCCTACTGTAAGGATGCAGTGAACGGTTCGCATATATTCAATTGAGGCCCAAGAGGATCGGATCGGGGAGTTGGACGACGTTGGTCTGGTAAACGCTACAAGCGCCACCCACTTGCACCACCTGCCGTGCGTAAAACTGAATGGTACGTACGCACAATGAATGCCGCGCTAGGATCACTTACCATACGATGGAAGCCATTCTCAGGGTCCTGATGGGCCGCAGTGGGACAGAATCCACATGCAATAGAAGGTCCAACGGTGTGGCTGGAATGGACGGGGCTTGGGACTCTAATGGAGAGCATCAGGATTTAGCAAGGGATCGTCGTGATTCGGATAAAGCTCTTTCCTATTGGGACTGACACAATAGGCGTCCTTTTTCATTTCTGCGATCGGGGCGTTGGGAGCAAGAATGTTGGTGATAGAACCAGACATCGAGCCGATCCTTTGATGCAAACACTTTAAGCCCAGGCACCCAACGGCAGAAAGAAGATAGCCATGAGTGTGGCGCGGCATGAAGCTGACTGATGATTGTTGATATCTCGCTCCGGAAACAATTAAGGAAGGCATGTTAACCTGGGTGGCTACGATAAACCCGCCGAAGGAACGCTGACCAGAACTGGGCCTGCCCCACAAGGCGGTCTCTGGTAAAAGAACGAGTGTAAGGCAGATGTACTTACTACCGTGCCTTTACATGACTCTACATGATCTTCCAAGAGCCCAACGGGCTGTCTTCATGACAGGAGTACCATATTCTCCATAGACACCAGGCATTTTGTAGTTCTCCGGTCCATGAGAGAAGCCTACTCTTCCTACCAAGCTCCTCGATGCAACGCCTGGCAACTCTGCAGAAAGCTCTCATCTCACACCGTCACGCTCTTCCATAGCCTGGCCAGCCAGGAGTTCCTCTGGACCGGTGGAGCCCTTTCGGGAGTTGCCATCCACCTAACACTCTTCATCCGTGGCGAGTGGCATGTTCACGCTCCAGAAATCCTCTGTGCCTACGGCGCCCTCATCGCTGTCTCAACCCTGGCCGGAATCCTCTATGAAGCTTCAATCATCGGGCAGGCACTCGCCTGCCACTTGCTAGGTCTGACTGCTAGCATCATCACCTATCGCATCTCCTTTCATCGCTTGACCCGTGCCGGGTTCCCGGGACCGTTTTGGGCCCGCTTCACAAAGCTGGGTCATGTGTGGTACTCTCGAAACTCCAAGAACAACCTGTACCTGCATGAGCTGAATGCAAAGTATGGGGACGTTGTGAGGACTGATATCAAGAAGCCCCCATTTTCAGAAGTTAAACACCATCTAACGTTTTTCGTTTGTCTCAGGCCCTGCCGAGGTCACGGTATTCCTCCCTGAGGCTCCCGACGTCATGACAAGCCGCCACTCCAACTGCGTCAAAGCTGAATTCTATGATCTGATATGACCTGAAATGGCACTGTTCGCTGCACGGGACAGAAGTGTCCATTCGAGGCGGCGGCGAGACTGGCAGCCTGCTTTCTCTCCTCAAGGTTAGTCCTACCCCTTCAAAAAAACGGAATCAATACCTAGGGATCTCGGCTAACTGAACCGCCAAGCTATCAGACATTATGAAGAAAAGGTGCTGTTGCACATCGAAGAGCTAGATCAGCAGCTGGAATTGAAAGCAAAGAGCGGCGCCGTCGTGAATGTCACCGACTTTCTGCTCTGGTTTACCTTTGATCTGATGGGCGACTTCACCTTCAGCACCCCATTCGGGGTCCTCAAGGGCGAGGACCCGAGATCCCACGAGATGATCCTGCAGATCAAAAACGCCCGGGTGCTCCTCGGTCCCCTGACGCCAATCCCCTGGCTCCTGCACATCGGCACCAAGTTACTTCCTAGGGTCCTCTGGATCAAGGATTGGTACGAATCAGTCGACTGGTGCCAGGAGCAGATCCAAGCACGCCTAGCCAAGGGGCCGGCGCCGGAGCTACGAGATCTCACTTATTACATCATGGAGAAGGAGAAGGAGAACAACGTCGATGCTGGGCCTTGGCTCAGGGGGATAGTCTGCTCGCCGTCTTGGCGGGAAGGTCAGTTTTCCCTCTACCTTTGTGCGCCCAGTGACCGCTGATGCACAGTCAAATAGTGAGCCAACCGCGCAAGCCCTCGCCGCGGTCCTCCACGAGCTGGTGCTGCACCCAGAGCACATCGACAAGCTCCACGCCGAGCTGGGAGACACATGCCTAACCGACACCAACGCCCTGGCCGAGCTCCCCCATCTCAACGCCGTCATCCAGGAGGCCATGCGCCTCCACCCATTCCTGCCCACCGGCGGAATTCGCAAAACCACCGACACTGGCGTGACCATCCGGGACGTGCACATACCGCCTCACACGACAGTCCTAACTCCTCTTTACACCATCTCCCTGCGTGAGTCTCGGCCCATCCCTTATCTCACCGATATTAAACTAACCTTGAAATGTCACCCAGGCGAGGATTGCTTCGAACAGGGCTCCTCCTTCATCCCAGACCGGTGGACCACCCGCCCGGAGATGGTCCGCAACGCGGCCGCCCACGCCCCGTTCAGCTTGGGCAAGTACAACTGCATCGGGCAGCACCTCGCCATGCGCATGATGCGTGCGGTACACGCTTGCGCGGGTCATCAAAAAGTACAGGTTTTACCATCCTCCCGGGGTGGACGGGAGCGAGATGGAGGGGGAGAAGGCGGATCGGTTTACGTCTTTTGCTGGGCCGGTGCCGCTTGTTTTTGAGCTTAGATGAGGGTCTGGTGCTGTGGTATGGCGATGGCAGAGAGATGGATGCCGTGTACCTAGGTAGGCAGCTAAAGGTATTGCATATAACTGAGAATAACACAATTGTATGATTCAGTGTTGCAGCCTCACCACAGTCTGTACCAGTTTACACAGACTAGACAGAGCTTGAATGCGGCAGGAGCTGGCTGGAGCACGCGCCGCCTGCCACCATCGGTGACTGGGAAGGCAGCTGCCGTATTTTCCAAGTACATAGTGCACCACGAGTGCCGGGTGTGTTATTGCCGGCGGGTAGGTCTGTGCCTTGCGTAGGGCTGTGGCACACAGCGGACGACCTTTCGGCACGTTCAGCCTGGGGATAGGCAGCTTGGATAAGGGGGGTAGGTGCGGGACGTCTCGCGGTTTTCGTACAACGGATGGTTGGGTGGTTGGGTAGGGCTGAGCCGCATCAGGAACGGTGAGGGAGGGGTACCACAGTTCTGGAAGTGTGGTCTCAATTTGTTTGTTGGTGCACTTCTTGCCCGTCAGCGTCAGGGTAGGTAGCATTGTGGGGTCATGGACTGAGGAGTGTTGGTGATACAGCAGCAAGGCGGACATCGGTGCAACCAACAAGGTGGGATAGCGAGCCGGATCATCGTGAGTGCGAGCAATATTGCCTATAACGCCATGACCGGGCAAGGATGCTGCTGCATGGCCTAGGTACGGTGAGCGCATGGAGTGATGTGAAAACAGATATGCACCAATCGAGCGAGGTACTGGGAAGGATCTAATCGCCGAAGCATGTAATAGGCTGAGTAGGTAGGTCATATGCGATCTCCTGTACTACATTGGACTTGTGTGGGGCACCAAAGGGCCCAGGTTTTCCCAGACCCACACCGGTTTGCTCTTGGGGCTGGATTTTCTTACTGTTTTCTTTTGAACCAACAACCAACTACTATAATACTAATTTGCTTACTAATTTTGGCCATTTTTTGGCCTCATTTTCGCCGCCGGTGACTTTCCTAGGTCGCTAGCCCAACAGGTTATGAGCTCTTTTGACGTTTAAATCACTAAACAAACCGAAGTCGACGCCCTCGTCGACAACCTAACCTCGCAAGGCCAAATACTATACCGGACCTTACGACTTTTCGACCCTTATCAGGCTAATATCACGTAATTAGACCTTTCGACGGTAATTTTAGAGGCGTTAAGAGAGTTAACTAACTTCCTAATTAACGGAAGCCTAGTTTTAACCCTAACGTTTATCTTAACGAAAAGTTAAAGCGACCGACCACCCCTTACCGATAAAAGTATAGTTTACGGCGCTAACCTTCTCTTAACTAAGTTTCCTTAGTTCTACTATTTCTATAACCTTTTAGCTAGGAAATTACTATTTTCCGGTAATAGTCGAGAACTCTATCCTACCTTATTAAGAGACCGATAACGGAGTAAGTATCTCGCTCTCTATACAAGTCAATTTAACCTACTATAGGCGGCTATAAAGTTAAGTGGCGCCTTTCTTTAAGTCTTTCTTTCGATATCTTTTTTATAACGTCTTTCTTACGACTTTTCTTTAATTAGTTTTTCTTTTAAAATAGCTAGTACTAACGTTACTATAGCCTAGCTCTTAAAGCTTATAAAAGCTATAAGGAATACTAATACTATCGCTACGGTTAAGTAATAAACTTTTTAAACTTTACCGGCTTTAAACTTAGAGACCGATCTTTTTAGCTAAGAATTTTAATTAATCTAGTCCCTTATATATTATAGCTTAAAGGACTATATTAAGGCTAATATATAATTATTAGCGGAAGAAAAGATATTTACCTTCGACTAATAGTATATTAATAACCTAAATATTTAGAACCTAATAATAACTTCCGTTAAAAAGCCCGAGATCCGATAACGAATTTTTAACCTCGGTTAAAAGGCCAACAGTATTAGTACTTATAGTCTATATTAGAAGATTATTTAAACCTTATAGCGCGGTACTTTCGATATCGCTAATATATTTTTAAAAAAGTATTTTACTCTTAAGCGTACTAACTTCGCCTTATTTTAAACCTATTTTAGCTGGCTCGAGGTCCTTTACCGTCGTTTTAATACAATAGAAATTAAGATTAGCTACGTAGCTTACCTCTAAGTTACCTTAAACGGTATTAAGACCGCGTACCCCGATTTATACGACCGGTTAATAAGGAAGATAGAAGACGGTACTATAACTTAGGCGCTCCTTTACTAGGAGTATAACGCTAAGGCCGTTACGGAGGAAACTACGCCGGCTTACTCTAAAATTATTATCGAAACTACTAAGGCCCCGGCCGCGACTATACCTTTATATACTATATTATTAACTTCGTTAAAAAAGTGCGATTACTATACTAAGGGCTTAAAGAAAGGTAACTAATACTATATAGGCTATAGTCGTTATTACCCGAAGGATAAGGCCTATTAGTAATATAATTCTAATAAGGCTTTAAAGGATTAGGAATATAAAGAAAAGGTATAAGCGAATAGGTAAGAGAGGCGGTAAAGTACTAGCTCGTTAATAGAGACTCTTTAAAGCTATACTAGTAGCATTATTAATACTAAATCTTCGAGGGACCGACCTACCTATAGTACCCTAATACTATTTAATAATTTCGTTAATATATCGCTCTCTATTTACTATAATAATAATTAATCGGATTTTCGTTTTGGCCCCTAAAGGTAATACTTTCGTTAATAAATACCCTTAAAGTCTAATAGGCCGTCGAGGTATTTAAAGACTATATATATTACGACTCCGGATATACGGATTTTATATTTAATAAATTAAAGTAGTTTACCGAACTCTACTTATTATTTAAAAGGAAGGAAAAGAAGTTCCTTTCGTCGTTAAAAGATATTATAAAGTATAGTTATTAAAGAGCTGTAGCGCTAAAATCTACCTTTTTAAGTAACTAGGTTATTACCCTAAAGCTTAAGGAAATAATATACTATTTATAGACGCCCGTTAATTTAATATCGGCGGGCAAGCTATTCGATAAAGGTATTTTTTAGGACTAAGAGAGTTATAACTTAGTTTTTAAAGGTATTAAGTAAATAATATATAAGTTAATTAAAAATAATAACGTATATTAAATAAATACGATATCCGGCGCCGATTTCGGTAAAGTATTTTTAGCGAAGACTTTTATTAAGGCCGTAATAATATCTATTAATTACCGGGTAATATATTATTATTTAATATATATTAATAAAGATAATATTTATAAAGTTTATACGTAAGCGGGGATTAAGTTCGTCGGTAATAACTTTTTTTACGAACCTTGCGTAATAGTAAAGATAATAAATTAATTAGGTTTATCGATCCCTATATAGACTAATAACCCGTTCGACTTTATCCGTATCGACGTTATTACCTATAAGAACCTTAGATATTTAGGTTATAAATACTTTATTTACTATATAAATATATAAAGTAATTATAAGTAAATTAACTTTATAGTAAAGAAAAAGTAAGTATTCGATAAAGTTAAGGATTTCGAAACGAAAATCGCGCGCTAAACCGGGTATAAGATTAATATTATTGGCTTTAATAGAAGTACGGAATTTACTTAGGGCTCTAGGACTTTTAACGATAGCCGCCTAGCTACTTAGGCTAACCAGGAAGGCATTACTATCCTTAAGACCGTACTTTACTTATCGTAAATAAATAAAAAGGTAGAGAGGGCCGCGAGGACTACGCTTAACCGCACTAAGGCTATTATACTAGCCTATAAGGTACTAGAAAAGCTATTCCTATTTATTATATAGTCTATAATTTACGTAGGTAACCTATTACCCTCGAGGGTTAACGAGGAAGATATTAATATTTATAAAAAATATATTATAAAGCTTAATATACCTAAGGGTAAGCGGAAGCCGTATATTCGGTACTTACGCTTATACTTTTATAATACGTATTATTATATTAAGCTAGCCTACTAGGCTAATTCGGATAAGTTTACCGCTAAAGCGAAAAAAGGAAAGCTTATTAGTTATATAAATATATATAGTAAAATATACTAAGTTTAAAACCTAATTACTAATAAAGTCGTAAAGGTTAATACTATAAAGTTTAATAAAAGTAATTCTTATAAGCCTAACGATAATAAATATAAGGATATTAAATATAAAATAGTTTTTATTAATAATATTATAGCCGAAAAAGAAAATACCGCTATTAATAGAACGGTATTCCTAAAGAAAAAAGTTATTTTTAATAATAAACCTATTACTATACCGGAGCCCGCTATATAACGGAGTACTTTAATAATTAATAAAGGGAAGGCTAAGGACCTTAGGTAAACTATTTTACTTACTTCGAAAGCTACGCCGTTATTAATATTACCTTTACTACTTAAGGCTTTAAACGTAAAAAACTTTTTCGACGCCGAAAAGGTAAAGGATATACGGTCCGAGGTACCTATCCTACTAAATTATAACTAAACGCTTTATACTACTAACTTTCCTACTATAAAAGAGCTTACCTTTCTTATAAAGCTAATAGGGGGGGAGGAGGATAAGGCTATAGGGGGGCCTAGTAATAATTAAGCCGATAATAAGCTATTAGATTTAAGTACGGATAGCCTAGTCGAAGACTTTAACGACGATTTCGAGCTTAATATAGGCTATATAGAGAAAGCGGTAGCTTCTCCGCCGGTTTAGGAGCGGCCTCGTAGAATAATAATAAGAAATTAGGGCTTAAGCTTTTATAAAAAACTATAGTAAAGTAAATACCTTTATTAAAGTTTTTTTATAGTATATCTTAATAACCTACGATTACGTAAGGTAGTAGCCTACGCCCTATCTACGGTTAAAATCGATTACCTTTTATAAACTATTAATAAGTACTATATACTTAGAAACTACCGGTAAGCGAAGAAACTTAAGAACTATTATAAGTATTAATTACCTACTATAAAGGAGTAGGACGCTAGCCTATTAAAAAAGAACGTTTATAAGCTAATAAATATACTAAAAGGCTATAACGTTTTACCGAGTAAATAGGTATATAATAAAAAGATAGACCCTTATATTAATAAAGTAAAGGCTAGGGCGAAATAGATAATATATAGTAACTTTAACAGGGACTCTTAGGCTATATAAAACGTTTACGCTACTATTATAAGTAGCGTGGCAGTTAAATACTTTTAAGCTATTATAGCTATAAAGGACTAAAAGTACCTTTAATACGACTTTAAAATAGTATTTCTTAATACTAAAATCCTTAATACCGTATAGTACTATATACGACTACTAAATAGCTTAGGCAAGCTACTAGGCAAGATATACCGGCTTAAAAAGGCATTATACGGCTTAAGGAAATTACCTATCTACTAGTACGAAATAGTAAAACCTATAATAGTTAAACTGGGCTTCGATATCCTTTTATTAAACCTTTACCTATTCTATTATAAAGAGATAGGTGCCCTAATAGTCCTATACGTAAATAACCTACTTATATTAACGCCTATAATAAAAATTATTAAAAATATTATTACCGGGCTAGAGAGTAAGTATAGTATTAAGAAATTAGGTAAGCCGAAGAGGTTCTTAGGTTTTAATATCGTAAGGAACCGCGGAAAGAGGTAGGTCTACTTATCTTAGGTAGCCTATATCGACGCCTTATTCGAGAAGTTCGGCTATAAAGATATAGCCGGCGTAATTACGCCGTGGTTAACTAAGCTGGAGCTCCCTTTTACGTAGAAGAAAATAACTGCGGAAGTAAAGAAATATATTCGGAAGACCGGTTCGTTAAACTAACTTTCTACTAATACTCGGCCTAATATTATTTTTACCGTTAACTACCTTTATAGAGGTAATTCTAAGCCCTTATTACGTTACTTAAAGTTAATAAAGTACTTTTTCCGGTACTTAGCTATTACCAAGAAGCTATATATTATATTGGGGGGTTCCGAGTTCTCGGTAAAAGATATAAAGCTTATAAGATTCGCAGATACCTTATACGCGGATATCTTACCTTAAAGATATTCTATTAGCGGCTATATTATCTTCGTGGCTAGTAGGCTAGTATTATAGAAGAGTAAGAAGCAGACCTTCGTCGCCCTAAGTACGACGGAGATAGAGTTTACTAACTTAACGCCTATAGGGTATTTATTATAGTAGGTATTAAAGATATTAAAAGATTATAATATACTATAGTTAAGGCCATATATATTATATATCGATAGTAAGAACGCCGAAATTATAGTTCTAAACCTTTAAAATATCGTTAGGACCCGGTATATCGATATATAATATAAATGGGTAGGTAAATAAATAAAGGAAGGAAGATTTAGTATTTAATATATCTTTAGGTTAGAAATACCGGCGGATAGATTTATAAAGGTACTATAAAGGGAGAAGTACGTAAAGTTTATGCAGCTATTGGGAATATAAGATTTTCCGGTTTAAGATATGCAGGAGAACGTGTATTTATATAGGAAAAAGGCCACTAGGGTATTGGGCAAAGGAGTTAAAGGAAGTGGGAAGAATCTAGGCGTATATTGGCCTTCGGAGGATATTAACGATGGCTTCGTTTTGGACGGCGGTGTGCTGTCTGTGGGGGGGTGTGGGGCACTAAAGGGCCCAGGTTTTCCCAGACCCACACCGGTTTGCTCTTGGGGCTGGATTTTCTTACTGTTTTCTTTTGAACCAACAACCAACTACTGTAATACTAATTTGCTTACTAATTTTGGCCATTTTTTGGCCTCATTTTCGCCGCCGGTGACTTTCCTAGGTCGCCAGCCCAACAACTTGAGCTTTCCAATAGGTAGACAGGCAATATATCAACATACTGTCCGTGTAAAAGAGCCATGTGGCGTAGAACGCACAAAGGTGTCTGGGACATAAACAGTAAGGTAACCGCATACTGTCCTCGACGCCCTATGTGAGAATGAAATCCTCGCATTCTTGCTGCATGCTCGGCGGCCTGAACAGAACCAACAGACTCTGGTTACCCCAGAGGTCTCTGCAGAGGACCTGTCGGGTGTCGCCCGGCTGATAGCACAGGTGGGGATGCCGGTGCATCTAAGCAGTCGAAAAAGCGCAGCAACAAACCAACGTGCATAATGAATGTATGTGGGATGCTGCAATCATCAGGAGTAAACCACACAGGGCTTCCAGCATGAAATCAACCAACTCCCTTCTACACCGTACACTGACATTAACGTGCCACTTCGGTCGAAAGAGCAAAGGATGCCATGGTCGAGACTCTACCCCCACCTGGATTTAAGAGATAAAACCCCCTTCCTGGAAAGTCCTGTATCGCCGAGGACTTTTGTCCAACTACGAGACAAGCTGAATCGGACAAGATGATTGAAAGTATACCGCAGCAGGCCGAGTGCCTCGCCGCAGCGGGACTCCAGAACCGAATCCTTCTTCCCACTTCTCCAGAATATGCATCCCGAATCGAAGCATACTGGAGCAAGAGCTCCCAGCTCAAACCGGCTTGCTTCATACAGCCAACCTCAGCCACCGAGGTCGCCGACGCACTGAAGGCCCTGGTTGCTGCAAAGCAAACCTTCGCCGTCCGCTCCGGGGGGTGCAACTTCTGGCCAAGCAACAACATCGACCATGGCGTCACCATTGATCTTGGTCAGTTGGCCTGGATCAAGTACAACCCCGATGACGAGACAGTGAGCATTGGGCCAGGCGCGCGTTGGGGCCAGGTTTGTTCTCTCTCCTTCTCCCTGCCCTTCATACTCCGTGTGGGATGATGCCAACTTCAGCTGCGGCTAGGTCTATGAATACCTCGCCAAATACGACCGCGCAGTGGCAGGCGGCCGTGAAGCTAGAGTGGGCGTGGGCGGACTACTCCTCGGCGGCGGTAACACTCTCTTCACGGGGCGTCGCGGTTTTGCCTGCGACAATGTGATTGAGTACGAAGTCGTCCTGGCCAACGGAAGCATCGTCAAAGCCACCGCCAGCGGCGAGTACAGCGATCTTTTCAGGGCGCTCAAGGGCGGCGGCAATAACTTTGGTATTGTCACCTCCTACACCATGCCCGCAATCCCATGCGCTTCCATCTGGGGCGGGCTCGTCATACTCCCCCCAGATATCATGCCCGCGGCGGCCGACGCCTTTGTCGATTTCACTAGCAACCTGGAAAAGGATCCAGACAGTAACTTGATCCTCATGATTGCCCATCTCGAGCCCAAGCCGGGCACCGTGATTGCCGGCTTGTACGCGAACGTGGCGGGTGTCGAGAAGCCGCCAATCTTCGACAAGTTCCTCACGTTCCCCGAATTGTTCACAACATACAAGAAGACAACCCTCGTTGAGTGTCTGAATGCAACGGCCCAAGGGACTGGCTATCAGTAAGCCCACTTTCGTCTTCGTTACAAGGCAGTCCGGTAACTGGTGTACATCGGTGCTAATCATCATCCACAGCGGCGTCTGGTTTGCCTCCTCCTTTGCCAACAACCCGGCCATCCTCCGACGGGCCGCAGAACTACACCAGGAGCTGGCAGCTGAGTTTGAGGCGCACATCACCGACCAGGACTTCCAGACCCAGTGCATCTTCCAGCCGCTGCCGCGCGCCTTCGCGCAGAACTCGGTCAAGTTGGGGGGTAACATGTTAGGGTTGGAACGTAACAAGGTCGACGGTGTGCTTTGGAGCGCACATATCATGGTTCGGACAGCGGAGCAGGAGGCGTGGGCCTACCCGCGTGTGCGCGCTTATGTCGAGAAGGTGCGCGCTTACGCCGCTGAGGTCGACGGGCTCCTCCCCTGGATCACGGCCAACTACGCAAACCCGGAACAACCGGTGCTGGAGAGCTACGGACCGGAAAATGTTGCGCGGATCCGGGAGGTTGCCAAGAAGTATGATGCCGATGGTGTTTTTCAGACCTTGTGCCCCGGGGGTTTCAAGATTTCCAAAGTCTAAGACTTTGGGTTCTACGCAACGATCAGACAGCAAAACAGAATACATAAAGATGAATCCGATCTATCTGTCCGTTTTTATTTACTCAGTCCTCCTGATACATAGGCTGTTGGTCAACTTTGCTGGGGGCTGGTGCAACCCCAAGCTTTGAACAGGTCTCATTGACAGACCTCGGCACACACCACGCTACCTGGTAATTATTCTTGCACAACACTCCTTTTTTGCCTGCATATGCTGACCCAGAACAGCTGAAATATATACCTACCTACATTGCCTGAGGTACCTTACCCAAGAGGTTTATGGTGGGAGAGAATACTAGATCGTTCGAAGTCTTGGCGCTGCCCATCAAAGCGTTGGCGGCCTGTTGATCTTTCTACCCATCAATTACAACATATTCCCTTTGCTTATCGCTATCCCCTGTAGCTTCCTCCCTCACCTTTTCCCTTTCTCTTTTTTCCTTTTCCTCCCTTCCGGTCTGGCCTTCCGCACGGTCGCTGGCCTCTTTCAAAACAAGCCTAGAGAAATGCGTGGCCAGACAGGTGTCAGTACCAAATCTCGCAGTTGCAAGGTCACTTGAGAAGATAACTAGAACCAGGTTTACCTGTGGTTGCCGACACGCTGCAAAACACGAACCTGTAGTCATGTCTTTCCACCATGACGTTAGGCACATTGGGCCTCAAGCACGTCCCACCCGGTAGATCGCAAGGACGGGGTTTGTGATACTGGGTTTGGCGTTGTGCCAGGTTCTCTCCTGTCAACCTCATGGGGATGTCTACAGACAGATTTATCGCCGTTCCACGCTCGGTCGAGCACACAAAAGCATCACACGCCTCTTGAGGTAGGGACAAAAGGCCATGCGAACCCCGCAGACAGGAACATCTTTGGTGGTGTTGGGTTCGTCAGGTCCGCGCCTGGAGCACATTGATAAGCGACGCTGCACATCTCGTTTTGGTCTGGTAGGAGTTGCTCGTGCTGGTGAGCGTGGGCGCGTTCTTTGTCTACCAGCTCCATTGGAGCTTGTACGGAACCCAACGTAAGCCTGCTTTGGCTTGCTCCAGGTGTACTCGTAGGCAAGCCCGTTGATTTCCTACCGCCTCTGCCTTGAACCGCTATTTATGGGACCAGCTTGTTGTCAGTGTAGTGTATGTGCATGTGCAATATTCAAGTCTGGGGGGAGAAATGACATTGCATCTCTGGCATTGTTCACCGAATGTTTGATTTGATGGTGGGTTGCAACCACACCACTTTTCTACAAAAGAATTGATCAAAACGGCATCTGGGCCCCATCCGTATTGTCGTGCTGTGGTCATGACGGCACAGGCTCTGTGACTTGTAATATTAAGGTGGACGTGACGGTCGGCTTGAGCTTTGATGGAGAGCCAACTGGTTGTGGCACAACTAGAGTGCGTCCCGGATGACTTGATACACGCATTTTGTCCTATGACTATCCCCTGGTGACCAGTATAAAAAAGTCCTTGATCTCTCTCGAGTAGTCATGACCCAATTAGTCAACCTGAAATTTTGATAGGTATTGATTGCTCTTATGACATTGAGTAATCATGACATTATCCGTGGCAAGACTGGCTGAGGTTGGATCACTTTATCTAGACCAACATGTTTACTTCAGTCTTAACCAGGAGACAGACAGCTGATAGCAGTTGGCAAAGCGTCATCAGTTGAGCCTGCAACACTGCGATCTGAGTACCCAGTAACATGAAACCCAGAGTGGAGTCTGTGCGGCTCTGTAAGGTCATCTGGGCGACTGGCATGGGTCATTTCGTAGTTAGATTTCAAGTACTGTGTTACTGGCGTGACGCAGCACATCTAGACTGTTATTTGCAGGGAAATCCAACGCTGATTTCGGAAGACATACTGCCAAAAACTGAGGAATATTTCTCTCCTTATCTTCTGCATTCATACCCCTCAGTCTTTTAATGAACAATGAATATATAAGCGCCGATAGAAAATGAAAATCGAAAATAAAACGGGAGGTAAAAAATATAGGTACTTCGGTACATCGAGCTCGTATTTTTAGGCTCTTAGGCAGAATAGTTATAAAGTATAGCTCTTCGTATATCTAGATATTTACCACTCCGATCTTTAAAGCCGCTGGATATACCGAATCGGGGTAGTCTCGTCAGTTCAGTGCGTATATAGATAAGCGAGAGAGATAGTAAAATAATATAATTTAAATTCCCCCTTTAAACGCAGTTATCCGTCGGCTACTAACTATACGGCGGGTTATTATCCCGCTAGCGGGAGGGAAGAAAAAGATTATAAAGTTAATCGACTTAATTGAAAATAGTAATTAAAAAGTATTTTTCTAGAAGATAAGCGTACGTAAGTATTAAGTTTACTTACCTTAGGTTAGTAATATTAATAACGTATATATTAATAAAAGAATTTAAAAGGTTTTCTATAGTAATCCACTTAATGCTTATATATAACTAAATGCCTAATTACTTTATATAATCTAATATCTATCCCGTAACTCTAGCGGAACCTAGAAAGCTCTATAGAATACTATCTTTCCTTCTTTTAACCTTTTATAAAGCCTTTTACTTTCTAAGTTAAATCTCTAACTATTAAAGGATATTTATTAACGTGTAGGTACTACTAAGTAGCTTACTTATCACGGTTCTGGAAGACAGTGGGGCCACGAGGGACCAATCAAGACTAGACCGCGCCGTCGAGCGGGGCTCACGGTCCTAATGGGCAACAGACTAATAAGATGGGGACCGGGGACCGTGGTGGGGCTCACGGTCCACGGTCCGGCATCGGCTAATCAGGAGCGGACCAAAGACCGTCTATAAGTTAACGGTCCACGGTCCACGGGTCTATATATACGGAGGAACTGGCCGGTATAAATAAATAGTTCCGTAGTATATAATATAAGTTATAATCGTTAGTATTTAGACTATTATAATAAAGATAAGCTATTATTATATATTATTTAACTATACCGAACCAGGATTATTTAAAAGTACCTTTAATTAATATCCCTTTTAAAGATTCTAGATAGGGGTTCGTTATACGTTATATATTTACTTTAACTCTATTATAAATAAATTAAAGGCGTCTTTTTACTACTATAGCCGGACCTAAAAATATTTAAATAAGAGGCGTCTCGCCTAGCCTAGGCGCCGAGGGACCTTCTAGATATATACCCTCTACTGTAAAGTAAGTTATTAAGCGTTTTAAAAAAACTCGAGGACGAAGTTTAATAGACCCGGAAATAGATTTTCGCTATCTCGATTACGTTTAAGTCGATTATTAAGTTTTTAATACCGGAACGCTATAGAGGAGAAAAGGTAAAGCTTAAAGGGTTTTTAATCTAGTTTAAAACCTATTTTCGTTAATACTTAAACTAGTTTATTAACGAAAAGTCGAAAGTAATTTTCGTAGCTATTAAGCTTAAGGATAAAGCTTTTATATAGTTCGAGCCTATCTTTAATAATTATTATAAATAGGAGCGGGAAAACTAAAAGAAGATTACTATAAAGTACTTCGAAAGCTATTATACTTTTAAAGTTAAGCTTAAAAAAATATTTAGGAAGTATAATAAAGTAAGGTATATATAGAGGAAGCTTTTAAGCTTATACTAAACGCGTTTAACGGTTAATTACGTAGCTTAATTTAAAATCGATAGCTTACGTAATATTATTAACGATAAAAAGTTAATATAGCTTTTTTACTATAGCTTTAAGGAAAAAATAAAGAATAAATTATATAAGGAATTAAGGCTTAATATTATTAATAAGTATATCGTTATAACTATATAAATCGACGATTAGTAATTCGAGTATTATACGGAGAAAAGGAATTATAATAAAAGTATTTACGGTAATAACTATAAAGGATATTT
Organism: Podospora pseudoanserina; assembly: GCF_035222485.1. Classification (NCBI taxonomy): domain Eukaryota; kingdom Fungi; phylum Ascomycota; class Sordariomycetes; order Sordariales; family Podosporaceae; genus Podospora; species Podospora pseudoanserina. The sequence goes on from NC_085924.1 coordinate 454,168, forward strand.
TAATAATAATTATTTTAACGATAAATATAAATAAAAATATTTTAATATTAATTACTCTAATACTATATATTTAGGACCGATAAACATCGATACTATATAATAATAAAGACTATAAAGCTAGGGCTAGGGTAAAGATAACCTTAAGTATTTTAATTACGGTAAAGTAAGATACTTTAAAAAGGACTATAAGGTACTTAAACGTCTTGGATAGAAAAAGGAAATCGTATTAATTACTACGTTAAAGGGACCGAAGGTTATAAAAGTAGTAGCTATTAAATATTAATATGGTAAAGCGGTAAGCTCCGAAGAAAACTTTAATTAGTATATCGGATAAAAAAATATAGAGTTTTAAAAAATAAAAAAACCTTAAAAAAGCTAAAAGCGAAATATAAAGAAGGAGATCTTTAAATATAGGTATTATAAAATTAATTAATATAAATCGTTACGGAAATTATTACGGAAGTCGCTAAAAATAAAGGTCTTACGTAAGGACCTATTAAATAAACGATACTAAAAAGGTAATATAATAAATATAAAATTAGTATTTTATAAAATATATTATAGCCTATAAAGCTTTTATATAAAAGCTAGGAAAAATATTAAAAAGGTAAAAAAGTCGTTAATATTAAAATCGCGAAGTTATTAAGGAATATATTAATACCTATATAATATATATCCTATAAGGGAAATACGGTATAGCTTTATCTTAGGTATTTAAAATATCGGAGAGTACTTTAATTTTAATATATTATATATAAATATATAATGTATTATTAAAGTAAGTCGCTATACGGCTACTAACCGGTATATAAAGTAAATAAAGAGGGTAAGTTATAGTTAATTAAAAAAACTATAGCCCGATAGGAAAACGCTTAATAGAAGGACCTAAACGATTATATTTTATAAAAAGTTTAAAACCTAATTAAACTAAAGAATAACCTTTAAATTATATAGATTATATTAAAGTATATAAAGTATTACGTTAAATAAGTAAATAGTTAAAATATAAACGATAATATATATTTATAAAAGAAAGTAATACTAAAATAATACCTAAGCTTAGATTACGCTATATATTTACGGAAAAAAATTAAACGATATTATTAAACTAAAACGCTTAAAATTAAATAAAAAAATTATTATCGAGCGTAAATATAAAAGAATATTAAAAACGGAAAATAAAAGGAAGTTAAACGGGTATAATTAAAAGATTTTATATTATTAAATAATCCGGGGTAGGAGGACGCTTTTAAATAATATAATTATTTAGGAAATAACTTACGGCTTTTCGCGAGGACCGTTAACCTTTAACGGATTACGAACGGTATTTTCGAAAGTATTAGCGTAAAGTAAAGGTATAGAATAACGATCCGGCGTTTATTAGCGAAATCGCTACTATATAAAGAGAAAGTAAGAAAGATAAACGCCTTTAGGTTACTATACGATAAAGGGATCTTTAGGTAATAATATTAATAAACGATAATATAGAAATAAATTTAATTTCGCTATAGTTTATATATTAAGCCTATATACTATAAAAGAAAAAGAAAAAATAGGTTATTATATAAAAATTATTTCTTATGTAAAAGGTTTATAGAGAAATACTATTTTTAAATATTATAGTTAAAGGAAAAATAATATTAATTATATTCGATATTATAAATATAGGACCCTCGAAGGATATAATCTTAAGGTAACTATAGTATAAAAACTATAATCTAAATATCGATTAGAGGGATAGTAGTTACTTACGATTAAAAGAACTTTAAAAGTATTTAATTAACAATAAGAGATTAAAAATATATATAAAGTAAAGTATAAAATAAGTACCCTTTACGGTACTACCGTAAGGAATATAGGAAGTAATAGTATATTTTATCGATATAGGCGGTAAGATCGAAGAAATAGAATCAACAACGTTAATAAAGATATTAAAGGTTAATAAATACGTTTACTATAATAACGTAAATAAAGGTAAGAAAAAGGTAGTACCGGTAAAATATCGAAGATACCTAGCCTTTACGGCTAAATATTTAAAGGGGCTTTTAAAGCGAGGACCGTAGGACTATAAAATTAAATTAAAAAAAAAAATTAAACTACGGTTATTTAAAGTCTACTATATTAACGATAAGTAAAGTAAAGAGTTATAGAAATATTTAAACGAGAATTTAAAAAGAGGATATATTAGGGAGTCTATATCGCTAGTAAAATACCCTATATTCTTCGTACCGAAAAAAGATAATAGCTTATAACTATATATAGATTACCGTTAATTAAATAACGAGACGGTAAAAAATAATTATTTACTATTATTAATATTTAAGTTACGGAATTAACTAGTAAAGGCGCGATATTTTATATATTTAAATATATTTATTAGGTACGCCTATATATAAATTAAAGAAAAAAATAAATAAAAAGTAGCGTTTCGTATACCCTATAGTTATTTTAAGTATTTCGTAATACTATTTAGGCTAACTAATATACCCGCGATATTTTAATTTCTCGTTAATTATATAATACGGAAGTATTTCGATAAAATAATAATATATTATTTTAATAATATTCTTATTTACTTACGTACTTTAAAGAAGTATAAACGGTATATACGAAAAATATTTAACGTACTATATAGAACTAGACTTTTAATTAATAAAAAAAAAGCGAGTTTTATATATAAAAGATAATATATTTAGGATATTTAATATTATTAAATAAAGTTTATATAGAACCGGAGAAAATTATAGTAATGAAGGACTAGTTTACGTTATAGTTATAAATATATATTAAAGAATTTTTAAGATTTATAAATTTTTATCGGATATTTATCTAGAACTATATAAGTATTATAAAACTATTTAATTATTTAATTAAAAAAAACGTAGAGTTCCGGTAAAGGTAGAAAAAGGAATAGGCTTTCTAGAAGCTAAAAAAGGTTTTTTCGAAAGATCCGGTATTTAAACTATTAAACCTTAGTCGATTATTCGAAGTCGAGGTAAATATATTAAACTATACGATCGGTAAATAATTAAGGTAATAAAATAATAATATTAAGTTATATTTAATAACCTTTTTTTTAAAGAAGCTTAAGGAAATACGTTAAAACTATTTAATTTACAATAAAAAACTATTTACTACTATTAAAGCGTTCGAGGAGTAAAGGCTATACCTTAACAATATTAAATATAAAATATAGGTTTATACGGATTATAAGAATCTATAGTATTTTACTATTACGAAAGTCCTTAATGCGCGGTAAATATAATAATTAAAGTTCTTTTCGGAATTTAACTTTTAAATTAATTATAAAAAAGGTTTGGAAAATATTAAAGTAAACGTATTTAACCGGCGAGCTAACTACTATCAAGATATACCTAAAGAGTTATTATTATTATTTAAGGAGGCGCTAGATAATACTTTTAAGTTTTATTATAGCCGTAAATAGAGTATTACGTAATATATTAGAAAAAAGGCTATTTTTAATAAGTATTAAAGGAAATTAAATAACGATATTATAAAATAATATTAATAGGAGAAGCCAGAGCTATAAAGTATTTAAAAAAATAATTAAAAAAGATTATAGTATAAGAATCGAATATACGTAAGGCTAGGTAATAAGATAGTATTAATAATAAAGATCTATATATTAAAGCTCGGAGGATATATAAATATCGTTAAAACTATAGAAAAGATTAAGTAGTACTTTAATTAGCTAAGGATTAAAGACGACGTTAAGGAAGCTATTTAGTTATACTATACGTACGAAAGAACGAGGGTTACGAGGTATAAGCCCTATAGATTTCTAAAGCTACTACCGGTAGTAAAACGGCTATAGAGTTTAGTTATAATAAACTTTATTATTAAATTACTAAAGTTTAAAAATATAATAACTGGCGTTAAGTACGATAGTATATTAACGGTAATCGATAAGCTTACGAAATAAATATATTTCTTACTTTATAAAGAAATTTAGTCGGTAAAATAATTAGCGGATATAGTACTATAGTATATTATATTAATATATATATAATTAAAAGAGTTTATTATAGACCGCGATATTAAATTCGTATCGAAATTTTAAAGAGCGTTAATAACGAGGCTAGGGGTAATAAATAAAACGTCTTTGGTTTATTACCTTTAGATAAACGGTTAGACGGAACGGCTTAACTAAATCGTAAAATAGTACTTACGGAATTATATTAATTTCGAGTAAGATAATTAAATTAAATTATTACTTACGGTATAACTAATATATAATATATTATTAATTAAAATAGTTAAAGCTATACCGTTTTTCGCGAATTTCGGTTAAAAAATAAACTTACGGTAAGGACCTACGATTAAAGTATTTAAAGCTAGAATTAAGGTAAATAAAATATATATATTCTATAGTAAGTTTAAATAAAAACTAAAGTTTATAAAGGAAAGGATATAAAAATATTATAATATTAAAAAGCTCGAAGGACCTTGCCTTAAGGGGAAGGATATAATATTCCTTTTTATATATAATTTATATATTAAAAGACCTAATAAAAAGCTAGACTATAGAAAAGTAAGACTATTTAAAGTTAAAAGGAAGATATTAAAAACGATATTCGAATTAGAGCTACCTAGTATAATATATTTACGGTTATATACCTTTTATATCTTACTTCTGGAACTCGTACTATACGTAAGTAAGGCTAATATATAGGTAGTGGCGGAGGACGAAAAGAAGGAATATAATATAAAAGAAATACTAAATTTACGGTTTAATAAAAGTTAATTAAAGTATTTAGTTAATTAATTAAAGTATCCGGCTATAAATAATTCGTGGGAGCTATAGGTATACTTTAATTATTTAAATAAGTAAAAAGAATTCTATTAATAATACTTAGACCGGCTAAAATTTAAAATAAATTTAGAAAAGCCTTATCGGGTTTTTCTAAATTTAAAACCTTAATAAAAATCGAATTTATACCTTCGACGTAATAATTAATATATTATACGTTATACTACGAGGTTAATAAGTACGAGAGAATCTAGGCTTAATTAGTACTATATACCTCTACTACCGTAAAATAAAATCGAAGATATACTATTTACGAAAGGTAGTAAAAAGAGAGATCTATACTTAAATTTACGAAAATATATTTATAAATTTAAATATAGAAGAACTTTGGTAAGAGTCGAACCTACGCCTTCGATACCGTAACCGATATACTATATACTATACTATAAGGTTAAAAAGTATAAGGAAAGTAAAATATAAATAGTATTACGCGCCTTAGGTACTTTAAAAAGTAAAAAGCGCGCTACGGGCGGTATCTAACGTAATTAAGAAGGAAGGACCGACTATATTAAGGTCGAAAGAAAGATCGGAAGGCCAATTAAAGCCTAAAAAGGGGTCCGGGACGGGAGGAGACTACGGAACGGTATCCTAGGCGGCGTCCGGCCATATAGGAGTACCTAGCAAAAAAGTAAGAGGCGCCGTAACGGTAGATTGCGCTACTTGGGTATCCTCCTTCTGGATATCCCGCGCGAAAAGACGCTTCTCGCGATTACGAAGAGAATAGTATATTCGTTTTATCCCGATAAACTAAGTAGTTAGTTACGAAAGCTAGTTTTCGAGCTTTTACTCTTTACACTCGAGTCTATCCTACTCTTTTATCGTTCGGATTACTATAGAATAGTTAATTATAGTATAGGAAAAAAAGGAAAATCTACCTACGAGTAAAACTAATATCCGATCTATTATATAGGATTTTATAGCGTACGTATTCGGCGTACCGTAAGGATTTAGGGGCTATAATATAAAAAGATTTAGCGGTAAAATAAGTAAAATATAGTATTACGGTAAAATTATAGCGGCGGATTTAGGAAAAAAGGATAGAGGCCTATTTAATTTTATAATAACGTTTTTATATACGGTTAAATATAATAAAGGTAAGGAGAAAAGGGAAGGAAAAACCTATAATATAGTTAATAGTAAAAGAAGACTAAGCCGCAGGGGCTTCGGCCTGGAGAGGGAGCATTATATTACGGTTCTGGAAGATAGTGGGGCCACGAGGGACTAATTAAGACTAAACCGCGCCGTCGAGCGGGGCTTACGGTCTTAATAGGCAATAGATTAATAAAATAAGGACCGGGGACCGCGGTAAGGCTTACGGTCCACGGTCCGGCATCGGTTAATTAAAAGCGGACTAAGGACCGTCTATAAATTAACGGTCCACGGTCCACGGGTCTATATATACGGAGAAAGTAGCCGGTATAGATAAATAGTTCCGTAATATATAATATAAATTATAATCGTTAATATTTAAACTATTATAATAAAGATAAGTTATTATTATATACTATTTAGCTATACCGAACTAGGATTATTTAGAAGTGCCTTTAACTAATATCCCTTTCAAAGGTTCTGGATAGGGGTTCGTCACATTACTGCCCTACAAACTAATTTTATAGTGGGCAGTACTGCTGTAAGTAGTAACGGAACTTCCCGCTTTTATAAGGGACCTTTAAAGACTTATAGGGCTACTATAGCTTAAGGCCTAGTTAATAAATACTAAAACCTTCTAAAGTAGCTACAAGCTTATATAGTAAGTTGCTACAATAGTGTGATTTATAGGGCACCTTTACTACCGAAGGTTCTATAGATTTCCGTAAGTCTATACTAAACTCCACCTAAGCCCACTAAATACCTAAAGTATTATAGGGGCTTCTAGGGCCTATAGGACCTATAGTAGGCCTACGAAGGCCTATATATAGACCTTTCCTCTTTCCTGTAAAATAGTTCTTTAGTATGTAATATAAGTCACAATCGTTAGTATTTAAACTATTATAATAGAGACAAGCTATTATTATATACTATTTAGCTGTACCGAACTAGAATTGTTTAAAAGTGCCTTTAACTAGTGTCCCTTTCAGAGGTTCTGGATAGGAGTTCGTCACACTAAGGCTAATAAGCTAAGGCTAAAGGCAATAAAGGCAATTCTTATTCCTTATACTAAAATAATGAAAAAACATATAAACTAACTACAACACTACAAATATACCCTCAACAGGGTCTCTAAATAAACATACCTGCGTAATAGTAGCTCGCTCGCAATCTACACTCTACGTAGGACAAAAAAAAGACTCTATAGGCTCGCAAGCTATATAATAAGCACCTAATCGGCCTAATTAAAGGGCCAGAATTGCCTACACGCGTGCAAAGCATAAAAATATAAAGAAATAAAAGTCGATATCCTATCTAAAATAAAATGCCCGAAGTAGACCACTTATATATATAACTCTTAAACTCCCGATTCCCCCAAGAGCCCTACTTCCTTACTTAAACCCTTAGGCCTATAGCCGCACCCTAAACCAATATCTTACTATATTACAGTGCTTTACCTTCCTTCGGCAATACCGTTATATCCTCCCGCTTCCGCTTGCGCACTGCTGTATTTTACAGCAACCCTATATAGGTTCTATATTATAGGCCTATTAGGGCATACCAGCTAACACCGTTAAAAATAGTACTATTAGCAGTTTCCCGTATAATATCTATTTACTACGTTACTCTATAGGTCTGTAATCTAAAGCTTATAGAGAAGCTATAGCGAACTATGCGCTTATAGTAGTGCGTAACGGAAGTAAGAGAAAGGATATAACGGTAATACTAAAGGAAGTAAGACTACTGTTATTATAGTGAGTAAGACGTTATAGTATAGAGGCTTTAAGTGCTTATACTTAGTTTAATATAAATGCTTTTAGTGTATATATATTATTAATTTATATTTTTACTTACTTACTTACTTATTCTATATATAAGATTAAGAGGAGAGGAGAGGTTTATTTATATAAGTGTGCTGGTCTTCCAGCAGGTTCTGTGGGGCACTGGACCCTTGGTGAGTAGCAAGGTACTCTGTGGGACAACTAAGTTATAGAGAGTATAGCTTAGTTCTATAGACTTCGATATCCTTCGATAGCTAACAAATCTTCCCTTAATATTTTCTAAGTAGGTTTATAGAGAAAAAGTTAGAGGACTTACCCGGCACCTCAACACTTAAGTTTTACCTAGCACTTATTATGTGCTACACGTTAATATATATAAAAACTGAACTGAGGAAGGACGTCGTTTTATAAAGTACGACAATTCGATTATAGAATTCAAATCCGAAATCAAGTATATATATTTGAAAGCTGAAATTAAGTCTTGACAGGGGGGTAGGGTGGCGGTGGCGGTCCTAACCACACACCCCCACCCAAAACTAAAAGCGGTAATATATTTCCCTCGACCGGGAAGAATATAGACTGTCATTTCCAGGGAAATCTAATGCAAATTTCGGAAGATATACGGCTAAAAACTAAGGGATATTTCTCTTTTTATTTTATATATTTATACCCCTTAGTCTCTTAATTAACTTAAAGTATTAAAGTTGTCACGGTTCTGGAAGACAGTGGGGCCACGAGGGACCAATCAGGACTGGACCGCGCGATCGAGCGGGGCTCACGGTCCAGGTGGGCGAACGAATAAGATGGGGACCGGGGACCGCGGTGGGGCTCACGGTCCACGGTCCAGTCTCGGCCAATCAAGAGTGGACCGAGGACCGTCTGTAAGTCAACGGTCCACGGTCCCAAGGTCTATATATACGGAAGAACTGGCTGGTGTAGATAGACAGTTCCGCAGTATGCAATACAAGTCACAATTGTTGGTATTTAGACTATTGTGATTGAGACAAGCCATTGTTGTATACTATTTAGCTGTACCGAACCAGGATTGTTCAGAAGTGCCTTCAACCAGTATCCCTTTCAGAGGTTCTGGATAGGGGTTCGTCACATAAGTGCCGATAAAAAATAAAATTCGAAAATAAAACGCCATCGGGGATGCCGCATAGACGAACACACTTGAAAAGCGACGACTTCCCTGACACGCTAACCTCCAATGCAGCTTCATGGCGTTCTCTCATAGACAGGGCAGCTTAAACAGCCGCACAGTTGTAGCTGCGTGCTTTGTCATTCCATGACGATGCCACCAAGTCCTCGTATCCTGGGTTATAAACCTGCAGTTCCTCTCCAGTGCAGTTTTCTTCTCTATAAATTAGTCAGCAACATTTTCTTGGGAAAAGGAAGTTTTAGATAGGGCTTACGAGTAAAGGGTGCACCAGTTTCCCCAGTCTGCTCCAACAGAAGAAACACCACGATCGCCAGGTGGGAACCAAGCGGAAATGGTAGCTAAAGACCCGGTCAGTCTTCGCTCGAGATAGTTCTGTAAAACAGAAATAGAACAGCTGTGACAACTTACTGCATTGGCCCCACAGAGTGGTGAAGTGGTGGCAGTACCCCTGGAAACGAGGATTCTCGCAGAGGTAGATACCCGGGCTAGATCTCTTTTCTGTGGGCAGTCCGTTTGCCCCCAGGACAGAGAGCAAGGAAAGAATTGCACCGTTGAGCAAGTTGGTACGCATTTTGAGCGGCTGGGGGGGTTGATGGTCGGGACTGCTCTGAGGCAAGATGAGAGGGAAGTTTGATGGCCAACATCCTGTCTTCTGCGACCATTTAAGAGACATTAAATACTTCACCCACTCGTGTAAATCTGGGGATATGAGTACCGACCTTTGGGATATGAGTACCTTTGTGTCGCCGGCGGTTTGTTACACCTTGCGTGTAATACCCTGACACACAAGCCGAGTAGGGTGGCAGCCAAAAGTCCAATCCAATCACTAGGCCAGGGATGGGAAGACCAGGAAGACACGTAAGTCCCGAATTGTCTGTCTCTGCGACATGTGCGAGGTTCAAAGACAGGAACGGCAGGCGCTTGGTGCGATCCAACCATTGTGTTGCATAAAACACTGTCTCTGTCCAAGCTTCCCTCGACCGAACAGAACGAGATAGCAACAGCATGCTAGAGGCCCAGCTCCGAATGCTGGTAACAGTGTGATGTCCAGGATCTGTCGCACAGTGACCTGCAACCATACCACCAAATTACAGCAAGCGCAGGTGTCAGTAGGTAAGGCCGGGTGCCCCTAGTCTAATCCCAGTCCACCACTAGGTAGGGTGGTGAAAACACTGCGGCCATGGCCTACAGTGAGTCGTACCACGAGGGATTTCAGATAATCCGTCCCATATCGCGACTTCAAGCATATGAAACATGGATAATCACAAGAGTAGATATGGCAGAGTCATCAGGTCCACCGGGGTAGAATTCCGCCATTATTCGTGGTTCGAGTACAGTGACCGCAGTCGTGTGGTCTTGCCACCCTCTGCCAACGCGGCTTATAGAGTGTGCTAGATCTCCAGCTTCAAATAAGGTACACATACACATCACTATATCTTGCAGCGGTATAGAAGTCAGCAAAAAATGACATTCGTCAAAGTTCCAGATCACAGTCTCAGGACCATCTGACCATGTCGCAAAGCACATCGTCAGGCGAGCCAGACCTGTCCACGTCCAGGCAATATCCCCGCGCCCAGACACCAAACATATCAGCATACAACGGCCAACTCACAAGACTAACTGCATTTTCCTACCCTCTTATAAGCCTCCACCATCGAACAAGGTGCCCGAGGGCATGAACTAAACTTTCCTCCTAATAGGACAGTTTCTCGCAAGATTCGGGCTCCACAAACAATGGCTTGCTACATCCAAGTTATGGGCAGCAAAGCCATGCCGTTACCCCTGGTATATCGCCTTATGCGGCCATGACATATCGCCATTGGGGGCAGGAAACTGAAGAGGATCAAGCCTGGCCTGTTTACTGAGATTGCCATGCCTGAGAAATGAAGTGACAAATCTGTGGCCTGGCGAGAGATGCATGTCAAGGGAGGCAATCTGTGTCTTGAGTTTGCAAAGTAGCATTTGAAAGATGTCCTATGAGCGGTCGGAAATGCACCGTTTCAGTGCAAAAATGATGGCGACAAGTGACAGTGACAGCACGTGTCAGTGGTTGTTCTCATTCCTTCCCATGGAGCACACCCCGAACAAGATCGTCGTACCCCTCCCAGACATCCCTTTGCATTACCCCTCCATTGTCTTCCAAAGACTCCCCATTCGAATCCAACCCCACGTGTGTCTGAGGAGAGTAATAAATGCTCATGTACACGCCTGTTTTCTTGGTGTAAGTAAACGACACAAAGGTATGCGTGCCCTCAACGTTCTCACTGTTCCCACTCCTGTCAGTTCACTCGTTCCTCTTCAACTTCCAACAACAGGCAGCCACTTACAAAGTCTCCCCCAGTTCCTTCCGATAACCCCCACCAAACACACCATGACCTCTGTTTGCGAACCACTCCCCCAGCCCAGCGCAAATGATCTCATCACTCAGCCCCCCCTCGACTTTGTTCACAGGAATATGCAAACTTCGTATCGACCGAGCCAGGGAAGCCAGGCCTCATCTCCACCGCCAAATGACAGTACGCTCCCTCGAACAAGACAGACTTTGTCTCGATATCCTCGCCGGCACCGATCTTGGGCCGGAATAACACACTCCAGAGCTCCCCCAGCTGGTTCAGCATGGCCTCGGTATCCTCCGTCTCGGTCCTCCCCCCAAGCGTCATTGCATCTTTTGCCTGCTGGAGGGTTGTCACGCCGGTACGGAGATAACACTTGATTCGAGCAGAAGGAGAGTCGATGCAATCGATGGCGATCATTTCCACTGTTGGCCGGGACGGCCCCGAAGGGAAGGAGCAAAGATACGAGTCAAGCAGAGCGATGGGGTGGTTGTAACTGCCATAGGGTCCGTCGCACTGGCGGGCAATGTCGAAGATGATGTCCTTGGTCGAGACGGCGGCTGACGGGGAGGAGGCAGTGTGAAGCCATTTGAGGAAGGGCATGAAGTACACCTTTGCCATGATGTCTCCCCCGTGAGCCAGGTCACAAGCCACCCAGGCTTGGGAGAGGGGGGTTTCATGGGGAACTTTGGGAAGGAGGGAAGGGGCGGTCGAGGCGGGGAGGAAGAGGCTCCGAATGAACGTGTTGTACTGGCCGAGATGGATGCTGGGGATTGACTTGGTCATGTTGTGGAGGAGGCGGGTGGTCTGTTCTTGATTGTAAGGGTCGATCGGCGTACCAGCTTCGGGGCCGGTAGCCTCAATGGTGAATCGTACGGTGCGGACGTTAGAGGTCTCTTTAAAGTTGACGCTCAGCTCCATGGGGGAGCCATCGGCCGTGATGCGGGCGTTGAAAAGGGGCTTTTTGCCGGGCTGGGGACGGCCGCCCAGGGCAGGGATGATGAAGCGGTTGTACCTGGTCGAGTCTCTCGTCAGTCGAGCCCAGCGATAGAAGGATGGTAATAAACGAGGAAGAGGTTCATACCATTTACCATGAATCTCGATATCCTGGTTGCTGTACCCGCTACTCTGCAGCAGTTTTATGAAAGTGAGAAGGGTGGTTTCGTGCCAGAACTCCTTGGAGTCGTCGTCGAATACCTTGACGAAGGTATCCTCCTGGCGAGATACCTCAACGGCGACAGTAGTTGAGTCCATATTCGGGTAGAACTTCCCAGTTCTGATGATGGAAGAGTATGGTACGATGCCTAATGGGCTGGTGCCCGATTTCTACACAGCTCCCTGTTTGCTTGACGGGGCATTTCTGCTTCTTATACTTTGTCACCCAGTTCCTGGTATGTCCTCTTTTCCAAGGGCCAACATGGCCAAGAGCTCACGACAGCAAGTCCGACCATCTCACTCGCAGCTCCTACAGTGACTACCGCTCCTCGGGCCTCACGAGCATGACTACACAACATTCATTTTGCGTCTGATATCACTGGTTTCAGCCAATAAACCGGCCCATGACTGTCATGCTGCTCTTGTCTGCTCTCGGTTCAATTTGTGGGGCCACTGTTCCTGATCACAACAGTCCTCCCATTGGCAAGCGAGAGCCCACATGATGCCATTCAGAGCTCTGATCTACGGCCGCTAACCATGGTTGATTAGTTACTGTACGGAAGAAGTCATACGCATTTCTGAGGAAGCAACGTGAGGGCCATCGCCGAGGTGTGTGCCATGAAATAAGCGCGAATACGGGCCTTCCATTTGCTCATTGGGGTTGATGATTAGGTGACCGGCGCAAAATACGGGTGTCATGCCTGACAATAGCACAGGGGCAACCAATTCTAACACCTCTCTTCCTCTCTTGTGATCGGTGCTGGTGTTGAGGGAGGGCTAGGGTCTCATTCTGTGTTGTTGCACAGACCACGCCAAACCTTTGATCGCTCAGGAGGCAGGCCTCCCTTGCAGGTGGTGATGCTTGCCGATCAAAGTTCTGGCACGAAAAATCGATCTCACATTTGGTCAACCTGCACGCTCTGTCTCGGTGAGGTTGAGTCGTGAGGGTTTGGGGAAGTGAGAGTTCCCGATTCAGACGACTGTGGGCATCTGATTCGTCACTAATAAGAAATAAATATCTTATCTTAATAGAGCTCTTATCGTTTTTCACCTGCCAGCTACCTCTAATATACCCTCCAATAATTCGGAAGACCTCACCGACTAGACATCGCTGTTCAAAGCTTTTCTATGGTGGTAGATAAGCTATCATCCAGATCATTTTCTCAATAATTAGATTAGATTAATATTTTCGTAATACAAGTGAGTGATAAAGAAGTTTAACACCGGTTTGCTACCTGTGTCTAGAACCGTTGTACTACCTAACATCGATATGGGGACTATCGAAAATAAGATTCTATTATTTTCTCTCTAACCATGAGAAATATTTCCGGGATCAGGGTTTTATCTTGCCTCTTCCCTGGTTAGTGGTTACTCGGTGAGACTTTTATTGGCCGTAAGTCGTGGCTCCACCTTTATTCGGCCTACTACAGTGATTCAAGTCCTTCTTGTCCAGTGAAAAGAGTCGAATCTGTTTGCTCGTTTGACCATTATTGTTGTGATTGAACAGAACCAGGAAACAATACAAGATATTACATATACTACTTTAGGCACCCACGTAAATCATGCAATACAAACATAAACATCAACTTCAGGCTCTTGTCGATGTGAAAGAGACTGCTCCCCACGTCAAAGGTTTCGCCCCATCTCGAACATACACCTTGACGTCTACTTCTTGGAATATATTCCATTCTATTAACAAAGATGAAAACTTGCCGCCAGGTTACAGTGTCTTGTGGTCAGATCAAACCCACATATTCTTAGCAACCACTCCTCACCCCCTAAGACCTGTGATGTTCTTCGAAACGATGACGTTAAAGGAAGCGGTCAACTGGCGACGAGCCAGGTTCCGATGAAACATATTTGCTTTCCTTCACACACGTGTCGCCAGTTTGCTATATCAAAAGTATTAGTTGCAGTAAGTAGATGATCAGTGGTTGACCCACGCCACATTCTTCTCATGATTGGTTTGCAGTCCTCAGCCCAATGTTTGCCAGTTCATATAAAAATATCGCTGGGCTTGAATTTGGAGCTGATTTGATTGGAGTCGCCTCCCGTCGGGATGTCGAAATTGCCTGGTGCCGACCAAACGGGAGTAAGGTGGAACATGCCCAACAGTCCTCCGGAGAGAAGGCACTGGAGTGTTTGTTTGCCCTGAGCGAAGTGAGCCCACTTCGAAAACGAAGAAACTGGAACCAGGTCTCTTCCAAAATACACCGCTGTTTCATTTTCGCTTCCTCTCTCCCATCGCCCTTTATCCCACTTTTCCCATTAAACCTTACACCTGCCCTCCTCCGTCTTCAACGTTTTCTCAACTCACAAACGCGCTTTCCTATTGATCTTCATTTTTGTGCCGCATTCCTGTTCCCCGCAAGCTGCGTGCCATCATGAGCATGGCAGGTCCAACTCTGGGCAACGATGGCCATGGAGGGACACTGCCGGATGTCGAATTCGCGATCCATCATGTGTTCTTACCGCCAAAAGTGCCCCAGTCCGACGACACCACTGGGACTGGAGAGGCCTTTCTCATCCGTTCGTTTCTCAAATCGCTACGCGAGTTTGCAGCTCTGCAGCCGGAAGAGGCGACACGACTGCAGCCCTTGGTGCGGATGATCGAGCGACTCTTGCGACTTCACATCAACGAGTCAAAGCAGCAAGTTACGACTGAGGTTTTGCACGAATTGAGTGATGGTGGTAAGTCTTCCCAGTGTCTCGCTCCCCGACACCATCTATCACTCTTGGAATACGCTAACAACAGTAGAATCCGCCGTGTTTTATGTTCGGGAGCAAAATGCCGGCCTGCTTCTTACCGGAAAGGTCAATACCATCTTGGCCCAGGGCTTCGAACTCTTGTCGGACAATGCATCGGTCATGTCAAACAGAGGACGTCTGATCCGCCAATTCCCAAATGCGGCAGCTGAGTTCCCTCGGGCCTTGTTGATGGATCCCAAGTTCTTGAAAGAATTTGCCGATCACCTTTGCGAGTTGAGCAAAACCCCAATCGCGGCGGTCCGTCCCAAGACTCGCAAGGCGAACGCCAATCATGACGAATATCGTGACACCGTCTCCCCTGTATTGGTCACGGGCATGCTTATGGCGATCCTTCAAGGACTGGGCCAAGTCATCAGTCCCACAACCATTACCAAGCGAATGAGGGAGCAGGTCAATTGGGACAACACTAATAAACCATTCCACCGGTCCCCGCTTTGGGTTCTTCTTCGTGCCGCCGTTGGAATCTTGCTTCGCCAAAGCTCAGGGCCGATTGACCGAGACTTCCTGTACAAATCTGTCACCACTTTTTATCATGCCTCCCTGCTCGACATGGCCACCACCTGTGGTCTCGATAGCGACCTTCGATTCACCATGGCCGCGAAAATTAACCGCAGAATTGTCAAGCTCGATCACTTGGTGGAACTCCCCTGGACGACGCTCGTCCAAAAGGTTGTGGCTCGTGATCATGATGAGCTCAAGGGTAGATGGCTTGCTGCCCAACAAGAAAAATGTCTGTCAAATACTGACAGGCCACTTGCGGGCCTTCGCTTTGCCGACGATACCAACCTTCAGCTCACCGGGCTCAAGAAACACCTGGCCGGGATTGAATCTCGTCCATCAGCCGACACGGTTGATCCTGGACCTGGCGATGATTCAACAATGCCTGAGTTCTCGTCGACGTCGCCTCCTTCCCTACACTCAAACCCGGATATGCGGCCGTTTGTTCTCTTGAACTTTGAGGCCTGGGTCGATCAACATCTATCGTCATGGGTGGTCTCTCAACTTGACAAGAACAACAAGCAGCACGACAGGGCTGCACATGGTATCGGTGAACTGGAATGCATGATCCAGACGTATCTTTGCTTTGCCAAAGACTCGTATGTCAACGACCCGGAGGCATTGTCCATGATGTATTTGGTTACCATGGAGCTGTGGGTTGCATTGGACCGGATCGCTGGCGACGCCATTCCCCTCTTGTTGGAGTATGACCCTGGCTTTACTTCCGACATATTCAATCCTTTGATTCTGCCGACGAAGAGGCGAATGGAGCGGCTGCAGACAATTGAGAACTATCTCGCCAACCGTCGAACAGGCACCTACCCACCTATGTTTTGCGGTTTTGGTGGGGCCAACTCCTTTGCCGTTCGGTACTTTGATGCGTCTCTTCCTGGTGGACATTCCGATCTGCATTCCCAGATTGTTTCGTACGCGGAGAGGAATAAACATCAGAAGCTCGAGGAGTTTGATGGAAAGCGCCAGGAGTATGCCAAGTTGTCCTCGGAACGATCACAAACGGACCATAACAGGACATGGAACCCGCAATCTTGCAGGTTCCAATGTTCCTGGGATTGTAAAGCATGTGACCTGGATGCAAGGCTAAAGGTGATAACAATTCGAAGGTTCGAGTGGCCACTACCTACAAATCGCTGCGAGGCCATAGCAGTTGTTTTCGAGATTGCTCTCCCCAGCGTCGTGCTTGTTTGGCGGAACACCACCGTGCATATCTTCCTGTCTATTCTGATGAACAGCGATATTTGTAAGGAGAGGGTGCACCTGGAGCTTTACTACCCCGAAGAGCATTCTGGCTTGCAACGCTTTACCGGAAGCACCAGTAGCATCAAGCTGGCATCGGTGGTCAAATCTGTCGAGAGGTCTCATTACAGCAGTACGCAACACATCAGCATGTTCACTGAAGCGAATATCTGTGTTGAGCATGGATGCCGATACGACTATTACCACACTGGGAAGAACTTGAGGCACGATGAGATCTTCGAGAGGCCGTCCATCCACAGCGCGTGTTCGCATGCAGCGCACGAACCAAACGATCACTTGAGTAAATTTATTCGGCAAAGCTCTCACGACTCAAACTACGTCATATCCTCCCAAGATTGTTGTCCCCAGGATATGACGCTCGAAGCGCTCAGGGCTTTCGGACATCATCGTTCAGGGGATAGCCTCCAATGGGGCAACACCCTGAGTCAGTTGACTATGCCCTCACTAGACCTGAATCGACAGTCTACCTTTCTTTTAGTGATGCAATCATGCACCGAGGCTGGCGCCCAGGATAAACTCAATTCAGTCTATCGTAAGACTCACAATGACGCAGCAGATGAGCTCTTTGCTGGCAAGTTTCTTGGGGCGTTGGAAGACGCATTTGCCCGATTCCACGAAAACTGGCAGAATGACATTGCTGTCGGGCTGTTGGCCTGTTTGGCCACTCGTATCCTGTCCCTGACCAGCTCTTCTTCTATCGCTTCAGGGGTCCTCCAGCTCTTGGCCCGCATCAGGCAAACCTCCATGGCATGGACCCGACAGCTTTTGCGCAAACGATCTAAGAGTTCGTCTGAAAATGAACGCGAGGCGTTCGCCCACAGAGCACTTATGACAGCATTCATTTGCATGTCGACATTTGACATGGATTCGGATCTGCTCGACCCACTGCTATCGTCACCAAAACAGCTCTCACACTTTGTCGAGGCCGCAATCACCGCATGCGATCACCTTCCTTCCAAGTTATCCAATCCTGTCTATCGCTTTATGGCTTACAGATGGCGAAATTTGATGTATCAGTCAATGGGAATGATGCGAGCAGAGATTATTGGAAATCGGAATTCCGGTTTTGGGTCCGCAGTTCAGCATATTTGGGCCGCCTTCGATCCATCTCAGTCAACGTGGGTAACTCGGCAAGGATCACAAGGCCATATTGTGGAGTCTTCGATGTCCAGGAACGGGAAGAACACCAAGGCAAGCTGGAACATGTTGACAGGAGAGCTCCTTGTCAATGGATATCCGCTTTCACGGCTCCCTCGGAAATATGAGGCCGATCAGAATTACAGCCAATTGTTTGGAACACGGATTCTCGAGGTTGTGCCATCCACGATTCAAGGTATGCACTTCTCCGCTCGCCAGGACCAGGACGGATGGATTGTGCATTTTGCCATGTTGGACGGCATAGTCGTGATACAAGCTGTCAAGAGGGGATCAAACGACGAGGAGCTCTGGGAATTTATCCCACGTTCTTGCTTCTTGGGAGGCCTTTCCAAGTCGTTCGTCATGGACTTTTCACACTGGAGAAATAATAGCACCGGCGAGATTGAGTTTCGTCCAGCAGCAACACCATGGGAGCACTCGCCCAATCACTGGCTCCTCGCAAAAGAAGGCGTCCGAACAGTTCTAAGGCTAGACCAAGACCTTGTCATAGACCTTCACAGCGAGACGGCTCTCGCAATTTCGACTAGACTGGAGCCTTTAGACTGCAGGGAGAACATTGACATGATATTCCATCACGGTGCAGACAAGGGCCAGCTGAATGTCACTTTGCCCAGATTCGCTCTTTCCTTTTCCCTTGCACCAGGCAGTTCAAATCTTCGTTCGAAGCATTACGCCGGAATGATTATCGACGAACGTCAGGAAATCGGTGCTCTAATTGGGCTCAAGAGCAAGCTGGTTCTACGAGACGAGAAACATGTGGACAACTTACAGCCTTCACGACTCCTTCTCATACCTCGTGGCCAGCCCACTGTCACAATGCATGATGACCATGTCCGCGTCAAGATCCTAACAGAAAACATACCACACGTCAAGCACGAAGCATTCAGAATTGACACAAGACTTGGTCAACTCGTCGACAATGGATCATTGGTCAGCAAGCTATATCTATGCTTGCTGCACGCTTTGACATCCCACTGTCTCCCTGATCCTTTGACCAGTCGCACTGGCACTGAAGAGGCAACCAGAGTACTACAGCTCTCAGCGGTCCGGTCGTTCCAACGCCTGGAAAGCGATTGCATCGAAATCCTCGCGAAAATCTCTGGCCTGTCGCCGAAAAGAAGGTTTTATCCAGAACATCTACAAAACATGGAACAGTGCAGTTGGAATCCTAACCTTCCCGTGCTCTCTCAGTATGATGGATTTCTGGCAATGGTCGAGGAAATTATGGCACATGCTGAAGATTGCGAGGTGCTATACGAGCAAAGCAAGGGTGGTGCTGGCGAGGCAATCCGTGAGTTGGCCAGGAGTGTGAAGACCCATCTTCTCACCGAGCGAGCAATCATCAGAAATTCGAGCTTCCGAGTCACTCAGTTTGGGGCCGAGGACCATTCGGCTCGGTATGATGTCAATTATGGAGGACGGCACAGCAAAGATCAGGAAGTCGAACGTTCAAGCATAGCCCGGAACATTGCATTGATGGTTAGCTCTGGAGCTCCGCAACTATTGTTTCCCACAACACCGAGCCTCAAGCAATCGATCTTATCCATAACTAGCAACAGCTTTTCTGGGGATCCTCGAGTCGGCTTGGGATTCAACGCCGAGCACTATGAGAAGCCCGAGGTCGCTCTGAAGGAGCTCTGGTGCGGGCTGCACCGAGCACTCGCCACAGAAGAGAATTGTTACCGGATCATCTTCTTCCTCTCTTCCCTCTCTTTTGCAACCAAGGCAAATCTCGACGTGGTTCAAGCCTTGTTGGCCATAGCTACTCAGCGACGCATGTCTGGAGGTCTGGTCACCCCTCCCGACGAGCAGTTATTTGATCTGACCCATGACCGACTGTCATTGCGGCAAAGAGTTGAGAGAATCGTGAAAGAGAAGCGTTTATCCATGAAGCTATGCCCCGACATGCCCGTCTACAGACAACGACACGAGAGCGAAAGTGACTTCCAAGCAAGGTACTATCAAGAATGGGAAACTCTGTCTGGTTCAATGGTTAGAGCACTGGTTTCAGACTTTGAAAGTCAGTGGTCGAAGTCTTGGACAGTCACGAGGCCTTCTTCGCGACAACCTTGTGAGCACTGGGTACCTCTTAGTGTTGTGATACCATTGGTGAACAAGACGCTGGATCTCACCAGAAGGACAATTCTGTTCACAGACTATCTAGACAGCTTGGCACTAGCCATTGAAGGCATGACCTGTCTAGCAACATCTCGTGGTTCTTTAGTGGCATCATTGCCATTTGTCGATGATGAGAACACGCAACGGCCATCCAGTACACCAATTGGTTTCATCAAGGACACTTCGCTTTTCTCCAATCCGCCACCTGAAATCCATCGCCCCGTGCCAGAGAGATTCTTGGATCTGTTGGAAGAGATACCACCCGTTGACGTGGGAAAGAGGCCAATCACAAACCTTATCGAGCATATAGCAGCTCTTGGACAGGAAGAGGAACACCAGCGCATCTACGTACACGAGCTTCGCCAGAGTTCTAAAAGTGTCGGCACCGTACATGTCAGACTCAAGATACATGGACAGGCTCTTTTCTCCCGACTCTCCCAATATCTCATCAAGTGTCAAGGCGACAGCGTGCGGATCGAAAATGACATCGTGAGGGCATTGAAGTGCGGTGGAGTTTCCAAGGAGCTTTCTGTCAGCGCCGACCTCTTTCCACGGATATCTCCCATTTTTCTTCTGCAGCATCTCAGAAGGGATAGATGGATCAAGTTACCTCCCAAATGGCGATTGGCTTTGATGAACTATGCCCTTTCGCTCGCATACCTGCAGCGGGCCGAGCGCCTAGTAAACTCCTGCCAATCCGCCAACCGGCGAGTCGACTTTCTTAAGGAACTTCGAAATTTTGGGCACCATGACGAGAAAGACTTCGACCCCTTGGACTGGCCAGAGTATGTGCTGCTGGAGGTTGAACAAGGGATTTTGATACGGCCGGTACAGCATCAGATTGCTGCAAACATGCGCCAGCCTCCGGCGGGGAAAAGCTGCGTCATGCAGCTCAATATGGGGGAGGGCAAATCTTCAGTCATTGTTCCCATTGTCTCTATTTCGATCTCAGACGGATCCTGCCTAGCACGTGTGGTTGTTGCCAAGGCACAGGCAAAGCAGATGGAACACACACTTGTCAGCGCCATTGGCCGCTTGGTTGGCCGTCGCGTCTATTTTCTTCCCATCTCCAGGGCCGTCCGCGTTGACGGCAAGGCCATCAGAACCATTGCACGCTTGATACGGCAATGCAAGGAGGAATGCGGTGTGTTACTTGTACAGCCTGAGCACATCTTGTCATTCAAGCTCATGGGATTGGAGGGAGTTTGGAACAAGCATCCTGTGGCTCAAACGATCCTTAGCACATATAGTGAGCTTGAAAGTATCTCTCGCGATATTGTGGATGAGAGTGATGAAAACTTCAGTGTCAAGTTTGAGCTCGTCTACACCATGGGAAGTCAGCAGCCAGTCGATATGAGCCCTGAGAGATGGATGTTGATCCAAGACTTGTTAGGTGTCGTCAGGGATGTCGCCAAGAAGCTCAAGCGTGGGGATACAAAACAATCAGGGCCAACTGATGGACTCCTTTTTGAAGAGGAGCCCAACTGTGGTCGGTTTCCAACGATTCGGACCCTCGATAAGTCTGCTGGTACGCAGCTGATGGAAGCCACTGCTCGCGAGCTGTGCCGTGTGGGCATGAGAGGTCTGCCCATCCAGCATCAGACCAGACAGATGCGTGATGCAGTTCTACAGTACATTATGGATCCTGATGTTGATCAACA
This sequence comes from Podospora pseudoanserina, assembly GCF_035222485.1. Lineage (NCBI taxonomy): Eukaryota > Fungi > Ascomycota > Sordariomycetes > Sordariales > Podosporaceae > Podospora > Podospora pseudoanserina. The sequence continues at coordinate 475,998 of NC_085924.1, forward strand.
GCACATTGAGATGGTGGAGAATGATCGGTCCGGTCTCGTTCAGAACGACACCATGAGAAGAGGACTTTTCCTGCTGAGAGGACTTCTGGCATCTGGTGTGCTTCAGTTTGCCCTGGGTCAAAAGCGTTTTCGCGTCAACTATGGACTTGCACCGGACCGGCAACCAGCAACGATGCTTGCAGTACCGTACAGGGCGAAGGATTCGCCGGCCCCACGTTCCGAGTTCAGCCATACAGATGTTGTCATCGTTCTGACGTGCCTGAGCTACTACTACCGTGGTTTGACGGAGGCCGAACTTTTTCTGTCCCTTGAGGTGCTTTCAACCTCTGATCGGGCTGAGCAAGAGTACTCCGACTGGTCTCGAGCTTCTCCGCTCCTAGACCGTGCACTGAGACATTTCTCTGCTGTCAACCTGAAGGACAAAACACTATACACAGAAAAGCTCTTCCCAGGTTTGCGCTTCTCGAAACCGGTCATCGATTACTACCTGTCCACCGTTGTCTTTCCGAAGGGGATAAGAGAGTTTCCACTCAAGCTTTCGAGCTCTGGATGGGATCTCGCCAAGCAAAAGGCACATGCAGTCACGGGCTTTAGCGGGACAACGGACTCGAAATATGTCCTCCCCCCATCCATAAGCGCGCAGGATCTTCCAGAGCAGATTTATACCAACTCTCATGTGCTAGCATGTCTGTTGCAGAGCGAGAACACGGTTGTGGAGCTGGGAACTGAGCAGGAGGACCTCTGCGCCTTGACAGTGAACATGCTCCTGTCAGCGGTTATCAAGTCGATCCAGGCGATGCGCGTCATTCTTGACGTTGGTGCGCAGATCGTTGAGCTCAGCAATCTTCAATTTGTCAAGCACTGGCTTTCTGTTGTCTCGGATGCAGACGCTGTCATCTTTTTCAACGACAACGATGAGCTGTCGGTGGTCACTCGAGATGGGACGGTGGAGTCATTCTACACTTCACCTTTCAAGACTCAGACGGAGCGGTGTCTCGTTTTCCTCGACCAGGCACATACCCGCGGTACCGATCTCAGATTGCCAGATGACTACAGGGCTGCCGTGACTCTGGGTCCAGGGGTAACAAAGGATACTCTTGTACAAGGTGAGTTGGCGCGTTCGTTTTTCCCACAGTCTAATTATTCGTCATGATACTGATTTGTGCTTTCAACAGCCTGTATGAGAATGCGGAAGCTTGGCAGCGGCCAATCAGTCACATTTTGTCTCTCCCCCGAAATGCAAAGGAGAGTTCGCGATTATGAACGCATGGATGCCTCACAGCCCATCACCGTCATGCATGTTCTTGCGTTTGCCATATTCGAAACGTGGAATGACGCCCACCGAAGCGTTCTGCTCTGGGCTACCCAGGGCTTGCGTCATCAACGCCAGGAGGAAATCTTGAGTCGTATTGGAGGTTATGACAAGCTCCAGGTTGAAGATGTTGAAGAGTATCTTGAGGCTGAGGCACAGACTGTGGAGAAGCGGTACCGACCAGGACCAGGAACTCAGGCTCAGAGTTTGGCTTGCCAGCTTGAAGATGCTTCGAGTTTGGTGTCGAGACGGGCCGACGTTGCTGCCATTCGGGCGAAATGTATCAAGTTTGGCTTCAAAAACTTGGACTTGGTTGCCACACTGGAAGAAGAACAGGAGCGGGAGCTAGCTCCAGAGATCGAGCAAGAACGACACATTGAGCGTCCGGAACCTATGAAGCCGCTCAGGCACTCGCTTCATCCAGATATCAGACTGTTTGTGGTTACTGGCAGGCTGGATCCAGAAAGTAGGGCAGTCTTGCCCGCATTTCACGCCATGCTGCGAAGCAGTGCGTCGAAAGTCTTCCCCGCGAACAAGTTCCCGGCTAGTCTACTGGTCACTAAAGATTTTGCCAATACTGTCCGGCCCAGCCAAGCTGGCTACTGCTCCGATTCATATCAGCGGCCCGTCCAATGGATCCTGACTTCGAAGATCTCCGGAGATACTAAACAGACGGACACGGGCTCAAGAATGCTGATGGTCGTGATCAGCCCCCACGAAGCGGAGATTATCAAGTCTCAGATTCTCCGGGACTCCAACGTCGCGGGCACTCTGCACAGCTACCTCCCACGTTCGAGTCTCTCTTTCCGGAGTATGGAAGACCTCAAGACATTTACATACCCGTTCATGACACCAACGCAGCTCGAAAAGTGGACACCGCCCCCAGAGCTGATCATGCAGCTCAACCTCTTTGCCGGGCAGCTCTATCTTCGCAGTTATGAAGAATATGTCCGGATGTGTCGGTATCTCGGGCTGTCGTTTACCGAGAACAAGAGTGATGGTTCTGGCGGGGTTGTGGTTGGAGCGGATGGGTTTGTTGGTCGCGCTGGTGGGAAGGGCTATGAGGATTGTCCTTTTGAGGAGAGTCCTGTTGGGTTCTTGAGCGTGCTTTACAAGAGGTTGAGGAGGGATTGTGCAAACATTGATAGGACGCACATGGGGACTGTTTTGGCGGGAGGGATTCTGACGGAGAAGGATTTTGAGAGGATTGGTGATGATGAAGAGGGGACTGGAGGTTTGGAGAAGGGGGTAGGACAGATGAGATTGGATTGATGGTTTGGTGTCGTTTGAAGAGAGGTTGGTTGGGTTGGAGATTGTTTGGAGATGGTGATTTGGGGAGATGGATATCGAGCTTGGGGGTTTCTGCTCTTTGGGTATGGTTTATTGTTGGACTTATTTGTCTGGATACAAAGATGGGTTGCGAGGGTCATTGTTGATACCTCTATGTTGTGAATTTTAACAAGTACTAGCAAATAATGGGATGTTGGGTCTGTAAATTGCGGACGCTGTAATTATAGCGGTTGTCCCCTGTAACCTGACTGCCTGTGCTAATAGGGGCGCGCACTGGGAGCGCACTGTGCAATCCCTGGCGCTGGGCGCAGTAAGATAATGGCCGCTACTGAGCAGCCACAGCCGCATCACAAAGCCCCCCCCGCATTCTCAGGTTCCTCTACTCTCCCACTCACAACCTTTGACTGTCTGGGTCACCTTTCTCGACTTCAAACGAGCTCATTATATCTCAAGTCTCAGGCTTTCAGTGGGACACTCAGGTATGGTGTTTGTCACCGTTCTTTTTGATGAGATCAATGGCCAACGATCTAACGAATTTCCAGACTTGCTACAGAGTAACATCAAGCCCGCTACCTGCGCCGCAAGCCCCCTGCCGTTGGTTACACCACAGGCATCGTCGGGTGGGCTGCAGTCACTGAGATCTCTCAGTAGAGTCTATCTGGTGGAGGAACAGCATTATAGCCGGGATTATGGAGAGGTTTTATCCCCTTAATTCACCATGTGGCACAGCACAGGGCCAGAATGCAACGCGACACCAACCTTGAGCGCATCTAGAGGACACCCGCAGGTGGAGATCCTGGAATGAAACTTGGACTGTTGTGGGGTCGGGAATCGCTCGAGGTTCACCTCTCGACCATCTCGACCGACCCTCGCTTCCTCGCGGCAAACTGCTTCGTGGGGGCAGCGTGGTAGATTCAAGGGGCGAGTGCGCCTGTTGGCTCGGATGCGGCCATCGTGGGTTCCGTTCTTTTCCATTTTCTGAGCCTCACGCTTGCCGTTGATGGGCGCTTGTGACGGGCGGGAGAGAGAATCGCGTTTCCTTTTTCCCCCGGCCTCTCCTCGTTTCCCTCTCTTTCTTTTCCTCGTTCCCGTTTTGCACACACGGTTTCCTATTACGTTGCGGTACTTCCTATCTTTACAGGGGTCGAGAGCAGCACGCGCTGTGATCCGCCAGAAAATGAGGACTGCCACGGCAGCAACTATCCTGCTGCTATCAGCAGCGTCAGGGCTGTTTGTGTCGGCGCAGAGCGATGGTCCGTCTCAGTTCTCGAGTTTCTTATACCCAGTGCAAGATGATGATTCGGAAACCTACCACTTTATGGACACGGTGAATGTCCAGTACATTAGTAGCTTCACCAGGGGCACCCTGTGGACGTTCTGCAAGCCCGGTATAGGAGAGACGCGTACGTTCACCACATACCTGACCCAAGCAGCCAGCATATTCTCATAGACATTGCTGACACCGCTTAACAGAATTTATCCAAGAGGCACCCGGCTTCAACGCTACTGTGCCCGTCCTTCTCAATCTCACCTCGGCTACGCCGTGCTGGTTCAATCTTAGAAGCCCAGATGAGAAGTATGGTGCCAATAGCCAAACGTTCAACGTTATCGGCCAAGAGCGTAAGGGAGGGAGCAAGACGTTTGGGTTGGGAAATCCGCCGTCGAAAGAGTCCGCGTCGCCAAGTCAAACTCAAACGCAAACACAAACGACAACCTCCACGTCGACTTCCACAAGTGCGAGTTCAACGACCCAGTCATCGACAACCCAGACTGATGCTGCCGCCAACCAAACTGATGACAGTTCACGGACACCGACAAGCGGAAGTGTCCAACCGAGTTCGAATGATGCTCCGAGTTCAGGTCTCAGCGCAGGGGCATCGGCGGGTATGGCCGTCGGCGTGACGGTGGCAGTCATTGCCGTGGGAGCTGGCGCGTTCTGGCTCTGGAGGCGCAAAAGGAGAGGCGGGAAACTTCCAGTGGAAGACTACCAACAACCACCAACAGGGCCCTATGGGAACGGTGATGTCTATGCCAAAGTTGGAGCTCCGCCAAATTATGCGACAGCTCTAGGTCCTGCGACTCATCATTCCTATCAGCAATATCCACAGCATCAGTTTGGTGGGGAGTTGGGAACAGCAAACTCTCCGATGGAGATGGGGGGAACAAATGTGTGGCCTGCGAATGGCCTTGGGGGGCGGGCGCATGAGATGGCTGGCTGATGGGTTTGTCATTATTGGGGGACCTTAATTCTGATATGCTTTCTAGGTAGCGAGGACGTTCATGGTTGGGGGTTGGGGGTTGCATGCCGTCTGGTTGAAACACACCCATACTTGATGTTATTTGGACATTCTCATATCATGACAGACCAACTTTATCGCAAGCATCCAGACCCCGCAAGGCATCCACGGGCTTGTTTCCCGCAAGATCTCGGGGCCGGACCTCGAGAAGCATTTTGCCAACCGTTGCCGGCAAAGTCAAACGATGGTACGCCATTGTATTCCTCATCAACAGTCAGCATCACCCGCGGACTTCGGCTACCGGATACCCCAATAGGATGTGCGACTTCTTCCAAGAAACCAAGATGGCGTAAGCCAGAAGGAGTGGCTGACCGCATACCCCTTACTCCAAAACCACTCTACACCACCACCACAACCCCGAATCAACCCCCAGAAAAGGGAGTAAGCCCCGAGCCGGATGATACCGCCCCATTGATTCATTCATCATCACCTTTCCCGCCGTCAGTGATTGGGCAATCGCAATTCCCGCCTTCAAACGAAAAGGTTCCTGCATGAACGAATGACCCATATAGTCCCCGTTGGTAGCCTATAAGACTTGGCCGCTATCTCGTTCCAAGAAACCTGGGTACTTCAGCCTGATATGCAAGTCGTAATAAACACCCACACTTGCGCTAGGTACTGGTAAAGATCATCATACTAGGTACCATACTCCCCCGCATTCATGTACACTCTAAACCATGTTGGCAAGTCGTATTCCTCCCAAGCCAAAAAGTCCGGAGCACCGGTTTCCATGGGTCACCTGGGGCCATTTCAATCTATGAAAGTGTGTCTGGAATATTTACCGGGACGCCGGCACAATGGGTTGTTTGACGAAAGATTGAAATCAAGGACCTCTCATCCAGACTAAGTAGACGAGTGAGACGTAGTCAGCGTGCGGGGAGAATGAAACCATAAGCAGTCCCAGAAGGATGTGGTAGGTATATATAACCGAGGCATCCGGACAAGGGCGGGTGGGGTTGGTTGGTGCCAGCCTGGTCTGGGTATTGTAGTGTCGGTTTTTGGACTTGAGAGAAAAAACATGAGGTTCTCGACAACGTTCATCATGGCCGCGGTCGCTCAGGCAGCGGCGGTCGTTCGCCAGACTGAAGGGTTTGCCCCGGGTGCTGATGGGAAATATACCATTTCCGCTCCTGGGATCAAGGCTCAGGTATGTCCTTTTTCATGAACATGGCGTGATCGTGTCCCTTGGCGGCGAATTCAATTCAAAAGAGGGGAAGACGGAAGCATTCACACTGACAAACTTGAAAATAGTTCATCCCCTACGGCGCCACGCTCACCAACCTCTTTGTTAGAGATAAGAACGGCGATGATATTGATGTTGTCTTGGGATACGACGACATTGACTACTACCGTCAGTACACCATGATTCAAACAAAAAACAGCCTGATCTCTTTCCCTCCCCACAAAACTTTAGGCGAAGATGCAGCAGCAACTTGATCACTGGACCTTGACTGACAGCTCGCTCGCTTCCAGCCGTCGACCCAGGCCATCCCGTCTACAACGCCATCCCGGGACGCTACGCCAACCGCATCGGCAACGGGAAATACTCCATCGGCGGCGTCGAGTACACCACGCAGAAAAACGACGGCGACAACACCCTCCACAGCGGGACGAACAACTGGTCGTTCCGCTTCTGGGAGGTGACTGCCCTGTCGGAGGACTCGATCACTTTTTCGATTTTGGACAAGTCCAACTCTTCCCAGGGGTTTTTCGGCGATGTCAAGTCGAGCGTGACATACAGCGTTACCGACAGCACGTGGAAAATAAAGATCACGGCTGATTCGCTTGATCAAAAGACTCGTTTGTTTTCCCCCTTTTCCCTTTTTCGTCTCGGTTTGCCGCATTCTAACACTCCGATCGAAAAGCGATCCTCCTGACTCAGCACACCTACTTCAACCTCGACGCCTACCGCAACCCGGCCACCTCCCTGATCTGGGACCACACCCTCCACCTCCCCTACTCCTCCCGCTACCTCGAAGCCGACCAAGGCGCCCTCCCCACCGGCAAGATCCTCACCGCCGCCCCGGGCTCCATCAACGACTTTGCCTCCTCCGCCAACCTCAAGTTCGGCCACTCCCGTGATGACCCCAAGTTCCAGGGCAACTGCGGCGCCAACGGCGCGTGCGAGGGGTACAACGGGTACTGGCTCATCGAGGACGCCCCCGAGGACGCGGTCGTCCTGACGCTGGCGAGCGAGTTTAGTGGTGTCAAGGCCGAGCTGAGGACTGATCAGCCCGGTGTGGTGATTTATTCTTGCTCGTGGATGGACGGGAGCGCGGACGTGAAGAAGAGCACCCAGGGGCTGGGGGAGAAGAACAACAAGGTTGTCAAGAGCAGCTGTGTCGCGATTGAGGCGCAGGATTACCCTGATGGGATTAACAAGCCGGAGTGGGGACGTCTCGAGAAGCAGATCTTTGGGCCGGGGGAGCGGTATGTTCAGGAGACTTCTTGGACTTTCGGACTGGTTTAAGAGTCGAGGGAAATGTGAGGGGTTGTTGGAGGGGATCAAGGAGAGATAAGTATATTGGTGGAATGGTGGTATGAGTTCAAAATCATTCGGTACATACTTGTAGTCTGCTTTGAAGAAAGTTGGTTTGTTGACGTTGAGAAAGAAAGCTTTCCATTATGAGGTGCTGAGCACAGATACGCCCTACCGAAGCCTTGAGTGAAGTTAACCTTTCTTGATGTACCGGTAATGAAAAACATGGGGCTTTCAGCTTTTCAAGATAAACAGTCCGTCCACATGGCAATAACCGTGAAACAGCCATGTATGCAACTCTCAATCAACGCTTCTTTGAAACACCTAGCTTCTGCTCGCCCCCCTAACCGGAGCTTCACCTCCCAAGTCCCAAACCACACCAATCCCCTCAAACTATCAATCATCACTGTACCACCACCCCTTCCCGTCTCACCCGCAAACCGCGTCCCGCCACTCCGTCCCACACAAACCAACATTTGGAAGATCCCAACGGTCCGCGTACCAGGTCAATGACAGATGAAACACCAGATCTACCCATCCCACTCCTCCCTTTCCCTTCCCGACCCTGAAGATCTCAGCTGATCCCTCCACCCACACCTGACGTCACAAATGGAGCTCTCCCTAGTCTACCGTTTCGAAAAGAGAAGATCCCATCGCGCGCCGCTAAACCTTTTATCCTTTATTTTTTTTTTTTTTTTTTGCCACAGTTTGCCTTCTCTTTACCCTGTGGAAGGAAAGTGTGTCCTGTCCCTCCCCTCTGACACATGTAACCTCTCACAAGCTTCACCTTTCACCAAACACCATAAACTTTGTCCGTCTGATACGTAGAGTAAGATAGATCTTCGAGATGGTGGGTATCCGCATTTTTTCTCGCCTGCTTGGTGCTACATAACATCCAACTCTTCCCCCCTTAAAAGTAATGCTGCTGCTAAACAAATGCAATATGCATCCTGCTCCCCCCTCCCAAACATACACATTAAGTAAAAACACAAAACGAAATGAAGAGCAGAAAGAAAAAAAAAAGTCTGTATCAGAAAATAAAGTGGCAGCACAAGAAAACAAGGGCAAAAAGACCCAGCAAATCCCTTGATAACCCACCACCCCCCCCCCCCTTAAAGCCCCCACTAAGCAAAAAACGTTTTGCTATGCTGTCAAAAATAAAATAAAATGCTGCTGGCCAGCCACCCCTTGCCCGTTTTTGCTCCATGACTCCCCGCCCAAAAAGGTAGTGTGGTGTAAAGTGTGGTAAAAGGACATTCCCATCGGCCATTTGCGTGGTAATGCGTTATGTGGCTTTTGAAAAAGAAAAAGAAGTGTTGAATGATATAAAGTACCGTTAATAATCCCGCCCTGCCTTTCATGTAATCTTCCCTGTAGTAAATAATTCTTTCATACATAAAAAGACTTTTGTTCCTCGCGTCGTCGTTCATTCCTGGTCGTCCTTGATGTGCTTCATCGGATGCATTATGATATTGGGTGCAAATATTTGCCCGTCTTGCTGATGTAATAACCAGGGGAAGTCGACGCCCTCCTCCAGCTTGCGGCCTGTCCACGCGCTGAAGATTTGACGAGGGAAGTCCGATTCCCACCAGAAAGTCAGGCCCATGCCCCGAGGGTGGTCGAGATTGTCGGGGCCGTTGCCGGATTTGCTGGCCTGGGGCCCACCGCGCCACCACTCATCCTGCATCTTGTCATCGCCGTTGTCGCGGTGGAAGACGGGGTGCTGAGGGAAGCTGAGCTTGAGTCCGTGCCAGAGCGCAAAGCTTGGGAGAGTGGCCTCGCTTGGCACACGGATCCCTTGCTCGACTTGGGCTTGGTGAATGGCCAGGAGCAGCGTTCTGCTGCCACGCATGATGGCAGGTGGGCAGTAGTAGCGGGGTGTCTGAACGCCTTTCTTAAAGCCGTAAATCCACTCCTTGAACACCCAGCTATTCGGTTTGTTGGCGTCGTTGCAGTACGAGGTCGTGATCACGTCTGCCTCTTCACCGACGCCCCAGTGGAAGGTTTCGTTGCGCGGGTCGGATACCGGAGGCTCGGGCCCAATGGGCAAGATCTCCCTCACTCGCATGGGACCCCAAGCCAAAGAGCCGCCGTTGTTCGCCTTGTCGACCTGCTTTGAGAATTCTTCGTAATCTCCGATTTCGTTAATCATATGCCAGAAAGTGGCACGCTCGAGGGCCTGCTTGCGGGGCTCCTCGCGCGCAAAGAGTGCCAGCCTGTCAAGCATCTTGCCGGCATCACCCATGAAGCGCATGTCCATTTCGACCTGCCACCAGTGATCAAACTCGGGGTAAAAGAGCGCGAGGAGCTGCATGGGCTGGAACACCTGCCACATGGTGCTAGCGTAGCTTGTTAGTTCGCCTGTCAGCCAAAACGAGATATGGGGGTTGTCGCCATCTCGACCCGGTTAGCTTACCGATGCTCCTCAACGTCCGGGTACCAGCTGTCCAGGAGCCGGTTGTCCCACAGAATCGCAATCGAGGCAAACTCGGGAGGAACGCCGGCATCCTTCAGACCTTGCTCGTACAGCTCTCTCGAAGCAAAAATCTCGGGCTTGTATCCCTCGTAATCCTTCATGTCGACCAGAAGAATGACCTGGTACTCGCCACCGGACTTGAGCGACGTTTCAGCAATGAGCGAGCGGATGTAGTACATATCCTCAGACGAGTACTCGTATCCCTTCCACACGCGCACCACAATGGCGGTCCTCCTGCTTGGCTCAAATTCGTGCCAGTGCCTGATTTCCGAGAAAGGGGCGTTCTTTCGGTAGGTGAATCGGGTCTCGATGCGCGTGTCGTTCAATGGCTCGGCGGCTTCGGGGAAGCGCTCTCGGTTTCGGTAGAAGCACTCATTCTGCAGCTTGCCCCAGTCAAGGTTGGCCCAGTCGACCTTTTGGCGCTTGTAGTCCTCCTTGTCTTCGCCGTAGCCATAGGGTCCGTAGCGGTTTTCGGCCGTCATGTAGGTCAAGTCAAAGCCGAGGGCCTCAAAGGAGCCGGCAAATGGGATTGGGTAGGCTGTCAATGGCATTGTTTGTTAGAACAAAGAAAACCGCGTGAGATAACGACGCCGAAGGGAGCGCGCTTACGGCCATCAATCTCCTTCTCAACAAGGTCGTCGTCGGGGCTATGTCCCAGAAGGTGTCCACGGGGACCGTAACAGGGAATGCGCGGAGCGAGTGGTGGTAGGACATTGTGAGTTGGCATCCGTTGTGGTTGTTTCCGCAGATCGGGAAGCTGAAGGCCGAGCCGTGACCAGTGCTCTGAAACATCGTTGCGCATCGACACGGTGACGAACCAGACGAAGCATATGGCGAGGCCGACGAACAGCGCCTGACGACTGAAGGCCAGGCGCCGTATCTTGGGATGGGCCAAAGCCAGACGGTTCATGGCAGCGGCAGCTTTGGACGCGGGCGATTTGTCGCCCGGTCTGCTGTAGGTGAAGGCCTCCAGGTTGGCGGGTGGTGGGGGGATGAAGTGGGAAAATTACGGTTGGTGGCTTCTGGACTGCATCGATCGTGAGAAAGAGGGGAGCGGCGTCCGGGTAAAGACAACGACGCAGCGACAATAAACGAGCGACAGGAGCGACTGCAATAGGCAGAGGCAGAGTCAGGCTGTGAAAGCAAGCAAGCAAGCAAAGCAAGCCAGAACAAACAACCGCAGCGAACACAAGAACTCGGCACGATAATAAATGGAATGGAGAATGAATGAATGAATGAATGAATGGACAGGTGCGACGGCCTGTGGTTTGCGAGTTTGCAGTTGGCAGGATCAAAAAATTGGGATTGCCAAGTGCCTGGAGCCCTTTCCTTCTCCCCTGAAGAAAAACCCCTGAACGACGCGCTGACCAGTGGACTATCCCCACATATTTGCTTGGAAAGCCCCCGTTTGGGAAAAGATGGGGCGCTATCCGCTGCTGGGGTTCCCTATCGGCACGACACAACCGCTTTTCCACCTCCCCGTTGCAAAGCCAAGCGCAGCGCCGAGACATTGCCTCCTCCAGCTGCGCTGCGTCTTTCCTGTTATCATGTCGCATTTTATGCGTACACTTCTTGGACGGCTCGAGAACGGCTTGACTGGCATGGGCAATGGCGGTCTTTGTCAAAAATCAGATGAAATACACGTGTGAAAATCAGGGTCCGGCGTCAGATTGCAAGCTTGCTGCACTTCCAGGTTGGCGTCTGTCAGAATCAACATGGGTGCTTCCAGGTTAGCCCTGGATTCAAATGTTGGAAGTGGACACTTCGGATGGAGGCGACCTAAGCCAGATCAGGTTTAATATCCAATTCAGGGGGCTGTACCCCCACGATCACAGCGGATAAGGTGACGCGATCCCCCGCGAGAAGGTCGTGATAAGAACTTGTATGGATATTATTTGGGGGCACATGTAAATGCGCTTCACTACATTCTAATAATTTATCGTCATACAATACCTTGGGGATGCAAAGTTGTGAGGACTCACACTTCTTCCAGGCCAAGACTGTGCTGCAACTCCAAACATGCGCCAAGTCAGCATCTCAGCATAGACCTACGGCTTACCTACTCGAAAGGGTAGCGAGCAATCTGCACCAGGGGGGAGACTTCATCCATTTTTCTGAAAGCATTAGCATTCTTCCGCTATCTTGACTGAATCATTCCTGCTTGCCTTTCATGATCCCGGGTATATCTCCAACTGCCTCAATATCGCCTCCTCGCCCAAAGTAACCAGAGACCGTTGGTTCCTAAACGTAAGTCGCAATCTCTCCCCAAAGCCAAGCCCTTTACCTCATGTCCAGCCACCTTAGTACCGATGTCTCGTGGAATAGTCCTTGGGGCTGACCACCAGACCACGGCCCTTCTTCGCACCCCGATATACCGTCTCGATAATGTCGATGAGCTCCTGCTTGTCTTCCAGCACCCACTTGATCTTGTTGTTGTCACCGGTGCCCAGATCGATCATCATGTGCTTGTTGCGGAAGAAGAACATGAGGGTGCACTCGTCGTAGAGCTCGTACATTGTGTTGAAGTCGGGGACCTTCTCGATGTCGCAAACGTCTGGAGTAGAAAGTCATGGTTAGCGTTTGCTTTGCGCCAAAGCCAAAAAAAAAACAGACAGAAACGGAGGGAAAGCTTACAGATGACTGCAAAGTTCTTGACCTTGTCGGCGATGCGGTAGAGCACCTCATCTTGTCGCATACACGCACTGCTGCCATCTCTGCCAAACCTGATGACTACCAGGCGCTCTTCTTCGCTAAGGATAGCTTGGTCGACGTGCCAGCCCGTCTCCAAGTGTGGCAGTACGAAACTAGAAGCCGTTGGTTGGTTAGTAACTAACCGACAAAGACACAGGCGGCTAAGGGGAGGGGCTCAACATACGACATGGTGATATATACGGGCTTGTCGCAAAACGGCTCGTGTAGTATTCGAAATGTAGATGATTTCGTTGATGACGTAAAATTTGGCGCGCAGGAGCTGATGTAGTTGCTGCGGCAGGATTAGAAAAGAACGAGCAAGTTGAAGTGAGTGAACTTTCTGGACCGTCGCCTTCTCGAAGGCTGTCGAAAAGCCCCCACCGCGTTGCATCAGATTTGCTGACGTAACAGGGCCTGGCCTACCAGCCTTACGAAGCGCACGGTCCACTCGCTCTGTCGCGTCGACGCGTTAATGGTTTTTGGGGAGACCCCTCTATTGCCTCGTGAGCAACACCACCATTCAACAAGCCAGCACTTTCCAGCGTTGTCGCGAATCTTTCAATTTCCCAAATATTCTCAAGTCTTGAAAATGACAGTTGAAGCCCCTTCCACAACCCCCGCCGCGCCGGCCGCGGCCCCAGCAGCCACCACCCCCCTTAAAAGACACGAAGAGTACCAATACCTCGACCTCGTCCGCGACATCCTCGAAAACGGTGAACTCCGCCGGGACCGGTATGCTCCCTTCTCACTCCCCCTTTCTCACTCCCCCTTTCCCACTCTTCATCTAACCATCTTCTCTCCAGAACCGGGACAGGCACCTACTCCCTCTTCGCCCCCTCCCCCCTCAAGTTCTCCCTCTCCACCCCAACAGGAACCCCCCTCCTCCCCTCCTAACCACAAAACGCGTCTTTACCCGCGCCATAATTCTCGAACTCCTCTGGTTCATCTCCGGCTCCACCTCCTCCCTCCCCTTGTCCTCCCAAAACGTCAAAATTTGGGACGGCAACGGCTCCCGCGCCTTCCTCGACAGCCTAGGCCTCACCCACCGCGAAGAGGGCGACCTCGGCCCCGTGTACGGCTTCCAGTGGCGCCACTTTGGCGCAGAGTATGTTGACTCCAAAACAGACTACACCGGCCAGGGCGTCGACCAGCTCGCGCGCATCGTCCAGACCCTCAAGACGAACCCGTACGATAGGAGGTTGATACTCTCGGCGTGGAACCCAAAGGACATGAGCCAGATGGTCCTCCCGCCGTGTCACATGTTTGCCCAGTTTTATGTCTCTTATCCTAGGTCGAGGAAAGAGACGGAGGAGGGGAGGGAGGTCAAGGGGCATCTACACTGTCAGCTGTACCAGCGGAGTTGTGATATGGGGTTGGGGGTGCCGTTTAATATCGCGAGTTATGCGCTGCTGACGCACATGCTGGCCCATGTGTGTGATTTGGTGCCGGGGAGCTTGACGCACGTGATGGGGGATGCGCATGTGTATTTGAATCATGTTGATGCTCTCAAGACGCAGCTGGAAAGAGAACCGAGGGAGTTCCCAGAGTTGGAGATCAAGAGGGAGAAAGGGGGAAGTATTGATGGGTGGAAGTTGGAAGATTTCGAGATCAAGGGGTATAACCCGCACAAGGTTATCTCGATGGAGATGTCTGTATAGTTCCAAGCTGATTTGGCATCATAGATAAAGTTGCAGGCGACTGGATATTCAACGCAAATAATTAGACATGTAAAGCAGAGGTGGTATATTCATCTGACACAAAAGTCCATGCTACTTGTTCCTAAAACCCTTTTCCATAGCGGTATCAAACCTTTCTTACTTTGTATGCACCGGCACCTCCTTGCTCTGCGTAAAGTGCCTCGGCAACCTATTCTCCCCCTCCGCATACGGGAAACCCGCCTCCTCCCTCGCCATATCATTCACCCACTTCTCATTCCCCTTCAGCCCCCCCTTCCCATGCTTTTCCACGCCCACCTCGTTCCACTTGGCCGCCAAATAAAACCACCCGAGTGCGTTGCCCACGGTCCCGATCTCATCCGACACCCCCGTGGCAGCAGCATGGCTCATCTTCTTCCACAGCTCCTCATCCGTAAAGAGCTCCATCAAGTGCCCCGCCACCGCCTTCCAATCCCCCGGCTGGACCAAAAACCCATTCACCTTGTCCTTGACCTGCAGCGGAATGCCCCCCGTGGCAGTCACAATCACCGGTCTACCCGCATGAAGTGCTTCCGAAACTTTGACCTCGAAACCCTCCCGAGTTGACAACTGCAGCACGACGTGCGCGTTGGCAAGCAGGGTATTGATCAGCTGATCATTCGGATCCAGCCTCATGACGCTCACATCCTTGATCAGGTCAGGGTAGTACGTCTCGAGCTGGCTCATGGTCTGATCATAGATCAGGCTCGCGTCCGGGTCGTCGACGGATCCGTTTCCGCAAACCACCAACTGAGGCACATCGGTGAGCCCTTGCTTGTCACACCTGCGACGGAATTCGGCATAGGAGTCAATCACGGTAGGGATGCCCTTCGCAGGGTCAAATCTAGCAACTTGAATGATATACTTCCTCGCTGGCCAGTTCAGCTCCGTCATGCGCTGCGAGTGGCAGGCCACGTTGTAGATGTGGCCGTAGTAACCGCTGTCCCACTTGTTGAGGTGCTTGTTCAGGCCGTCGAGCCAGTCGGTTGTTGCGGGGAGGTAGACGACCTTCTCTCGGGGGACAGTGTGGGGGACAAAGATGGGGATGGGGTGGGAGATGAACATGTCTGCGCCTTGGATGTTGGACCATAAGAAGTCCCAGATGTCGGCTTGGGGCGAGCCGGCCTTGGCGACCAGGTCGCTGCGGATCTGGATGTGGGAGCGGTAGAGGACGGGCCGGTCAGGAGTGGCTTTCTTGATCAGGGGGATGAGGCCGGGCATTTGCGGGTCGTCAATCTAAGACAACGTCAGTAACCGTGGTACTGTAGGAAGAGAAAGAACTCCCCCACGCTCCCGTTGTGGTGGCTGTGGTCAGGTGGACAACCTTAACCAGGGAACGTGCATGATGGAGGGTAGACGTTGGTTCGAGTGAGAGGGGAAAAAAAGACTCATAGAGAGGAAAGTACAAGGTACCTACAATGACAACATCAGCACCACCGTCCGCGGGCGAGCACAGTGGTCCACCCTCAGAGAACCAGTAACGGTTCGCATTGTCGGTGATCCAGTCAATGATGGACTGCTTCTCCTCGGCCGAGACTCGTTGGTCGGGGTGGCTCACACCCTGGAGAATGTTGTGGATGTTCTTGGTGATACGGAAGACACCAGGACGAGGCTTGGGGACTGTCCAAAAACGTCAGCCTCACAGACTCCTCCGAACAGAGCTCAAGTTGTATCCTCTACTTACCATACCAAGTCAAGTCCACCCCCATAAGACGGGCAAAACGGACCAATGCGTGACGCATCAGAGCCACACCACCACCTTGAGGTGTGGAACTGAAGAAGGCAATCTTGGTCTTGTTCCCGCGGAGCTTCTTTGCATACGTCAACATGGTCTCCCACGTAGCATGGCTGCAAGTGTCCTTGTGGTTCTGGACTGTCGTAAGGTGGGCTCGGAAGCCAGCATCAGTCTGGACAATTCCTCGCCAGCCAACGTGAAGAAGAGGAACAAGAGAGGGGCCAAAGTTCCTATCAGGTCCCATTAGCGTCTGCCGGTTGAGTTCGAGTTGTACGCCAACAACACTCACATGATACACTTCCGCGCCATAGAATCAGCCTGCTCGTCCACCCTCTTCACATCCCAAAACGACTTCTCCTTGTGCTCATCGTCCGGCCGCATCACAATCGGCACAATATCCAGCTCCAGCCACAGCCTCGAGCACAAGCTCGGGCTCATGTACTTGAGCGTCGTGGGCAGACCAGCACCGATAAACTTGGCAAAGTTCTCGTGCTCGTATTTTTCCACTTCAGAAATCACGTAGTCAGCAATCAGATCGGCCCCCATCTTCATGGCGTCGTCCAGCATAATATGCTTGACGGAAAAGTCCACGAGATAGACTGTGTCGTGAATTGCCAGGGCTACGACGGCCGTGTGGTCGTCTGAGAAGACGGCCGAGACACCGAGGTAGAGGGTCTTGTAGAGACAAAAGCCATCATCAGTTTTTATGTACTGTGAAGAGAACAAACAGAGATAGGCAGGCAGAGTGGCTAGCTTACGGTGAGGGCAGGACCAAAGTGACCTTCCTTCTCCACCAATGTGCTCATCTGGCGCTTGCGGTGCACCGAAGTGCCCGTGGAGAACTTGCGTCCCTTTTCGAACGCCATGGCTGCGTTGACAGCGTGTACGACAGGACGAAGACTCTTGTGGTTGTAATGATCGGGATGGGATCGATTATCTGTATGTGTATGATCTGAGCTCTGCTCGTGTGGATCTGCAAACAAAGAACTGGCACGATCAGAGGAAGAAGATTGTTGAGGTTGAGCGAGAGTGGAGGGAGCAACGGGGGAGGACAAAGGGCTTATAGCTCTTTCCTGTTCCTGGATCGCAGCTGGGGACGAGGCCAGTTGACGGGCAAAGCGGGGGGACCTAGACCCGTTCTGGGCTTGGGATGGCGAGGATGGGACGACGGTTGGCGCTGGGAGGCTGTCGGTGTTTTCGTTATGGTGGCGGGAAGCAAGGGTGGTCGACGGTGAGGAGGGGCGCTGATCCTGATCCATTGTTCAAGAAAATCGGGAAAAACAGCTGTCGAGCTTGCTATGGACGCGGGGGGAGGTCCTCGCGAGGCGGTGACGCAGGTATTCGTCTTGCAGCTGCAGCCAGGCGGGTCCAGTGGGATGCTGCGATGCAGTGGTCTGCTGCTCTCTGCTCTGGTACCGTGGTACCTGAGGTACTTGGTAATGTGAGGCGGGGTAGGAACAATGAGCTCAGCTCGCGCAAGCGTAAGACGATGGGGGACGTCCGCCGAGGAGTATGTTCGTTGTCGAGTCAGGTTCGATGTCAGGTCGGTGCTTCCCGAGGGACTTCTCTTGGGTCCAGACTGCCGGGAATTGGTGGTGTCACCTGCGAGATTGTCAATTTCACGATCCAAAACCTGGTTGATCTGTGTGCCTCGAATGGGCGAGAACGACAATGGCGATATCTCGTCGTTCCATGAACCTCTTCTCACTTTTTGCCCCCTGCCTTGTGCCACCCTCGACGTGGGACACACGGTGCTTGATCCCCGCGCCACAGCATACCACCCATCTCGCTGCCGGAGGGCTCACAAGATACGCAGTCTGTAGATGGCCCTGGCAGGGCAGGAATGCATCTCGTGCTTGGGGTCACGGCGGGGTTGGCTTGGAGCCCACAGAGGTCATTGGATGAAAGCTACCACACCTGCACAATACATGAAAGTGCAGGTGGTAAAGTCGGTGAGAATGTTCATCACCAAGCCATGGCTGTGATAACTGTGGTTCGGGGCTTCTCTCGAAAACAAAAAGAATTGTCCTGGTCCGGCCACGGCCCGCGGCCTGTCGGCTCGGACACGGTGACAGCTCAGAACGAGACTATCGACTCCATGCGCGAGTCTGAAACGGGCACGTACAGCAAGGTGTAGGAGCGAGAAAATGGAATAGTGCAGGAACTTACAGCAGAAATTCTTTTCTTTTTCTTTGCGTAACGGTCTCGCTGAATAGCAACAGCTTGTCTGAGACCGGCTTCCGAAGAATCTGATCTGGACGGTGTACGGGTTGCTGAGAATTTCTCTTCTACTTACTGTCAGATCATCTGAAGGATCAATTTGAGATGGAGTGATCTCAGGAAACTATCCGTCAGCATTCCCAAAGTTTTGAGACGAACCTTTCTCTTCTATCACAACGTCTAGGAAGTGGTGACGTCCTGGTTACAGTGTCCGTTGTAACCGCTGTTAGCGGGCTTCTAGCGTTGGAGATGTCGTGCGGCTAGCGGGGCAGTTCACAGGGGCCTGAGCTAGGGGTGTTGACAAGGGGGTGATTGGATGCGGGGTTGTGAGGTTGTGAGTCTGCAGGTGGAATGAATTGGATGGTGGTGAGGGATAGGGGATGTGAGACCAACAGATCGAATGAGCTGTTTAGGTAGATAATTGAGCTATGAGTAATGACTATTGATTGTGTTGGCAAACATCACACTCAGTCGTGGGTTGATGACTTATACATCAGCTTCAACTGCTTGATGGGCCACTTCAACGAGATCATACGATGGCTGGCTATGCTGAGGGCAGAAAATACCCCACGACTGCTCGGCTATCATGCAACTGGGAACGTCTTGGAACATGTCGTTGATCGAGATCTTGGGCTTGGTCAGCGGCTCTGGTGCCCGTATTGGCCCTGAAGGTGGGCCTCTGCAGGAACTATTTCTCAGAGTAACATGTGGTTTGGCGGCAGTGCCGGGCAGTCAGGTCATCACCAGGTATTCACATGTGGACCGTATCGACCAATTTGGTGCTTGCTTGCTGCCAACAAGCTTGGAAGGGAGAAAGAAGGACTCATATCCCAGGATTTCGTGCAAGTCCCTGCACTCAAGATGGTAACCTATACGATGACTTACTTATACGATCGGAGAGAGCGGAAGAGGCAAAAGTATGCCAACCCACTGAGTACGAGAGCAGCTTGAACAACTCAATCATTACCAAATATGAACAACAATAAGGATAATCCGTACTCCGTGCTGTGTCCTCTGAGGATGTCCCAACTGTCGTCCACAATAGCCTTAGCATGGCGGGGAAGAGGGGCACCGATGATCCGAGTCCCATGGAAGGGTGCGGGGCAAAACGGGGAAGCGACGAGTGCCCCACTCGGCTTCTGAAGCCAAGTGCTTGGTGACCATAAACTGCACGCTGCACGGGCCAAGCCGCCCAAGGATGGCCTGTCAACATTCGACGCTGCTCCTTCACCACACCCCCCGTGACACCACAACACCATCTTTGTTTTACTGTGTCACCCCAGGGCGGTATTTGTTGAGACGGCGGTGTCACGTCCCGACGAGACATTTTCAGCCTCCACACATCACGGGACCCTGAAAGCTTTTCTCGTTCACATCCTCCAAAGACATGGTCGGATTTTGGGTCGGTGCCGGTCGACCGAGCCGAGTCGAATCCTACAGAACATTTGACATTGATCGATGATCAGTGTAGAGGCTGGACTAACAGGTAAGACGTCAATGGTATTCAATAAAAGAACCCCCATCCTACATACGCAATACGCTCTCATTTACATAATACACATTTCGTCTGCCTCCTTCTCCCGCTCCTTTAGTCATATCTCTTGGCAACCGTCTTCCAGTTGATGATGTTCCAGATGGCATCAAAGTACTCGGCCTTGCGGTTCTCGTACTGGAGGTAGTACGCGTGCTCCCAGGCGTCAATGCCCAGAAGAGGCACAAAGGCACCGGTAACGGGATCCTGGTTGGCGCGGGTGACGATGCTCAGAGTGTCGCTCTCCTTGTCCTTGACGAGCCACGCCCAGCCGCTGCCCTGGATGCCAGCCAGAGTGGTGTTCATCTGCTTTCGGAAGTCCTCAAAGCTGCCAAAGTCGTCCTCAATGGCTTGCTGCATCACACGAACACACGTTAGCACAATCTCTAAAACTCTTGCTCGGGCCCAACGTACCTTGAGGTCTCCCTTAGGCTCACCACCGCCCTCCCTGCTGGCAGGGGCAAGGTTCTCCCAGAAAAGAGAGTGGTTGACGTGACCACCACCGTGGAAGTTGAGAAGAGGCGCAATCGAGGCAGCCTTGGTGAAGTCACCCTTCTCCTCGGCCTTTGCGATATTTTCCAGCGCCGTGTTAAGGCCGGTCACATATGTTTGGTGGTGCTTCTTGTGGTGGAGCTCCATGATCTTGGAGGAGATGTAAGGCTCGAGCGCATTGTAGTCATCTGTAACCAGCACAGGTAAGTACAATGCCTTATCATGGTAAGTTGTAGCTAGCTAGTGGCGGCAATTGCGACAGATTGTGGCAGCGGCGTGGCTGGCGTGTGGGAGTAGCCCCATAGAGGGCAACCAATTTAACCTCTTGACTGTTCAACAC
The DNA here is from genome assembly GCF_035222485.1 of Podospora pseudoanserina. Classification (NCBI taxonomy): domain Eukaryota; kingdom Fungi; phylum Ascomycota; class Sordariomycetes; order Sordariales; family Podosporaceae; genus Podospora; species Podospora pseudoanserina. The sequence goes on from NC_085924.1 coordinate 496,555, forward strand.
TTACACGGAAGATCTGGGAGAGTGGCCTTGCCGCGAACGAAGCTGGTGCTGGCGAGAGCAGCAGCAGGCTTGACAGCCGAAGCCCGGAGAGCTCCACGGAGCGCGGGGACGGTGCGAAGAAGAGTGGAAGACATTGTGATGGTGATGGTTGTGTTTGCTGTTGAGATAGGGGGTCAATTGAGTGTCTGGCGGTTTAGAGTTTGGAGGCGTGCCGTAAACATACCCTTTGAGTTCAAATGATGCAGACTTGGGACGTCAAACTTGTTCGGGTCTGATCTCAGGAGGGAACCTCGATGAAAGCTTCGGTTACTATCAGTCACAATTCCGTCATTGCCCCACTTCAAGCTACCCCAGTTTCGGCTGTATGAACTGTTGTCTGGGCCACCTGCTGGCACGAGCGTCGCTGACCTAACAGAGGCGCACTGCCCCTCCAGGATGTTTCGCGTCCTCTCGAAGCCCAAAATTCAGGGACCAGTCGAGGTTTGACTTGCGGTTGGAGTTTCTTTCATTCTTTGCATTGGATCGCCTCCCTACCGCGTCGTCATTATGTCTTACTACGACATTGACTCTATTCTCACCGACGCAGAGGTACCAGACTGGTCTCCTCCGAACCTTCCCTCTGTCACTAACCGGCACCTTGATGGCCACAGAAAATCCCATGTACCTTCCAGCTCGACATTCCCGACCTAGGCTACCTTGACAACACCCCGAACCAACCCCTCAAAGCCGGAACAAAAGTTAACCTCCCACTATGGCTCGCCGAAATGCTTGTCATCGCCAACACCGGCGGTCCCGATAACAAGACCTTTGTCACATTCGACCTCCCCCGAGCTCTCGGAAACGACGTCGTTCAAGCCCTCAAAGCCGACCCTCGAGCCGTCCCATTACGCGATCAGAGCGCCCATTTTTACGGGCTTGCAACACACATGATGGATTTATCTGAGGAACAAGAGCTGGGGAGTGTCCTGCGCAAGACGTTCGTCACTCGCGCTACCGAGATCTCATTACATGCTCGCAAGGTTGGGGGCGTCAGCACTAAAGGGAAAGGGAAAGAGGAGGGGAGTAATCTTGGGATTGGTGGTGCTGGTGAGGAGTTCCTCAGAGGGCTGGACGAGTGGGAGAGGAAGCTCTTCCGAAAGGCGCACGACGGCGCCAAGTCTGGGAAGGAGTGGATGGACAGTATCAAGAAGAACTGAGGGACTGGGGAGAATCTCTTGAAGCAAGAGGTGGAGGAAGCCAACCCACGCCCTTGCCATCCTTTCAATTCCCAAGATCGCCACCGCTGACGAAACGAAGAAATTACAATATGGCCAGCGCCTGTTGTGGGATCAACCCGTACGAACAGCTGTACCAAACCCTTACTTGATGGCATGGGTTCATGCTCTAATTTTTGGGCTGGCTGGTCGTGGACACGCCGGCCCATATTGGACCTCGGGGAACCATTTGTTGAAATCCAAATTCGACGTAACAAACCAAGGATGGCGCAGAGAACTGTATGATAACCTTAAACCGGACCGATGGACACCTAGTTCAATCGGTAATCGGCGCAAGATCAACTGATATTGCCTTCTTCGATTCCAGATACGGAACAACTGGGAATTACGGTGCGCAGGCGTCAAAATGTGGAATAGGTATGGTAGACCATATCGCACGGCACAGCATTGCCGGTGTAGGGCTCATTCTGTGGCAAGACAGCACACATATATTATGCACAATACAGGAGAACATTAAACCATCAAATCTGTGTAGTTTGGGACTATCTTGATGTTTCGTCTTAGTTTGCGAGCACTTCCTCAGCTGTCAGGGTTTTGCCATCCTTTTTGAGCTGGGGTTGGCGGTGGCAATCATGGACGCAAGCTCCACAGCAACACATCAACAAAGCACCAGCCCGGCTAGCGCAATGGTAGCGCGTAAGACTTCTAATCTTAAGGCTGTGGGTTCGAGTCCCACGTCGGGTGCAAAATGAGTTGACCCCTGACCTGGTCAGCTTGCATTTCTTTTCAACCCCGTTTTTTTGGGGATATTGTAGATTTCTAATCACTTTTCCCATTCTACTATCTCTTCCTATGATGATGGCTGCCCTGGAGATGGCGAGGCACCCCTACTAAGACTCCTCGCTCTTCCGATAAGCTTCGATACACCTAGCGACGACGTCTTTTTCTTGAGGACGTAGATTTTGGGCATGCAGGCTACGAAGCCGCTTCCGGAGGGAGGATTGGGAGATGGGAGGGCGAAAGGGTAGATGGTGTAGTTGTCTGAGAGCCAGTGCTGGACCGAGTAGAAATCGCTTTTTCCCCACGGCATGTGTTGTTAGTATCTTGGTGTGGATTGGCGACTAATGATAGGTGCACCGAGTGTCTTTTTTTCACAGGGACAAGATATGTAGGGGGGGAACTTACGTCCATCTACTGGGTGTCTCTGGCAGGTTTGAGTCCGCTCCGTCTGGCCAGAAGGAGAACTCTTTTACGATGATACCTGGTCTGACGTCGAGCTCTTGGATGAGTTTCAGAAGGGTGTTGTTGAGGGTTGTGTCGAACAGGAGGGTGTGGGAGTTGATTTTGAGGATTCCTTTGTCGATGTACTCGTGGGGGGATCGAGAGTCGGGGAGGAGAAAGGTGCGGTGCTCGAGCTGAGTGTGGTTGTCTGGTTTTTTGCGGAGGACGCGGGACATGTCTTCGAAGAAGTAGGATTGGCGGTTGATGTTGTTGTACTGGAACTGTGGGTGGATTATACTGTTGTTGGGTGGAGGGTCGATGGAGGGGGGCTTGCTGGAGGAGCTTTGGGACGGGGTTTTCTTCTCGGTGGGGGATAACTTGGGCTTTTGGGCTTTGTGGGAGACGGCTCGGGTGAAGTGGAGGAGGTTGGTGATGGAGATGTTGGATTGTTTGAGGTAGTACTTGAAAGGACCGCCGGGCTCGCCCATTTGCTCAAGGATGTGTCCTGCTAGGGGTCCTGTGTAGAAGATATGTTCGGCGGTGAGGATACGGCGCATTATTTGGTAGTAGCCCGGTTCGTTCAAGGGGTTGGGCTCCTTGAGGTCGTCTCTTCTGTAAATTTTGCGCTCTGTGAGCCCGGGTGGGAGTGAGTCGATAATGTGACATATTCTAGACCGATTTCAGTAACCTGTTCGACCTCACGGAGCAGCTCTGGACCTACGTCGCGTTGTCAACCATGGCCCAATCTTGGCGTCTACTAGTGATGATGTTGTATCCGGCTTGAATATGAGGAGGTACTTCGAGATAATTTTGAATAAGGTAGTCAGCCCTTCTGACAACCTCGTTCCTCCGAGCATAGCCCGGGTGAGTGTCGAGTTCTCCAGGCTCGATTGGTTTTGCACGTGGTTGCGCCATTTCGATGCTTGCGTCGGTGAGGTGGGTGAGGAGCAGCGACTGAGGCCGTAGGGAGAGGTTATATGTGAGTATGGGGTTCGTTAAGTGTGGGAGGTATTGCTCCCAGGGCTTCGGCCCTGTGGCCCACAAATCAGTCTTGATAGTTGTAGCTGTTTGCTCTCTGGAGCTGTTTATTTGAGTATCTCTGAATATCATGAACTTTTACACATCTCTGCGGACGCCCGACATCACGTGGGGATCTTCTTTGTTACCCAAAGCTTCGTTGGTGACACGAACAACTGCGGGCGGTCTGTTGGTTTCATTTTGCGGGCATCATCGTGATGAATTTTGAGACACGAGACATACAAACGTGCCATACGTGTGAATTGTATGCAGTCGGATGGTGAATGGAGTCCAGACGGGTGCTTTGGCCCTTTCGCCACTCGGCTCCAAACGCTAACTTTTGGTGGGAGGCATCCCGAGAGGGCAGTGCAAATTACGTATCACAGACCGCCATCCGGAACCAGCTCAGGGGTCCAGGGGCAAAACCATCGCGTTCTCATGCCAGGAGAGAATTGTCGTGGAGCTCACTCATAAATGATTGATGGTGTTGAGAAAAGATATTCTGCCTCACGATGCAGCTCCCACACCACGAAGTCCAGTCAACGTCTGTCAATCACTGCGCACAAGTGCGAGCTATCCCCAACCTATTTGATGCGCACTGTAACCCTTTATCACAGCCGTTTCACTTTACCCAGCCAAGTCTAGCCACTCAGGCTTATGAGTTCCGGAGCTATCGTACGTCTCCAACGACCTGGCGAAAACGAGGCATGTGAAAAAAAGATTGGAGAACAGCGATATCCCCTGGCACCACACCCAGCCACCGAGACATTCAGTAGAGATTGTTCAGGGTAGATAAAACCACAGGTAAAAAGTCTATGTGCCAAGAAGAGTTGGCAAGAACACATACCCGCGGTAGCCTTCGTAAGAGTCGTGGATAATACACCAGCGGATTACCTTCCCAAGACCTGTCCCTGCAAGCCAGATCAGTGCAGCTTGTCGGACACGGAAAATGAAACTTGTTTGCCGTCTTACACTGGCTGTCCTCTGGAAGGATGCAGGGTTGGTGGTTGATCCCCAATCGGTGATGATCATCCAAGGTCCAACCTTGTCACCTAACCATTCTCCAATTTTCGGATCAACTACAATGTGATAAATGAACCAGATGCAGATATAGCCAAGTTTTCTCGGCCATGCCAGGGGGCTAGATCTAAAGAGCGTCGAGAACAGGGATCATCAGTGTCGAGATGGCGCGTTGGAGAGCTTTCTCATGCAGCAAGTCCTCTATCTGTACTGTGCGACGTATGGGGTTTTCGGACAGGCTTAGGTAGACTTCGTGGTTCCGATAGGCGATTAAAACGAGGACTTGTACTGCTACCCATCCTATAGACAAACACCAAGCGGCAGTTTGAAATCCGAGTGGTATCGTGACGTGACAAAGACTAGTTTGATGATGACGAGAAGACAGCAATGGTGCCGAGAATCTTGACGATCAACTCGACATAGGATTCGTTCCCCCTCCGACTCTCCCTGGCGCTGCCAATAGACCTGATGCCACCAGGACGTGGACTCCTACGGCCGAGTTGGTCATCTGATGGATTTAAATTTCGATGTCCATGAATATCTCGTGTCGGGGCACGGTCGATGATATCAAGGCTGCTGGCGGGTGACGCTTCGTCAGAGTAGGGGACATCTCCTAGCAGGGGTGATCTTGCTTCGTCGTCGTCGTCGTCATGTCCCTTGGCATCCGGGTTTTCGGACCAGCGGTTGGAACTCCGGCGCTTCCACCAAGAATTAGTTGGAGTTGGGTTCACCAATTTCCAGTATGCCGGGAGGCTGCCGCGCCTTCGTAGAAGTAGCACAGCTGTGGCAGTCATCCGTAGGTTCTCCCGGAGCCCCAATCCAAGATCAGCTCTTGTCAACCCAAGACAACGGATGGTCGGCCAGATGCACTGTGACAATGCGAAGATGATGAGGTTTCGTGTCGGTGTGTTGGCATTCGTGGCTTGGGTTGGAGTTGGCTGCCTCCGAAAAGCGCTGAAAGTGGCCACCAGCGAGAGTGAGCCCAGCCTTGGGATCGGCATTGTCTCTAGTTCCTTCGGCACCCAGGCAGAGTCATTTTGACCAAAAGAGTTTAAGTTGGCAAAGGAATCTGTAGGTATTCTTGAACCGTGACATAGCTATATAGGTCGGTACCCGATACTTTAGGTACTTGAGCCAAATTGGCTCCTGTCAGTAGCACACCTGAGAAGTCGAACCCATCCCAGCCATCATTGTAGTTGCGGTCCGTCACCAAACAAAGATTCAATCTGATCTTGCTCCAACACAGCATCAAGCTCCGCCTTCTCCTCAATAGCTGCGATTTCCGCAGGAGCAACAACAACCTCTGGCTCCTCGGTGCCTTTGTTGTCCGCGCCAGCAACTGCCTCAGCCTTCATTCGGCCAAATCGCGACCCAAACGTCCTCCGTCTTTGGATCCTCGAGTTCACTCCTCCACAGTTCGGCGCAGAAATCGGCACCAACGACTGCGGAAACGGATCCAACGGACCCCAGACATTCCCATTCTCGTCCCTCCCAACACCCTTGGTCAAGAACTCCATCTCCCGAAACTCAAACGGCACGCCGTTGGCGAACAACCCCGGGATGTCCATCTCGGTCTGAACCCACACGTTCACAGGTTGGATGTAGCTCCCTGCCAGAATTCCGTTCCTGGTCCTCCGGGTGATGGGGACACCGTCAATCTCAGCTACGGCACGATACTCCCTTGTGTAGCCAAACAGGATCTCATTGCGGTACTCGAACTTGTTCTGGAAGTTACGTCCACCGCGAAGACCGACGCCAGCGATCATACGTTCTGTTGTCTCGCCTGTGCAGGGGTTTACGTCGAGGGCGTAGAGGGTTACCGAGGTGCGGGGGTTGGAGGAGAAGCCGATGAACTTGGTGGGGTTTAGCGCCGGTATGGTTGTGTGGGGGGAGGGGAGGTCAGGGGGCTTACTCTGGAGTCAGCGATTTCAGCTGCCGGGCTGGGACTGAAGATACCGAGGAGAGCGAGCTCCATGCGGATGTAGACAATGTCATCGCCAGTGGTGATCTGAACGTTTTGGGCGACGATGCTGAAGGCGATGACTTCGTCGCCGCGCCGGAAGCCACTGAAGGTGATGAGATCGCCCGGGAGGAAGGGGGCCATGACCAATGGGTCGGGGGCGCGGCTAAGGGTGACAGTCAGAACGCTGAGTTGACCACGATGTTGAGGATCGCTCACAAGATTCCGGGACGGCCAGTAGGCCGATTGCTCAACGGACACAAGGGATCAGAACCGTTGCGGGGGATACACATAGGAAATCCTGAAAACGCAGTGATGCTGGGACTTTGATCATCCGCCGTCATGAACGACGCACCGTCATACCCAACAGAGAAGACACCGTTGGGATCGCTGATGCGGACGGTAGGTCCGTTCTCGATCTTCATGCTACCATCAGTGTAATTGAGGGACTCGATGAAGCCGAAGCTGAGGCCCTCGAAGAACTCGGTGATGACCACCTGACCGACACGGGGGTCTCCCTCGATAGTGTTGCCCATGACCTGTAACAGGTATTAGCCAGCCACTAACTTGGAGTTGACAGCAAGCGGGGGCTGTTTACCAAGGTCTCAAACCCAATGAAGTCTGACTTGCTCGCGACAAAGTCTCTCCACGGCACCCACGCGGCAGGAAACTGGACCAAGAGGTTTCTGGGGATGTTCAAAACGAAGCCGTTGACGGTGATTGTACCGCCGGCGTTGTAGGATGTGTCATTGGCGGTGACGGTTGCGTCCTCGAACGCTCCCTGTACCCAGATAGGAGAGTCATCTCGGAGGACCTGGGCGAGGACACAAGGGAGGAACAAAGAGAAAAAGAGAAAAGAGAGGATCGAGGTGAAGATGTAACACCTCATGTTGACAGTGTTGCTGAGCGAGTCAAGGACGGATACGGGTACCTGACACAGAGCCAGCACAAGTCTCTGTTGAGGCTCATGTCTTATATAGGCTCTTCTCTGCGACGGCTCAGTCATCACAGTCATAGTCCATGTGTCTTCTCAGCGGCAGCTCCAATCTGTCAAGGCATGGCTCTCTGGCTCACTTCTTCGTGACTCGGGGGCAAATATTCCAGCTCGGCTCGACCTGCCCATCGGCTTGGTCATCAAGGTAGAAGCGAGCTATAGACAATATTCTGAGATGAACCCATCCATCAGGAGAATCTAGAGTCTGGCCTTGTGTCAATAGGATCCATGAGAATACAACATAACAAACATATAGGTTCCTGTTAAGCGAGCAGATGCCGACTATCACAGAGCCAAGGCCAGTCTAACATCATGTGCCGCTTCCTTTGCAGCTTTATTCCCCACCATCAGAGATTCGCTAAATCTTTCTTCCCGACGTTAATCCTTTAGTTATTAGGACAGATCTCACACCTCCACCATTTCAGGTAGAACTTGTAGGAAATTTCCTCCGTCTCGTCCCGGCTGAGATTCCTGCTTGGAGATGGCAAAGACTCGTGCCACAGTCTACATTGTCTTGGGTGTAACCCGACAGAAAAAGAAAGGTTCAACGTATAGCCGATGATATCCAGAGTAGGTAAGGGGCAAAACGAGGGGGCTCATTAACAGTCCAAGAGCGGGCCGTCGCGTGGGAAGGAATAGGGGTCACGCCCACTCGGCTTCTTCCCGATGACGTGCTGGGGTGTTGTGAGACGCCGCTCTGCCGAGTTTGGCTGCTGGAGGGTGCCCCATATCGGCATCGAGGATCGACCTGCATGGGACTATCGGGTATTTTAATTTGCTCAGGGCTGAGCGATAGCGGCGGTAGTTGCCGAAGCGAAGTTCACCCCCCCGGCGCCCACGGACGTCTCGTATTAGTCTGCCCCCCACACACCCCTTAGAAATCTAAAGATGGAAACAAGAGCGTGTGTCGTTAACCACCAGTTCGTCACCACACCATGGCTACATCGGGATTATTGTTTCGCCACTGAGAATATCGCAAGAAGAAACGAAGTGCGAGATGAGTTCATCTGGATCTGACAGACCGAGGTTGCTGGCTGGGCATTGGCTTGGAAGAAGAGATGGCAACTCGAGCCGAGCGAGGCAAATCGAGATGCCCTCATATATCTGGGTGAGCAAATCTATCAGCGGGATATCCAGGCCTTGGATGCTATCGCCGGTGATCTGTTTTCGACATTGCCATCGTCCACCATGGTGCTGTTCAGTTATCTCAAGCTCCCAACCCTTGCAGTGGCACTGGCCTCCCATCTTTCAAAAGCCCACCTCTTGCATCGTCCTGAAGATGCTTCTTCAGAAAAGATCACGGGCAGCCATGATCACCTCGGATTTCGTTCAGAAACAGAGGACCACCATCTGGTCAAGAGGAAGCACCCAAACCTGAGCCCAGACTACCCGCTCATGTTCCAAGTCCCACTTCCTATCCCTCCTCTGAAGCAACCCACCCGGTAAGTCCCCGCGCTGCTATCTGGCCTCGGTCCCTACCATCGGACTGACACCTCCCAGAATTGTCAAAGTTCCCACTCTGTCCAACATAACCTCCCCCTTCTCGAACCTTACCAATGCCAACACCACGATTCCCAGGTTTGTGCATTACTACGAGATTGAGATCAAGCCCTTCCAGCACTCCATCTACCCGGACCTCAGTCCCGCCAATCTTGTCGGCTACGATGGCATCTCTCCCGGTCCCACCATCATGGTGCCACGAGGGACCGAGTCCGTCGTTCGCTTCGTCAACAAAGCCCACGCCAACAGCTCCGTTCACCTCCACGGATCCTATTCTCGCGCTCCCTTTGATGGTTGGGCCGAGGACACCACCGCCCCTGGGGAGTACAAGGACTATTACTTCCCGAACCGGCAGTCGGGCAGGATGATGTGGTATCACGACCACGCAGTGCACATTGTCTGTTCCTCTCCATCCTGCAAGTTCCAAGTCATGGCACGGCTAACCCATATGAAAACCGCAGACAGCAGAGAACGCCTACATGGGCCAAGCAGGCGTGTATCTCGTCCGCGACCCAGCAGAAGATGGCCTCAACCTCCCTTCCGGCTATGGCGAATACGACATCCCCCTCGTCCTCGCAGCCAAACAGTACAACCTCGACGGGACACTGTTCTCCACTGTCGGGGAGAGAATCAGCCTCTGGGGTGATGTCATCCACGTCAACGGGCAGCCGTGGCCCTTTCTGAACGTCGAGCCACGCAAGTACCGGTTCCGGTTCCTCAACGCGGCCGTGTCAAGATCGTTCTCGCTATACTTTGTCAAGACAAGCAATGCCGGCGGGCTCAACGCCAAACTTCCCTTCAAGGTCATTGCTAGCGATTCGGGGCTGTTGGAGAAGCCAGTTCAGACTTCGTACATGGTTTGTCTCCTCCCAGTCTCTTTTCTTCCCTGAAATGGTAGCTAACCAGTTGATCGCCAGTACATCTCCATGGCCGAGCGCTATGAAATCGTTTTCGACTTCTCTTCCCACGCCGGACAGACCATCGAGCTCCGCAACTTTGCCAAAGCCGGCGGCGCCGGGGTCGAGGACGACTACCAAGACACAGACAAGGTCATGCGCTTTGTGGTTTCCAACACCACTGCCAGCGCCGACACCTCCGTTGTCCCTGCCCAACTACGCACCGTTCCGTTTCCCCGTCCCAAGACAAGGAGAAAGATTGACCAGCACTTCAAGTTCCACCGCGCCAACGGTCAATGGCTCATCAATGGCGTTGGCTTTGCGGAGGCCAACAACCGTATCCTTGCCAATGTCCCCCGCGGCACGGTTGAGATCTGGGAGTTGGAGAACACTACCGATGGCTGGTCTCACCCAATTCACGTGCATCTGGTGGACTTTCGGGTTATCTGGCGTCGACGGGAGGGTAGGCGCGTGGAGAAATACGAAAGTGAGGGGCTCAAGGATGTCGTATGGCTTGGGAGAGAGGAAACGGTGCTGGTGGAGGCTCATTACGCTCCCTGGGACGGCGTGTACATGTTCCATTGCCACAACCTCATCCACGAGGACGACGATATGATGGCCGCATTCAATGTTACTGCGTTGCCTGACTTTGGGTACAACAACTTCTCTGCCAAGTTCTTGGATCCCATGGAGCCGAGGTGGAGGGCAAAGCCATTTGCCATGGCAGACTTTAGCGCGCGGACAGGGCCATTCTCAGGGGCGGCGATTGACCAAAAGGTGAAAGACTTTGCTGCGTCGGACGCCTATAGGCATGCCGACGAGATCATGGATGGCTTGGATCAATACTGGAGGACCGCCAGCCAGCCTGTTCGGAGCACAAGTACACGCTCATCTGCAACCAATACCCGATCGACCTCGAGCAGAGGAACGCGAACCACTACCACATCTAGGGCAACGACGACATCGAGGGCAACATCATCAACGCCAACAACTCGAAATTTAAGCACCCGGCTTCAAGCAACCACTCGTTCATTCATTACAAAATCATGGGACAGTTCAGCAACACAGTCGACAGTGCCGCCGCGCTTAACGTCTAGGCCGCTGTCAAGTTCTCGTCCGCCATCCACAGCAACACTGTTCTAGGTAGCCAGATGGCACTACGTGTATTTGGAAACAAGGAGTTTTTGCAAGTCTCTCTATATATTGACCTGTTTCGCTTTCTTCATCTATATATTCATTCCAGTACTATTCAGTTATGTTTCATTTTCAATGCCAGAATCATTACAGAAAATCACGATCGTCACCAACACCATTGATACCTCTGTTAAGTGCCTGTTAAATATGGAGCTAACACCCCAGTTGATCTAACAATCGTTCCCGTCACCCCCGTGTTAGTTACACTCTCATTTAATATAGGCCTATACCGAACACCTACAACCCAACCGAACGCTACCGACTCCGCCTCACGTGATCTGCGCTCGCGGTGTGTAGGGGGGTCCTATACCATGTCAGCGATAGTCCAATGCTTCTGACATAAGCGAGACTTCTTTTTCACCTCCGAGCCCTCAGCCGGAAGCTCCTTCTAGAGACACATGTGAGCTAACGCCGGTTAGAGATCTACAGTAAAGACAAGAACTTACGAGTAAGTCCTCAAGTCTAGCCTCTTGCGCAAGAGATTAGAAAGGTCGTGACACATCTCTCTTTAAAAAGGGGATTGGAATCACCTTGGCCTAGCTCATTTTCTTCTCATGGGCCTGTAATATACTTAGCACGCCGGTCAAAGCTCGTATGATGTAAAGCTTCCATACCTCGGTGGCGTTCCACACAAGGCTACATACACAACGAAGTCTAATCAGCAGCTTATATGCATGGCAGCGGGTTTCCATCATGATAACACATGCGGTAATTTCCTCCTTTTTTTTCCTATTGCCGATATCAGCCTCGATAGAAAATGGTCTATTCAAACAGGGCAAAACCCACGGGAACGAGCTCGGAATAGTGCTAAAAACCGGTCAATTGATCTCTACAATGTTGGAGACATCGGAAAAGATCCCATATACAGAATTTGCATTGATTGAGCTGGACTGGGCAGACCCGTTCATACGTGAGAATGGCCATCAGCCACTCGTCCAGTCCTACCAAACCCCCATAAAATCAAAGCTTACATTGGCCCGGCTCGTCAGTAAACTGTTAAAACAAAGTCAGCTCATGTCAATCCTCGCGTGTTCCATGGAATAAACATACCTCCATTTTGCGGCGTTCGTTCTATATGGATTTTTAGCCAACCTATATCGCCGGAAATATGTCCAATGCTCGACACACCTCGATTTCAAGGACAAGGACCAAATTCTTCAAAGAACTCAAGTCAGTATCTCCATCCTAGCTTTATCCCAGCTTTTCTTCTCCAAGCCGTTTGCTCACGACGATTTCCTCGTTCGCACCCAGGGGTTTTTCTTTTTTTTGGGTTTTCCGTCCATTTCTGCAGCGAGCGGTGTCAGAAGCATTTCAAAACGATCATCGCGTCGTTCGCAAGCGTGTATGCGGTCATCCAAGCTTATCAAAATCCCCCTTGGAAACGGCATGCCTGAATATTTCCGAACTGTAAGCGGCATTAGCAACCATCCAAGCATGTCAAAAACTCATTCAAAGGCGCAACATACTTGTGGATTTTGGGACTGTGAGCGAGTAAGAAAACATCCAAACATTGTAAAAACCAGTTGAAAAGCGCATACATGGCATCTACAAGCTTTTCTGAATTCCGAAATGATCATAAAACGGTAAACATCGAAGATGCTGGGACAAAAAAAATATGTAAACATACCATGGGTTATGGTCGGTTTTCTTATTTTTTGTATTTTTTTTTTTTTTTTTATATGTGTGTTTAGGGAAATGAAGGGGGGAAATCACGACTTGTCAGATTCAAGACCTCTGCTTCATGATGGGACAGTCTGTGCACACAGCTGGTTAGCAAAGTCATCAAGGTTGATGGAAAAGGGGGAAGGTGCGTTCGAGCTTTTCTTAATGAGTCTGTCTTGTTTCCCATCACAAAACACTTTTAACTGGATAAACATACAAATCTACTGAGCTATTTGACCTGTCTTGTTAGAAGGCTACTGAATCTCATCATTCTTTTCCAGAGTTATGAAAAGACATGATGACCAGTCTTACAAAAGAAAGGCTGACCCCTTCATACAGAGACTGGGGTATATATATGTTTGTTGCTGACCGTGGTCTTGTCACACCTACACAACTCACAGTTTTAAGAAGACCGTTAGTGAAAGCATAAGATTGGGTACCCTGAAGATGGGAGTTCATTATACGGGGGTGGAAGGACTCCTCGTGGTGAGGAGGAAGGCATGATGAGCCGTACATGACGGAGCTGGTGACTGTTCACAGGGCCTGGAATTTCATTTGCATGACCTCCTACTCGCACGCCTCGCCACCAGAGATGACAGCAAACTACACTCTCCACACATATCAGCCATATACGACTGTTGTTCATATGTTAGGTGTAGCATCTCAACTGAGGACACATGCTACAACCCTTGCCACGTCACTTTCCCGACCGGCAGGAGGTCAAAAAGAAACCAGGAACATTGCTACTTTGTAACTTTTAGAGTTGAGGTGATAGCAGCTATGTCACCAAGAGCAAAAAAGCATCAAAAATATCTCCCTTGCTCTTGAACCCAAGCTCAAGCGAACACGACGATCCACCCAGGGCTCGAACCTGGAACCTCCTGATTCGTAGTCAGACGCGCTTCCAATTACGCCAGCAGACCTTGCTGTGATGGTGTTTGGCTCCAGGATAGAGGCTTCAAGTTTGACATGCAGAATTTGTGCGTGGGTGTTCCTTGCCGATATCAACCCTGGAGCGAGTGGGGCCACCACCGAATCATGGGCTGGGGTTTCCAAGTAGGGAAAAACAGTCCAGATGACAGTAGACTTCAGAGCTCAAGCAGTCAGGAAGAATGCCTTCTCGGCACGGATTTGGCCTGGGTAGGAAGATATTTGGAGATAAGGGGCTGCCATCAACCCTAACCCCCAATTCCAAGCCGCACCCTCCACGTTGCACCCTCCACGATTCAGTTCCGGCAAAGATCGCCCAAACGCGATGTGTGACAGCAACGTCAAGATAAGGTTGCAGGTGTCAATGCCAATCAAGAAGGGTTACTGTTGTATTGGGGGTTGCATGGGAGGACGTCGTGCAGGCGATCTGTGTTCTGTTATCAGGTCCTTTCAGGGTAGTTGATGATGGGGACATCAGTGTGCCCGTAGCACCATGGCCACCAGCACGGAGGAGTGGTTCGTGGGATTTCTGGGGGAATGTTATCCACGCCTTGGGGAAGACAATGCTCGGAACCGCCGGGTCTAGAATAACAACAAGACAAAAATAAAAGACAGCGGCAAACTGCGCCCTGCTTTGCCATGTGGTAAAATGACAAATGTCAAAGTCGGGACTCGTCGACATGTTGACAGGAGTTCAGCAGAGCCCCACTGCGATGCTACAGTGGGTTCCGAGAGGAACGGGTGTTCCCGCCGCGGAGATGCAATTGTTACTGGCAACTGCTGACTCGGCCTTCCTGTTAGCAATAGTGAGCTGATCCAGCTGATCGAGCCTCAAATGTCCACACGAGGGATATTGCAGGAATTGCCCAGCCGGGAGAATTGTTTTGCAACTCGCAAGAAAAAAACGGTCTTGTTGGAGTATCGGCCCTCGGAGATGCGCTTGTCAATGTCGATCGTACGGCACTCGGTATCGTACCACACCCCCTAGGCGAGACCAAGAAAGCTCTGCGCAATGGCTGGGAAAGTGAAGGAAGGCAATGGGATGACAGAAAGGCAGAGAGAACAACAGGATGTAGAGAAGGATAAATACCCTTCCATGGTCCAAGGAAAACAATCTCAATATCCCAAACCATCAAGTCTAGAGTGGACCAGAGTCACAACGCATATCCCCAGATTTCCCCAGTTCCCCACTTGAGCCGACCGTCGGGAATCTGAGACGCTACACTTGTCAAGACTTTTAACTTCAGTCTCCCCGTCCAATAGCCACTCATCAAGCTTTGCCAAGTCAGATAGACCACTGGATATCCTTCACCATGGCAGCCATCACCCCCGAGCAGATCGCCATTGTCAAGGCGACAGCGCCAGTTCTCAAAGAACACGGCGTAACCATCACCACCACCTTCTACAACAACCTCATCGGAGATGTTCCAGCACTTCACAACTTTTTCAGCACCACCAGCCAAACAACAGGTCGACAGCCACGAGCACTTGCCGGCGCTGTTCTGGCTTATGCGACGTATATCGACGACCTCCCCAAGCTGACACATGCCGTGGAACGCATCGCCCACAAGCATGTTTCCCTCCAAGTAACCCCTGAGCAATACGACATCGTCGGAAAGTACCTGATCCAAGCCATCGGTCAAGTCCTCGGTGACGCAGCCACCGCCGACATCGTCGACGCCTGGATTGCCGCCTATGGTGTCCTTGCCCAGGTCTTCATCAACCGCGAAGGCGAGATGTACAAGTCGAACGCCGCCGACGGCTGGGTCGGCTGGCGCAAGTTCCGCATCACCCAGAAGGTACCAGAGAGCAGCACCATCACGAGCTTCTATCTCGCCCCCAGCGATGGGGCCACGCCACTACCCAAGTACATGCCGGGTCAGTACGTCAGCTTGCAGGTGCCGGTGCCCGAGCTTGGGTACCTGCAGAGCAGACAGTACAGCCTGAGCGAAGCCCCGAGAAAGGGAGAGTACTACCGCATCAGCGTCAAGCGAGAGGAGGCCCTCGAGCCGAGCGCCCCTGCCCTTGTTTCCAACATGTTGCACGACCAGTACGCCGTGGGCGACGAGGTCGAGCTGTCGCATCCACAGGGCGAGTTCTTTGTGGACCCCCAGGACGCAAGCAAGGAGGGTGTCCCGGTCGTTTTGGTATCCGCCGGCGTTGGTGCGACACCGCTCAAGGCCATCCTTGACAGCCTCGTGTCTGCGGGGTCCAAGAGACCAGCATCATGGATCCATTCATCACGATCGAGCGCGGCACAGCCGTTTGCTGACGATATCCGGCGTATCTGTCGCGAGAACGAGAACGTGTCGGCCAATGTGTTCCTGCGCACGCTTGGCCCTGAGGACCGCGCTGGGGTACACTACGAGTTTGGAGACATGCGGCTGGATCTGGCAAAGTTGGACAAGGAGCGCGGTTTGTTCCTGGGTGACTCTCGAGCCGAGTACTACATTTGTGGTCCCGAGGCATTCATGATCGATGTTCGCCGCACATTGGTCGAGCAGGGTGTCGACAGGTCGAGGATATTCCTGGAGCTGTTTGCGACGGGTGATGTCAGCGACGAGGAAGCAAAATGGTGAACGATTGGGATGGGAATTAGGTAGAGCGTATTGTAGCATATGGAGTACTCACCTTGAGAATAAGAACATCTTCTGACACCTAGATTGGATGCGCGTAGCCGTTGACAGGTTGATGGTTGATGCTAGACTCACACAACTTTCGAAGACGACATAGGTGTAGGTGACAACCTGGGCCGTGGACGTGCTGAAGCAAGCCACGGCATGGTGCCCCTGCGTTGTAGGTGCTGAATCCCCACTATAAATGGCGTTCGGGTGGCTGAGAGCCTTGGCAGCAGTGGCAATTTGGGCTTGGAGGCCCTCAACGATGTCTTCAACATCTTGTTGTTTCTGATACATTGCAGACCACGTCAGCTCCCACCTCCAATTCCACGGCATAAGACTTCTTGATTTCAAATCAAGAGTTTGAAGCCATACGACACAGTTCAGCTGCGCGTTATTTCCGCCCCTTTTTTGGTCGTGCTATGCTCGGCTCCTGTTTCCATCACACAGAAACCCAACTCAAGTTCCAGCATGCCAGAAGCCTCCTCGCCCAGCACCCCCGCTGTTGCTATACACGACGCCATTCATCGTTGCCTCGGAACCGCTATTTAACCCGAGTAGTGAGGGGATTAGCATCTCTCACGGGATGTCTTGTGCCTCCTGACTCTCAGCTGTGAAAAACCGGGCCGAGTCTTGTCAGGAGGACTGTTCCCTGCAAACAGCCAGTGTTGAAGCTCTTGGAAGGTTGCGCGAGGAGTTGCTGGCTGAGACCTCGGTAGAAGCATGTCGAAGATGGCACTTTCTGATCTTGACTGATCCTGGCAGACGTCAAGCTGAATGCTTTAAGGGAGAATCTGGAACCAGAATCCCTTTGCCCCCAGGTCACACAGCGTTGAGATTTGCGTGTAACATTGCCAAGCTCCTTTGTGCGGGCCGAACCGAGCTGGCGGGTTCGATCGCCTCTGCAAGCCACGACATCCCTTTGTGTTCTTTGCTTCTGCCAGTTCATAGGCTTATGTGGGCTACTAATACCTCCAACCGAGTGCCCGGTGGACTGTGGTGTGGTCAATGGCAATAAGTCTTGATATATCTGTATATTGTCCGAACTAATAACGAACGTTTGTGGGGATGAGTCCCGAATCTCCGTTGTGTTTTTCTCGAACATATTACGGAGGACGCGTGGGATTTCTTCCGGCCGAAACGATTGAGCGTGCTTCAGTTGCAGCCCCGGCCGGAGCTTCATTCACGTAAGCGTCTTCCAGTACTGCTGATCCTTCACAACTAACCAGCTGTTATCCTGTCCCGCTCGTCCATCATGTCACCTTATCACAGCCGGCATCTTGATATGATGGCTTGAATGCTAAAATGCCAAGTTCGGTTGTATTTCGGCGGCCGGCTTCCCCGTCTTTGACTGGTGACTGGTGACCCGGCGATCATGACTGCTAATTGGGGAGATCTAACGGATATAGCGGTACACATTGACCTCACCAAGAGTTGGTTGGTGTTTTCCCGATCAGGTAATCCCGCGGCTGCTGTCAGGTACGATTGCAATCCGTGATCGACAAGGGGAGCTGGTCTTTCCCAGCAGCCTACCTTGGGGTTGCCGTGCGCTGGAGGGCGTTGCGGTAGAACGTTGGGCCGTCCAAATCACCTCGGAGTCTCAAGCAGGTACAACGGCGGCCGATGACACAAGACGCCCCCTTGCCACTCGCACAAACATGACGACGGGAGCAGCCCCTTCGCATCCTGGACATGGATTGTTAGAGATTAAGCCGTGCCTGATACTGTCCACAAGCAGCATTGCATGCCGTATCTGGTACCACTCCCTGGCATGTGTCATGCGTCTCCGATGTTGCCTTGCTGCACCAGCTCGTGGCCCATCTTCGAGCTAAACCCCGCTGGGCCATCAGTCATCGGCTTCATCCTTACACCACTCTCAGACAGGACCACAATGTCTGCCCCGAGTCCGTTTTGGGCTGTTGAATTCTGTATCTTCCTTGGCACGTGTACACGATGTGGCACTCTGGGTCGATGTTTGGTTCCTGGACTGGCTTGGATGGAGGTTCTGGAGGGCTCGCCTTCAGCCTTCCCAGACGAAAGGTCTCGCACACGGAAAGGGAACCTGGGTTCGACAAGGCACTGTGAGAGATGGATGCCTTGTTGCATTTAATTTCAGATGTCTCTCTCAGTTGGCAGCACCATGATGGAGACTTGTCCTAGGTAGCACGGGGAAACCCAAAAGGCCATCCCCAAACCATGATTCTCACAAGTAACCTTCTGTCCTTCCGTCGCGAGCATTGAGGTGGGATGCTCTTTGAGGAAAGACACAGACTGGCTCCATCGTTCCTGGGAAGCACCGGTCGCCGTCACGCCTTTTCGTCCTGCTGTTCGGCTTAGGCCAACTGCCCGCTGCCAAGTATTTCACCTGCCCCGTCCACCAATCCCCCACACTGTAGTTGTCCTTGTGGAGGTAGCTTGCGGTCGCCATCGTCATAGTGGTGGTAAGGAGATCATTCTGTCTTGTCAGCGGTCCTAGAAAACCGCACTGTCATCATGGTAAGTCCTTTCCAAGTCTCCGATTGTATCCTACCAAAACCGAGGGCGATGCCGTTGATCGGCGATGGGTATGGGCGGTGTGAGAAGAATCTGTAGCTGGGAAGCTGCGGGGCTCTGGCAAGGCTGCTCCTAGTTGAACCCATGGCAGTGTCCAACCTTCCAGTTCTAGGTTGCTAGAAGGAGCCCATGGGTGGCCTGCTAGCGCCCATGTTTGGCCCAGTGTTCCCCATACATACGTTGGGTAGACACTCGAGCTTTTCCTTGTGTGCTAATCCTGCCTACCAGGTATTTCTGGCAGGGTCTGGCTGTCCGGCGAGTTGCGCTCTTTGGGGCATCAGTGTAATCTGAACTTGTCTCCATTCACCTGATCCATTGCCACCACGAGAGAGATCGCAACTGTCACCCAGCATTCTAACATGGTACGGAGCCAAGGGCAGTGCGCATGCCCCCCTTCCTGGTGTCCACATGGGTTCTCAACCGCTCCAGTAGACCTAGCTTCGACCAAGAGCGTGCTTTCGGTTGCTTGTTGCTCCTGAAGGCCCGTTCAAATTTTTCCTTTTTTTCCCCCACCAGGCTATCGTTCTTTTCACCATTGCCGTCTCACTCTGATCCTGATCAACTGACTGTTAAAGCAATCCACCACCTACCTCCCAGGCCTTTGACGGCCCTTGATCCTGTTCCCAAGCAGCTATTCACTATCCTTGTTCGGCACCTACGACGACGTCTTTCTGCTTTACAGGCAAACAATTCACTTGCTCGGCCTCCTTTTCTCATCGTTCTTTGCTGGACCAGCTCAATTTGTTTGGCGACCCGCTGATCCACCTAGCATACAGCACCATTTTTCTTTCATTGCTGTCTTTGATTGCGGTTTTTTTGTTTAATCAGATTGTCGATACCCCCAGCAACCCGGTCCTTTGCCTCCTTTCAGTTCTTGTCTTTCCAACGATAATACAGTTTCAAGACTGTAAACCACTACGGGGCACCCCTTCAAAAATGCCGTCCTCGCCCTGTGGTGCTGAGCCCATCGCCATCATCGGCTCCGCGTGCCGGTTCCCGGGAGGCGCGAGCTCCCCCTCGCGCCTGTGGCAACTGCTCGCGAACCCGAGGGACCTCTCGGAGCGCGTGCCCGTGGGAAGATTCCATGTCGACGCCTTCTACCACCCAGATGGCGAGTTCCCCGGCACGACGAATTCTGCCCGTGGGTACTTCCTGGACCACGACCCCCGGCTGTTTGACGCCAGCTTCTTCAGCGTCACGCCCAAGGAAGCTGAAGCAATCGACCCCCAGCAGCGGTTGCTTCTAGAAGTGGTGTACGAGGCCCTCGAGTCGGCCGGGTACTCTCTCCAGCAGCATGCGGGTGCCCGTGTTGGTGTGTTTGCCGGTGTGATGACGGCCGACTACGACACCCTCTCACAGAGGGACGAGCTCACCACAAGCCAGTACTATGCCACGGGCAATGCGCGGTCCATGGTCTCCAACCGGCTCTCGTACTTTTTCAACTTCAAAGGGCCCTCCATGACGATCGACACGGCCTGTTCATCCAGCCTGGTAGCCCTCCACCAAGCTGTCTTGAGTCTTCGGTCGGGCGATTGCGAAATGGCTTGCGTGGCTGGTGCCAACCTCATCCTGACCCCTGAGCAGTTCATCGTCGAGTCCAGCCTACACATGCTCAGTCCCTCCGGTCACTGCAGCATGTTTGACGCCAATGCCGATGGCTATGCCCGCGGCGAAGGAATTGCGGCTATGTTTGTCCGTCCCCTGAGCAAAGCCCTGGCCAGTGGCGACCACATTCTCGCCGTTATTCGGGAAACCGGTGTCAATTCGGATGGCAGGACGACAGGGATCACGATGCCCAACTGGGAAGCGCAAGCACAGCTTATTCAGGACACATATCGACGAGCCGGCCTAGATATCAACACCCTCGAGGACCGCTGTCAGTATTTTGAGTGTCATGGGGCTGGAACGGCTGCAGGTGACCCCAAGGAAGCCCGCGCCATCGAACATGCCTTCTTCTCGGGTGAGCTTCGAGCTGGGCCGTCAACAGACTTGATCCCGCCCGCGGAAAGGCCTCGGCTTCTGGTTGGCTCAGTGAAGACGGTCATTGGCCACACTGAGGGGTCGGCAGGTCTCGCAGGGTTATTCAAGGTTGTCGAGAGCATGCGACATGATACCATTCCTCCAAACCTACATCTGGATCGGTTGAACCCGCAAGTTGCCGAATATGCCAGCCACTTGGTCGTCCCAACAAGCCCCGTCCCATGGCCAGCGGTCCAGCCAGGACAACCGAAAAGAGCCAGCGTCAACTCGTTCGGTTTCGGCGGCACCAATGCCCATGCGATTGTTGAGCAGTACGTTCCAGCCATCCACGACGAGAACTTCGTGTCAAATGCTCACGTCCCTCGCCCCATCCCCAACGGGTCAGTCGGGCCTAGAGTCAATCGTATTTGCCTCCCTTTGGTACTCTCTGCCAAATCCGAAAAGTCCCTGGTAGCTGTTGTGCAAGCCTATTACGATCACCTCCTCAAGAACCCCGGAGCCTCAACCGAAGAGCTGTCATGGCACACCTACGCCCGCCGCACAGCCTTTGCTCACAGAGTGTTCTTTGCGGGTACAACAACGGAAAGGCTTCTTGGGAAGCTGGCGCGATTCCTGAAGATACCAGACGCCCCGCCTGAGCCTCCTAGAAAGAAGCTGAAAACAACCGACAAACGAGAGACGCCGCCACCGGTTGCCACTATGTGTCGCGTGAAACCAGAACATCAGAAGCCCAAGTTGCTGGGGATCTTCACGGGCCAGGGAGCGCAATGGGCCACCATGTCTCGGGGTCTGCTTGTGACAAGCAAGGTTTACCGTGATTCTATTCGACAGTTGGACGGGATTCTGCGGCAGTGCCCGCATCCACCTCCCTGGAGCTTGGAACACGAGATATCGGCGGACGAGGGTCTTTCGAGGGTTCATAGGTCGACAATCTCGCAGCCTCTGTGTACCGCCATTCAGATTGCTTTAGGTAAGACACCTTGCCTGTGCATGGATTCTCTGTTCAGTTCTGGAGGGGCCGCCGGATCTGCTTTGCTAACACTGCTCCCGAACAGTCGACTTGTTACACTCGATCGAGATTAGCTTCCACACAGTGGTTGGCCACTCGTCTGGGGAAATCGGTGCTGCATATGCCGCCGGCCGGATCGGTGCCCGAGATGCTATTCTGATTGCTTACTACCGTGGAATGGACGTGAACCTCGCCTGCGGAGCCGGGGGCGTCAAAGGGGGGATGCTAGTTGCAGGCATGTCAATGGAGGAGGCCGCCGATTTCTGTGCTAGAAGAGAGTACAGCCCAGGACTCTGCATTGCCGCCAGCAACTCGCCCATGGTTGTCACGCTTTCAGGTGATCTTGACTTGATTCATGAGGCCTGCAAGTATCTTAAGGGCAAGAGGTTGCTAGCGCGGATACTCAACGTCGACACGGCTTACCATTCACCCCACATGGAGGTTCCGTCAATAAAGTATCTGGAAGCGATCAAATCGTGCAACATCTCACCGCGGGCTCAAAACAATGGAACCGCCTGGATTTCGACTGTGTCTGGCACTGGGGAGCCCAAGGCAGCGGATTTGAAGGACATCTACTGGCGCGACAACATGATGAAGCCGGTGCTGTTTTACGAGGCTATGAGTACCGCCTTGGACAAAAATGGACCGTTCGACGGAGTGATAGAGGTCGGGCCCCATTGCACTCTTAGGGGGCCAGTGTTTGAAGCGATCCGAGAGAGCATGGGAACAGAAGCAACTTTGCCCTATACTGGACTCCTCAACAGGGGGATGGACGACCGGGAGGCGTTTGGCGAGTTTCTCGGCTGGATATGGGCCCAGTTTGGGGTTTACAACTCTCACATTCGGCAATTCGTCCTGGGTTCCGTACAGCCCGAGCTGATCAACACGCGGATTCAAGGTGCTCCCAGTTACCCATGGGACCATTCACAGATTCATTGGAGAGAGTCGAGACTATCTCGACAGTATCACTTCAGGTTGGCCATGCCTCACGAACTCCTGGGGGTACGCACTCGAGACGATTCTCGGTACCTACTTCGATGGCGGAACATTCTGAAGTTTGAGAAGCTCACTTGGGCCAGGCACCATGCGTTCCAGGGTCAATCGGTACGTCACAGATCTAACTTCTACTGTCTGTGTAAAACTTGACCGTGTGCTAACAAGAATTGTTGACAGCTACTCCCCGCGTCAGCCTACGTCATCATGGCGGTTGATGCTGCCAAAGCCGCTGCGCCAGAGGTAGCAATTTCTGTGATCGAGCTTCGCGATCTCAAGTTCTACAAAGGCATCACGTTTGATCCTAATTCGCCCGGGGTCGAAGTTCTCTCCTCTTTGGTCATTGAGAAAGAGACGCCAGACACATGGGAGGCTTCATTTCTGCTGACTTCAACCGTTGCCGACGGCCGCACCGATGTGAAAAAGAACTTTAGTTGCCGGGTCGCCATCACGTCTGGCGCACCACATCCCAATCTGTTGCCTACGCGGCCAGCGACGAGAGCGGAAACACTGAGTGCCAACCCCGAGGCTTTCTATGCCATGATGGCCGGGACGGGCTTGAGGTACACTGGCCCATTCCGAGGGCTACAAGCACTCGACCGTCGGTTTGATTTTGCGTCGAGTTCCCTGAGGAGAGTTCACCCCGACGACACTACAAGGCTTGACCTCAGCCCCGCCACCTTGGACAGTTGTCTTCAAACGGCCTTTGTCACAATGTCTTCGCCTGGCGACGGTGCCATCTGGACACCATTCTTGCCAGTGGAGATCGAGAGCATCCGCATGAACCTATCACTGTGCAATGCCCAGGAACGGAGCGACACGCTGGTGGTTGATGCGCATAAGACGCAGGCTACACCATGCACGAAGAGCGCCCCGGCCTCCTTCACTGCCGACATCGAGATATTTAATGATGAAGGCAAGCAGGAGATACAGATTGAGGGACTCAAAGTTGGGTCGTTTGGCCCTACCAATCCCGAGGATGACTACGAGCTGTACCTTACCACACAGCTGGACCTTGATCCCGAAGACGCTATCGTGTCCGCCACAGACGAAGACGTCCGCCCCGTGAGCCCCATGCTTGCCGAGTCCTGCGAGCGCGTCGCTTCTTTTTTCATCAAGGGACTGCCAGCCACTGCAGTGTGTCCAAGTCCGGGCTCGCACCTCGTTTCTGCGTCCATCGCCAGCCGAGCAGAGCTGCGCCGCGCCACAAGCACCTGGTCGGATGAGACAGAGGAGTCTCTTGATCGGTTCATTTTATCCTCGCCGTACTATTCGGCTTTGAGCTTGGTCCGCAGACTGGGCCGAAACGTTCCGGATGTGATGGCTGGCATGCTTCCTATAGTGTTTGAAGAAGCTCGCCAGACGCATAGCTTCCAGCGTCATATTTCGAGAGTGGTGAAGCAAATATCCCACAAGTATGCCTCGATGCACGTCTTGGGACTGACAGATGCTGAGCTTGGGTTGACGGAGCACGTGTTGGATGGCTTGGGCACCTCCTTTGCATCCTACCGCATCGGCTCTCGGCCTGAGGAGAATCTCAACGATCGAATCCAGCTTTCCGAGTCTCTGAGCGAGAAGGTTATCACCGAAAAAGTCGATTTCACCACGGGTGTTCCAGCAAATGGCCAGCTCTACGACCTAGTTCTTCTGTCTACTTCTCTATTCGAGCCTCACAACACGGCCACTGTCCTCGGCCACGTTCGGAACATGATGCGGCCTGGAGGCTTCCTGATGCTCATTCAGGTTACAAGGACTCCTCTCGAGGAACGTCTCCGTCGTACCATCAGCTGTGTACCCTCTCTGCAGTCGATGTCCCCAACACCGCCTGACTGGCCTGACCTTCTTGATCAGTGCGGATTTCAAAATTCCAGCGAGGACTCGGCCCAGAACTATGCCACTGGCTTTTCTCTGATTGTTCGTCAAGCGCAGTCTCTGGAGAAAGCGCTGCTGATGTATCCTCCCTCCGAGGACTCGGACCCGGAGCGTCTGATGAATAGACTCTTGATTGTTGGCGGCAAGCAGCTGTGGACATCATTCATCTCATCGCAAGTCACTGCAGCACTGGCTTCGCATTGCGGGTTGATCACTACCGTTGCGTCCCTTGACGACTTGGCACCCGGGCATGCTGCCAACTTTACAGCCGTCATCCTCCTCTGCGACCTGGATGAGCCCCTTCTGCTGAACATGAACGAGAAGCGGATGGAGGCCTTGAAGGAGCTACTCCGTCCAGAAATGGTGATCCTTTGGGTCACGGAAAGTGCCTGGACTACTACCCCTGGCAATTCGGCTTCTTTGGGCTTCACGCGCACCCTCGCTGCTGAGATCCCAGGATTGACCCTCCAAGTCCTTGACCTCGAGACTGTTAATACCGATCCCGCCGTCAAGGCCGTCTCTGAGACCTTTTTCCGCCTTGCCATGTACGCTAGGATTCAACACACAAGTGTCGAAAACCCTCTGTGGGTTCTGGAGCCAGAGATACACATCAAGGATGGCCGTCGCATGGTTCCCCGTGTTCGTCCGTGGAAGAAAGGCAACAACCGCGCGAACGCCGGTCGGCGGATTGTCACAGCTCCTTGCAACACCTTGGAAAATGTGGTGGAAATTCTGCCAGGGCATTCAGGAAACGGGCCATACAGGGCAGAGGAGTGGGGATTGGCGTCTGCGTCGGACCCTCCAGGAGAGCTCTTTGGTATGCAGGTCAACTACAGCACCGTCGGTGCGCTCAACACAGGGCTCAGTTCTTTCCCGTCGGCCTACGTCTGCCTTGGCAGTGATACGAGGACCCTCGCCACAACGGTTGCTTTGTCCAAAGTCAATGCCTCCTACATCATGATGCCAACGAGATGGGGTACGGAGATTACGATCCCCAGTCTGAACGAGCCGGTCTTCTTTGGGCTTTTGGTCCGCTATTTCCTGGCGCTCAGCATTTCGTGGAAAGCCAGGGGACAGTCACTCTTGGTTATCGAGCCTGACGAGCGGTTCCAGGAGTGCATCAAGGACGTCTGTGTCAAGCAGGGGATTTCGTTCCAGATATTCTCGACCGACGAGCAGCGCTGCAGGCGGGTACCAGAGATGACTTTTCTTCACCCGGCGCTTTCTCGACGCGAGATCAGGGATTTGAACCTTCCGCAGCGTGCCTTGGTTGTGGATATGCTCCCCAAGGGGAGCCGTCTCTCCGAGATGTTCAAAGCCACGGTGGATGAGCCCTCAGCGTATCACCATCTCTCCTCGTTCTTGCGACCAGCGGCAGACTTGGAAGTCGATGGGGTCAATCCCGATGCTGGTGCATGCGTACACCTTGATAGAATTTGGGAGGGAGCTGTCACCTTGTCGCTTGCCAAGATGGAAACACTGGCCGATGGTGCTGTCTCCCCTCTCCTCTCTGTACCGGCCTTGGTCGACTGTACAGAGCCGGTTGCGCCGTTTTCGGTCATTCACTGGAAGGCCGAGAGGGACATTCAACAGATCATCACCCCGCCTTATGGCCGTCAGCTGTTGAGTCCATCAAAGACCTACCTTCTTGTTGGTCTGACAAGGGACTTTGGCCAGAGCCTCTGCACGCTCTTGGCTCAACAGGGGGCGCGCCACCTTGTCCTGGCGAGCCGGAACCCGCCCCGGCGGTCCCCAAGATGGGCAGAAGAGCTGACGAGAAAGGGCGTCCAACTCAGGTTTCAGACGCTGGATGTGACCAAGATGGAGCAAGTGACCGCCTTGAAGACCAAGATCGCACAGACCCTCAGATTCCCTCCCGTCGGGGGTGTTATCAACGGCGCCATGGTTCTCGACGACCGCGTCTTCTCTGAAATGTCCATCGAGTCCTTCCAACGAGTCATGGCGCCCAAGACGATCGGTTCCAGCAATCTCGACGACGCGTTCTGCTCACCAGACATGGACTTTTTCATCATGACCTCGTCCTTTGCGGCCGTCGGCGGACATGCCGGCCAGTCTAACTATGCTGCGGCCAACATGTACATGAACGGCCTCGCCGCCTCGAGACGCCACCGCGGGTTTGTCGGTTCCATTCTCAACATTGGTGTCATTTACGGGCTGGGCTTCTTGCACCGCGAGAAGGAGAATCTCTACGAGGGTTTGGAGCGGGAGGGATACCCGCCTATTTCGGAACGGGATCTTCATCACATGTTCCTCGAGGCTATTGTTGCGGGAAAGCCGACAGAGGATCAGATCTACGACATCACTACCGGGTTGCGGCGGTTCCCGGTCGGGCGGCCTACCCTGCATTGGCACAGCGATCCGAGGTTTTGTCACTTTACTCGCGGCAGTGATGATCGGGACGAGGAAAGCGACGCTGGGTCTCAGCAGCTGAGCCTGAAGGAGCAGACTAGCCGCGGCGAGACGGAGGAGGATGTTGCTGAGATTCTCGTTCCGGCGTTTATCAAGAGATTACAGAATCAGCTCAAGCTGGCGGAGGGAACTGTGACAGCCGAGCAGAGCATTGTCGAGTTGGGTGTTGATTCACTGGCGGCTGTGGAGATTCGATCATGGGTCTGGAGGACGCTGGGCCATGATGTGGGGGTGATGAAGATTCTCAGCGGCATGACGATTAGCCAGTTGTGCGGGGAGATTGCAGCGGCCACCATGGCGGTTCGCGTGACGACGCAGCAGAGTTTGGAGGCGACGGGAGTGCCTAGTGATGCCTCGGCGACGCCTCACACTACCTCTGTGGTTTCTGGTGCCGAGTTGGAGACGCATTCGGTGGCGACGACGGCAGCGGAGGAGTAGATGTTGAGTTTGGGTTCTTTGGTCGCCATATTGAGTTCAAGTATTGGAGTCGTGTAACAACAGACGAGTGTGTAGTTTTCCGGTGTGTGTGTTGGGGGGGGATTGATTCTGCATATATATGACCAAAAGGAGGTTGGGACGTTGGCTGGAAAGGTGTCGTTATTCGTTATACTGAAGGGATTGGATGCAAGTGATGTTTGGGTAGCGAATACAAAAAAACATGGTATCCTGGCTTGACTTTTCAGTAACGTTGTGCGAGGCTCGGACTTGTATGTATGTTGTAGAACATGACGGTCATCTCACGTGAGCGAGACTATACGATGTTTGATCCGAGAAAGGCCGTAAACCCGAACAGTTGCATGTAGTGTATGGGCTGTCGGATCAGGAACCCAATATCCGCGAGTGGCCTGGCCGGGTGTCGATCACCGGTGCCCGGAGCGGGGTCCTGGAACTTCAGGCTATGCAGCTGTGTTCCGGGGCACCTGTCGGGCCGCTGTGCAGCAGCTGTGCGCCTATCGGAGCTGCAGTGACGGTACCCAGGTATGCGAGGTGACGGGACGAGATGTGACAGTGGACGAGCTGGAACGCGGGGGAGAAGGGAGGGGACGGTGAGGGGACGGGGAGGGGTCCGGTGGTCGATGAGGGGGCTCCGTTTATAACGTTCGCCTTTTGCTGGTCCCCCTTCCCACCACACGATCGCGCTGAACACCATCAACAACAGTACAAAACCACCAGAGACAGAGCACATCAAAGATGGCAACTCCAATCCCCTCCCACCAACGCATCGTCCCCGGCAGCGTCAACCTCCCCCCTTACCCCTGGCCCGCCACCGCAAAAGACACAAGCGTCGACCCTGTTTCCATCGCCGAGTCTGTCACTTCCAAGCTGAATGGCTCCCTCTCCTCGGGTGATTTCGCCTCAATCTCCGAGCTCTTCATCGACAACGGCTTCTGGCGCGATCACCTAGCCCTCTCCTGGACACCCCGCACGATCAAGACCTCTGCTGCCATAGCTGATTATCTTTCCTCTTCTCCGACCAAGCTCAGTTCGGTACAGGTGGATCTGACGTCTGAGTTTCGGAAGCCACAGATTGCGAGTTTCGCTCCGGGGGCCAGTCCGGATGTGAAGGGGATTGCGTTTTACATCAACTGGGGGACTAGTCTTGGGACGGGAAGAGGGGTGGCGAGGCTTGTTCAGGAGGATGGAGAGTGGAAGATTTGGACCATGTTTACTTGTTTGGTGGAGTTGAAGGGGTGGGAGGAGAAGGTGGGGGCGAGGAGGGAGCTGGGCGTTGAGCATGGGAAACAAGAAGGGAGGAAGAACTGGAGGGAGAGGAGGGAGGGGGAGCAGGAGAAAGGGGAGGGGGAGGTGTTGGTTATTGGTATGTCCATCACAGAATGAGGAGAGGGATGGTGACTAACGGTCGGTAGGAGCTGGGCAGTCCGGTCTGACGATTGCTGCGAGGTTGAAAATGTTGGGGGTCAAGACAGTGGTCATTGATACGAATGAGAAGGTGGGCGACAACTGGCGGAAGAGATATCATCAGCTGGTGCTGCATGATCCAGTGTGGTACGACCACATGCCGTATCTCCCCTTCCCTGAGCACTGGCCGGTTTTCACGCCAAAGGATAAACTGGCCGAGTGGTTTGAGTTTTATGCCAAGGCGCTCGAACTCAACATCTGGACTTCTACCTCCCTTACATCTAGCAAATGGGATGAGGGCACCCAAACTTGGGAGGTGAAGGTGAACAAGGGGGGCAGAGAGGAGAGGGTTCTCAGGCCGAAACATATCGTTTTGTGTACAGGACACTCGGGCAAGAAGTTCATGCCTGATATAAAGGGGCTGAGCGAGGGGGTGTTTAAGGGGTTGGCGGTCCACTCTGCTGATTTCGCCGGTGCGAAGCAGCAGCAAGAGGGGACTGAGAGAAAGAGAAAGGCGGTGGTGGTCGGGGCGTGTAATTCTGCTCACGATATCTGCCAGGATTACTACGAGAAGGGGTATGATGTCACCATGGTGCAGAGGTCGTCGACTTGTGTCGTGTCCAACAAGGCGGCTCTCAAGGTTTTGCTGGCGGTGCTGTACGAGGAGGGTGGACCGCCGGTCGAAGACAGCGACATCTGGCTTCATGGCTGGCCGAGTGAGGTTATGAAGAGCATACAGATCGATCTGGCCAGGATTCAGCGGGAGATGGACAAGGATTTGTTGGAAGGGTTGGAAAAGGCCGGGTTCAGAACTGACAAGGGGGTGGATGAAGGGGGGTTGTTTATGAAGTATTTACAACGGGGTGGGGGCTATTACATTGATGTGGGCATGTCGCAGCTGATTATTGATCGCAAGGTGAAAGTCAAGCAGGGGGAGGAGATTGAGGAGTTGGTAGAGAATGGGCTGAGGTTCAAGGATGGGGAGGTGCTGGAGGCGGATGAGATTGTGTTTGCTACTGGCTTCATGAATATGAGAACCCAGGCGAGGCATATTCTGGGAGATGAGGTTGCGGATAGGGTGGACGATGTTTGGGGATGGGATGAGGAGGGGGAGATGAGGGGGATCTGGAAGGGGAGCGGGCATCCGGGCTTTTGGTTCCATGGTGGTAATTTGGCCTTGACTAGGTATTTCAGTAGGGTGGCTGCGCTGCAGATCAAGGCGAGGCTGGAGGGATTGGGGGCCTAAGATTCAGGGGATATCTCGGCTGTGGGTTTACAAGGCAGGCTTCAGGGAGGTCAACACCCAGCAATGTTTGATTTCTCTTCCAACTCAAGAAAATACCCTAGTTGTTCTTCGAAACCCCCCTCACACTATCCTCCATCTTGGCCATGGCTTCCTCATTCTGCCGCGTCAAATCCGCCTCGTTGGTGAACCGACCAGCCTGTGTAAAAAAGACCCTAGCCTTCTTCGGGTCCTCATGGATATCCCTCTCGGCAAAGGCATAAGCGCGTCCAAGCATTCTGGCCACGCCAACAACATCCTGAGACCTCGGCCGCCTAACAGCATCATACGCACCCAGTGCCGCCTCAATCTGGCTCGGCTGCTTCACCCTCTCAAACAAATGATCCAGCACCGCAGCATCCTCCAACGCCTGCGCGGCCCCATTCCCAGCAAACGGCAGACTAGCATGAGCGGCATCCCCCAGCATGGCCACCCTCCCCTTGAAGTACACCGGCGCGTTATCATGATCCCCCACCGCCCAGCTAGCCGACGTGTCCCTCGCCACCAAATCCACAATGGCCCTCGCCTCCGGAGTGTAGTCTTTATACAATCCGACATCCAACTCTTTTCTTCGCCCCCCATCATCCCCCTTCCCAGGCCCGTCAACCTCTTTCTCGCCCAACGCCGCCCCCCTGACGGCAACCCCAGCGCTCAACCTCGTCCCCTTGTTCATCGGTATGCAATTCACATGCCCCCTCGGCCCAAGCAAAATCGGGACCGTCCTCGTAAACCTCTCCTCCACCCCGGCCTCGATCGCCTCTTCGGTGGCAACCACCGTCCGATAAACCTGCCACCTGTCGTGATTAACCGGGTGTCTCGCCGGATGGTCCTCCCCAACGACATAACCCCTAACAACCGAACGTATCCCATCCGCCCCCAAAACACAATCCGCCTCCCCCTTTGTCCCATCCCTAAACTCAAACTTGACCTTCTTCTCCTCCTCCCAAATCTTTGTCAGTCTCTTCCCAAAGCTCACCTTCTCCCCCGGCACCAACCCAAGCAACCCAGCCAACAGGTCCGCCCGACTGACGCTCTTTCGTCCTTTTGCCCTCCCCAACTCGGCGACCGGTTCTTGGTCAGCTCCCGTGTTGGCGTGAGGCCCACAAGCAAAAAAGATGTCAGTCGCCATTTCCGCTTCCGCGTCCTCACCGATGTTGATCGCCTTGTCGAGGTAAGCCTGGTGGACCTCCGGTCCGAGAAGCGCCATGGCCGCGAGGGCGTTGCGGTGGAGGGCCAGGCCGGCGCCGACGTCGGAATGGGCAGGGACGGCTTCGTAGACGTGGATGTCGAGATGGGGTTTTTTGACGAGGGCGGCGGCGAGGGAGAGGCCGGCTATGCCGCCTCCCATTATGGCTATGGAGAGGGGGTGATGGGTGGAGCCCATTTTGAGGATGGTGGTGGTGGTTTGTTGTTGTGATGAGGGAAAGGAGAATAAAGCTGGCGAGTTTTCAAGGTGATGATGAGGGATTGGAAAAGGGGGAAGAGAGTGGAAGGGCAAGCGTCACGTGTCAGAGACAAGAAGCGACTGCCGTTGCCCCTTTTCCGCAACGGGCCCCAGAGGGGGGGAGGGGGGGCAGAGTCATTCATTCACCTAGCGTTGCTCCGGGAGGAACGGAGGAAATGATGAGACCGAAAAGAGTGTTGGTAAAAGCTACGGTGCCTCAGTAAGGCAGTCTTGTCTATCCAATCCGAATTCCAAATGCTGTCGTCATGTCGTGTCCAAAACCACACCATCTGTCTGCCAAATCGTGTCCGAAGAATGTTCTGTCAAATTTCCCCACAAGATCACACCAACCGAATCTCCCATCTCCAAGAGAAAAACCACCCTAACCTGATCATCAACCCCGGGAAGCCACCGTGGCGGGGCCTCCACCGCGATTCAAGCGGTAAACTCATCCCCGGAGTTCTCCACCTTCTTCGGGACCATGGCCTTTCTGTAATCACCAAGTCAGCATTCTCCATCACCGCCACCGATCGTAGATGTTCAAGAACACTCACAAAACCTTATCCGCATCCTTCTCCTTAAACCTCACCTCAACCTCGGCATTCCCCACCAAAGCCTGCATCGAAACCTTCCTCTCCGTCGCCCCCCCACACCCCGGAGCCAAACCCCCCTTCTTCCGCGACGCCATCTGCCCCGGCTTCCCTAAAGGCGAGCCCCAAAAAGCATCATCCTCCTCCGCCCTCCTCCCCCTCCTCACAGGCGTAGGGGTAGGAGCAGCATCCTGAGCAGCAACAAACAACTCCGGCTTCTTGGGAGTGGTAGCGGCATCAATAACACTCTGATAAAACTCCTCATCCTCACGAGACAGACCAGGGACGTGGTTGTTCTTGCTCCGCGCAGGCCATGGAGACGGAGACGCAGGACGGGGAGGAGGAGGGGAAGGAGGCGGCTTGTTGGCGTAGCGCTCCCGCTCCATTTCGCGCAATCTGATCGCCTTGGGAGTTTCCTCCTCTGTATCCTCGACGACTTGGTCCTGCGCTGCGTCGTGGTAGACAGAGGCCGCGACCGGCTCGGACTTTGCGCCGAGGGAGGGGCTTGTGGACAAGGTGGTGGGGAGATGGATGGGCCATTTGCCGAGGACGGCGAGTCCGTGGGGGACGGGCTGGGGAATCAGAGTCGCGCGGATGTAGTGGTAAAGAAGATCACGGTCTTCTTTGGGGAGCGCGGCGACGCGGGGCAGGTTGGCGGTTTGGGAACGGGCCTGGGTGAGGATGTACTTGATGGCATCCATGTGCTTCTTGTTGAAGCGGATGCGCCAGGCGATGCTGTTCTTCAAGCGGTCGGCCGTGTCGATGTCTTCGGGGTAGTTTTGGAAGGTGATCTCGATGAGGGTTCCGTTGCCGATGATGGAGTCGTCTTTGTCGACGTAGTGGTAGTACACTTGGCGGTTGAGGGAGGGGAGATCATCCTCCTGAAAGGAGATGGCGAGAAGGACGTGAGACTGGTCCTTCTCGAGGTTGCAGTAGACAGACAAATGACCCTTGCTTGCACGGCGACAGAGGGTAGTGTCGGGGTGTTGCTGGCGGTGCCATTCGGATTGGGGGCCGACATGGATGAAGCTGACTGTATTGGTGGGAAAGGAGATGAGGTAGGGAGGGACGAAGCTCCCAAGTGGTTGGTCCATGGTGAGAAGGGTGTGGTGTCCTTGCTGTGTGCAGATGAAGTGAAGGGTGCTGATGATGGAAGTGACAGATTAGCGTCTCGTTTAGTGGACGGAGAGGGGGGAGCCTTATACTTGAGAATCTTCATCATTTTGCAAGTCTAACAGAGGTGGGTGTGGCCCATGACAGATGTGGACAAAGATATAAAGCAGGGAGATCCGCAGCCATCCTTTGCTTACAACCCACCACATCGTGGTACACCTCAGCGGATAGAAGCCTATCAATGACGGAGTTGCAGGCGTATATGCTAGACAGCTTTGTCGATGTCAAAGCAGGACAAACACCAGAACCTTTACGACTACTACAGAAAGGGTGTGGGACTTTAAGCTCACTGACGTCATGTGGGATTTCCACTCACGACCATCACGTCGACCTGCCTTCACAAGACAAACGGAGTCTAAGAGTTCAAGAGGTACAGTGAGCATCCGCAGAAAGACAGCTGATTACGGAAAGAATTGGCTTCACAGCATGTGGAAACCTTGGGGAAAAGCCACAAAAGCAACTGGTGAAAACTTTGTGACCACATAAATGCAACTTTCTTTTTAGTTTTTTTAATTTTTTTTTTTATTTCTTTCTATTTTATTTTATAAAAAACGGAAGCCCTCACACTCTTTCATTCTTCACTCATTCATCCTACCCAGCATCACACCGTCGAGTGCATGTACGATGAGGTGGCTATCTTTCTTCACCGCGATGCTTGCATCACTCGCCCCCATCACCACCGCAGCACCCCGTCCCGCGGCCGCGTCCCACAACCTCGCACCCGCCCTCCTCCCACCAGACCAATCGGAAATCCCCAGACTGGTCCTCTACTTCCAAACAACCCACGACTCTCTAGGCCGCCCCATCTCCATGCTCCCCCTCGTAACAGTCAAACACATCGCCCTCACCCATCTAATCATCTGCTCCATCCACATGCACCAAAACGGCCACCTCCACCTCAACGACCACCTCCCCTCCCACCCCCGGTACAAAACCCTCTGGACCGAAGCCTCCATCATGAGATCCTCAGGCGTCAAGGTAATGGGCATGATCGGCGGCGCAGCCCCCGGCTCCTTTTCCCGCTCCACCCTCGACAGCCCCTCCGACCTCACCTTTGACCACTACTACCGCCAGCTCGCCTCCTTCATCAGGCGGTACAGCCTCCAAGGCTTGGACATCGACGTCGAGCAGCCCATGTCCCAGGGGGGGATCGCCCGGCTCATCCTCCGTCTGCGGTGGGACTTTGGCCCCGATTTCATCATCACCCTCGCCCCCGTCGCGAGCGGGCTCACCAACGAGTGGGGCGGGCTCAGCGGGTTCGATTATCGGGTTTTGGAACGGGATTATGGATCCCTTATCGATTTTTATAATGCTCAGTTTTATAATGGGTTCGGGTCGGTGCATTCGACGTCTCACTTTGAGAGGACGGTGGATGAGGGGTGGGATCCGGAGAAGATTGTCATCGGGCAGTTGACTGATCGGGGTGTGCATCAGCATGTTTCGCTGAACAGGACTGTTGTGCAGCTGAGGGGGAAGCTGGGAGTTATCGGGGGGATTATGGGGTGGGAGTACTTTAATGCTTTGCCGGGGGGGGCAGACGCGCCGTGGGAGTGGGCGCAGGTGATGACTCAAATCTTGAGGCCGGGTCTGGTTCCCGAGATGAAGATTGCAAAGGACGATGCGATCATGCTGATGGAGACGTGGGTGGAGAGTGCCTGGCCTGGGGCGGCGGTGATTTGTGCGAGTGTGGGAGGTGCGGGCAGTGAGGCGTGCGCAGCCGAAGCGGGTAGGCCGAATGTTGATTACATGGCCATGGTAAATGCCTAGCGGCCCGAGGGGAGTCACGTAGTATGTATGTTGTTTGTCCAGCAGTTTTTGTTTGCAGTGGTCAAGTGTACTATCTTTTGTTCCCAACACTCTCGTATCAATCATAGGTCCGGTTCTCGATAAGGTCCACACCAGCAACCACCTCATCAACAGGATATGCTTCCCCCCTCCCCGGTCCAACACTACCTTTGCTGTCAACCCTTGCCCTTTCCCCCCTTTCCCTTCCCTCCCTTGCCCTTGCCCCCCTTTCCTTTGCCACCACCCTTCCCTTTGGCTCCCCCCTTTCCTTTCCCACCACCCTTTCCTTTCCCACCACCCTTTCCTTTCCCTCCACCTTTGCCCTTGCCAAGCTGACGAGGGTGAACGGCTTGACGACGTTAGCTAACCTGTGCTTCTCATGGAACAAGACAAAACATACCTCTACCCACAAGGGACCCATGCTCGGTTTCATCCACAATCACATCAGCCGACAACGTGTCGTCAGCAGGGAGGATGACAGGCGGCGTTCCGGTCTCGTTGACCTCGACGGGAGCAGCGTCTCGGAGCTGGAGCTCTTCTGATTGGGCTGGGATGCGGTGTCCAGTTGCGATGCTGGACAAAAGAAGGGCCGCGAGCGCGGTGGAGAGGGATCTTGCAAGTTGCATTTTTTGTTGTGTGGGTTTTGATCTGAGGTGTCCTGCACCTGATATTGACAAACGATATGAACAAGAGATGATGGCCAGCAGTCAATGCCGTCGTAGAAGAGAACGAAGTGAGTGTGGTGAAGAAGCGAAAACGAAAACGAGAAGGCAAAACCAGACATGACCACCACTTATACCACCACCGAAACCCTTTGCCTCCAATCCCAGGCATCTCCAGTCAAGCGGATCATCGCCTCCCCGGGTTTGTCCTCCGATCGTCAAGACCAATCGCTTGGCGACGTGGCGCTCCCCCAAACATCTTGACAGTTTGGTGGCGTCTTTCTTTTTCTTGTTTTGCAGGAGTCCATGTTTCGTCTTGGGGCTTTCGAGCGCGTCAATGAGTCGCGCAAAAATGCAGGGGGTCGGATGTCGGTCTGAACCTGAAACTCTGTGTTTAGAGGTCTGTGAACTCAAAGTCGCTCTGCCATTTCCACCGATAGTAAGTAATAAATCTGCCGCGTCCACTTGTGGCTGGGTAATTTGTCGCGGGATAAACTTGGCAGAGAGCGTGTCAGAGAAATCGGTATGCATTCCATCATAGTCGTGTGTATCCTCTGGATCAAGATACACCACCCGAATCTCTTCCAGGTTGGTCATGCGTCTCAACACACTGTCCTCCAGCCCCTTGAACAGCTTCCAATGCCTGTCCAGCTCCTGTTCCAATGGCAGAGTGGAGTGAGTCACTTGCGTATCCTTGCGAGTCTACCAACCTGATTGTCTACAACCCGGGTGCCTTTTGATGTGCAAATCGAAGGGCTTTGAGGTAAATTCGCCACCTGACTCGTTTGCCCCCAAGGAAGCCCCGTGGAAAGGCCCAAACAGTTCGTCCCAAAAATCATAGTTTCCTGGATCATTTGAGAGGGAGGTTTGTGTGGGAAGTGGATGGCGATGTGTTGTACAAATCTTGCATTGGGCCCAATCTGTGTGAAGAAGAGCTCGATTGCTGGAAAACGCGTATCTCGTAAAGGTTTATCCAACACCTTTCTTCGTGGGTAATGTCGCTGAAACAGCACAGGATATCATAAAAGGCAAACTTGGTTTTCGAGTAGAAGGTCTGTGTGGCTGTGAAGTAGCGGCGCTTCGACTTTTCGAAAGCCTTTGGGGATTTCTTGCGCCTGTGGACGGGTTGAAGCCGAGCAGAATCTTTCGCAACGTCGCCAATGTACAGTGGACGGTGTATGACGAGGAGTTTGGAGAATATCATGAGCCGTATCTCGGCCGGGAGATGCCGCAAGCTCGTTGCGATGAAGATGATGAAGATGAAGATGAAGAAGATAATGAAAAAGTTGAGCAAATGCTGGGAACAAATCAAGGTTCACATGTGGGGCAAAACGCACGCTACGGCAACGTCACGTGATATATTCTGGGTCCCTTGATCATTCATTCCACCTCAGTTTGGCACGTGAAACACGAAAGTCGATGAATCACTCGTCGCTGGGCAACATGTGCACACAAACTGTCGCCCCTGATGAAGAGGAGGTCGCGGCGCTCGCTGACGGTCTTGATCATTCCCGGTTGCAAAAGCGCCTGCCGCCGGTATTCCTTTCTGTAGCTATATACCACAAACACGTGCTCCAGCCGGGTCATCTTGCTGAACAGTTCCTCGTCCAAACCTCTGAAAACCTCTTCGTGTCGGGCCAATTCGTCCTCGGTACGGAGAGAGTAGGTTCCATCATGAAATCCTCCGAGTCGGCTATCTGGATTGTCCTGATTTCAGGGGGCAGCCTCATATGCCCCGTTGAAGGGTTTGGAGGTAATGCCTGCCACCTTTTTGGTTGCCTCCCATCCAAACTCGGTTGCGATTCTCCAGGTGGTGAGGAGGTCCGTGTGGGAAATGAAGGATGATGTAGTCTTGGGCAGCGGTGAGGCATGCCCAGAGCAGGACCGTGAGGTTGGAGAGGAAGAGTTGGTTGTTCATCTTGATGGTGATCAGACGGCGCGAACAGTGTATGCTGAACGGCGTACCCTGTCCTGTTGAAGGTTGTGTGACAACTTGTGGAAAGCCGTCAGTATCTGCACCTGGTGATATGGACGACGGCTAGCCTCGCGGAGTGAAGGTGTTTAACCGCCAATGGCTCGAGCGAGCCATGTGTCTAGTTAATGTTGATCAAATTGATCAGCAATGGTCAGAGAGACCAAAAAGGCACCGGCAGTAAAAATATCTTTTCACACGAACGTCTCAAATTGAACACCCTGTGTTCTATCCCTAGGCACTATCCACACATCACGCCCTCCCAAAATCAAACCTCCTCTCCATCCAACACCCTCGTAAAAATATCCAAATTCCCCTCATACGCCACCCTCGGCTCATACACCGCAAACGTCACCCCCCTCCACCAATTCCCCGCCCCCCCAAACTCCTTTTCCCTCAACACCTCCAACCAGCAGTGCGCCACATCCTCGGGCGGGTTCTTGAAAACCCCACACCCCAACGCGCCCAAGATGATCCTCCTATGCCTGTACGCCGCCGCCAGCCTCAGCACAAGCCTCATCTTCTTCTTCGTCATGTCCCTGTCAAAGTCCCTGGCAAAGTAGCTGAAAAATTCCGGTTCGCCAGGGGCGTGCTTGTCATACTTGATCTGCATCGTCGGGGGGGAGTGCACAGCTGCAACGCTAAGGACAGAGACCACCTTCGGGTCCGCTACCACGTCCCGGAGTGGGATCAGCCCGTGACCCCTTTCATCGGCCTCACGGATGACGAGAACGTAAGGCGAGTACAGCGCCGCGGCGGTGTACTTGTCCGGGCTGATGGGGTAGAGCTCCCTCTTCAGGCTCAGCGACAGACTAGACCGGTAGCAAATCGCCTCCTCCTGCGCCATGGCACCGTTCTCCCAACCCCCACCCGGTCGGCTGTCGTTCGCAAAGTTGATCACCGCCGGGAGGGGACTGTGAGCAGGACTGTCGTTCTCCGTTTTGAGCACGGCCATCTCCCGAATGGCAGCATCAAGAGTGTCCATATTCACAACTTTGATCTTGGCCTTTCGCGCAAAGTTCGGGCAGAGGTTGGGGTCAAGACGGGGAAACGACTCGAGAGTAAACTTGCGGGCTTTCGCCGCCTTTGTCATCAAGGATCCGTCGGCTTGGAGTCCCGTGAGATACTTGGGGAGGACGAGCTTGGTCTGGTCTGCGGCCGTGCGCAGCTGGTCACGGGTGCTCATCTTGCGTTCTGGCCAGGCTAGGAACGAGGGTGGCACGTGTGGCGATTTTATCGCTGTCGGTGCCGGGCTTGCCGGTACGGAGGGCGGGATAAGCCGTTCTAGTTGAAGGGGCGCTGGTACAGTCTGTCCTAGCCTCGTTGGCTTTGAGACAGCCGTCGACGTTGGGCGCAGAATGGGATTTAATTTGGTTGCTGTGGCCAGTCATGTTAGTCGACACATGCACCACCTCAGAGTCTTGGGAACTTGCGCTTTTGGGTACTCGTTGAGATTGTCCTGCCCCCGTGTGTTATTGGGGGTTTTCCGAGAAATGATGAAGTTGATGTGCTGGTTGCGACACCTCCCGACGGACTCGCTCCTGGCTTCTCACCCGGTGGGTGCTTTCTGCCGGGCTTCAGAGGATCTTTTTCAAGATATGTCGTGGCCACAGGAACTCTGCTTGGTGTGCCTTGAACAGCCGGGCTACTCGCAATAGCATTCACCAAGCCGATAACTGCAGCTGCTGGATCGGGGGGCGGGCCTACAGTTGGTTGATTATTAGTAGGACGGTTCTTGAGGATTGGCTTGATCGGAGGCTTTGTCCGCGGGCCCTGCGTACTAGAGCCACCTGGGGTGCTGACAGTGGTAGGGGGAACCGGCACCGGGTCTACAGTCGGGTGGGGCCAAGAGGTGGTCGGTGATGGTGGCCTAGGAGGGGATGGTGGCTTGACGGCAGGTGGTGGTCGAGTAGTAGTAATTGGGAGTGCTGGCTTAAGAGTCTGGAGTGTTGGCTTGACACTCTGGGGTGCTGGCTTGACGGTTTGGGGTGTTGGCTTGACAATCTGAGGCGTTGGCTTGACAATCTGAGGTGTTGTCGTAACAGTCCGAGGTTGTGGCTTGCTGTGCAACAAATTCGGATCTAGCACAGATGTGATGCGTTGGCTGGCAACAGCTTGCTTGGCAAGCAGTTCAGCCTTGGCTTTTGCTGCAGCTTCTTGCAGCCGCTTCAAACCAAGAGAAGGTGGGCCGATAGACTGCTGAACCGGGGGAGTCGGTCGGGCAGGAGCCGGTCGGGTGTTGAAGTTATTACGGAGTGGATGGGAAGGAGTTGGGGTTGCCGTTCCACCTGGCTGTTGCCTCTGAGTGTTTGGCGTTGCAGCGTGTTGTGCGTGCAGACTGGGTCGTGCTCCAATCTTGACTGGGCTGTGAACCGGGGACGAAAGAAATTCCGGTTTATACCACGAAGGTCTCCCCGTCGTGGGTTTGGTGGGTGATTTTTTAGGCCCCATTGTCGCGGCTGCCTAGTAAACCTAGCGTAGTGTCACAGTTGCTCACGTGATCCGTCCCTGACCGGTTGAGAATATGGAGATGTTTTCCTGGGGCAGTTCACTTGTAACGATAAACTCAGTCTTGATGTTTTGATCCTGAGTATGATGTCGCCGTCAACAAGTCATTGATTTCTTTATCGAGTACATGGAGACAAAGACCCGTCTCACATAACCCTACTCACACTCATCTTGCCTAATCCGACCTTCCAAGACGAGGCAACAAAGAACTTTTCTGCCTACCGAAAGCGGACCATGAGCAATACGTGCGTTGTCCTAGCAGAAAACAAGGTTGAATGGGCACTTGATGTTGAAAGGGATTGCCATTCTCACCAGACACTCGGCGCGTCTTGTACCCAACGGCCACGTCGAGCCATGCCCGCAATACAGCAAAAGGCCAAGGTGAGTAAACTGTTGATGATTCTCACTAGAGGGATGGTGCGTGATGGTGCGGGATGCGCGCTCCAGAATTGACCCAGGTGGACAACTTGTGGTGCATAGGTGCGTGGTTCCCTGAGGTGTAAATGGTGTCAAAGAATCAGGTACTGGCCCATTGTATACAGGGTCAGATGCGTCCCCAACCATCATCATACTTTGTTATAGAATTCTCGACTCAGAGCTGAACCAGACGGCC
Organism: Podospora pseudoanserina; assembly: GCF_035222485.1. Lineage (NCBI taxonomy): Eukaryota > Fungi > Ascomycota > Sordariomycetes > Sordariales > Podosporaceae > Podospora > Podospora pseudoanserina. The sequence goes on from NC_085924.1 coordinate 537,507, forward strand.
CCCCCAACATTGGGAGACCGACACATTTCTCTAGATCAATCCTCATCATGCATCATAGAGAGGCCGCCAATGGGTCAACAGCAAAGATCTAGCGACTGGTATGTCGATGTCTGGTACCTCCCGCCGTCGGGCAGCTCGAGGCTGAGTGATCAGGTTCAACTCCGAAGTATCACGACGTTCATCATAGACAGAAGAAGGTGGAGGCAGCCGACCGCTGATTGATAATGATGTTCGTTTGAACGAATGGTCAGGTCGGAGATGACATATTGTACGGCTGGCTTGAATCGAGGGCGGCTGAGCCAGTTGGTGTAAGCTTCCGCCGTGATGTTGAGCATTGTGGTGCTTTTCGGGGGTGTTCTTTCCAGATGTGCCAGTCCAGGACTCGAAGATGCCCGATTCTGTTCCCTTCAAGTCGGTCTGCTTTTCGCAACAGTATTGGTGATATTGGTATCATGGAGTATCGTACTCGTTCGTTGCCTGTACTGAACATCAGCTATATGCTACCGTCACAAAAGACGCTTGGTTGAATGTATCATTGCCCATTTCCCTCTTGACTTCTGCATGCCGTCGAAAAAGACCAACTCCCCTACACCGAAGGCTGTCGAACACACCCCAAAACCACATCATAGTCTTCGGGTCAGGCTTCTTCAACAGTCGTCCAAAGAAGAGTCCGAGATCCGGCTGGGCTCCACCGCCGCCGCCATGAGAGACGACATTGACAAACGGGTAAACATCCACGGCATACCACTGGACAACACCTCGCCTCGCTCCGTGTTTCTTCCCCCGCTGTAAGGACCACATGCAGGGGCGAAGTCAATATGACAGCTGAGCGGCAACAAAACTAATCTCGTTAAAATGACAGATCGGGGAAGGCGGCTCAGCCCTCAGGTACCAACCCTGCCCGTTGGCTTCAGCCACTGAACCCCTAACACACCCCGCATCTTCAGCCAAAAGACTGCGTTGGCAGAAGACCATGTGGTGCCAAGTGGGACAGAAAAGCTTGGTTTGGATCAAGCACTGGAGCAACCTTGGCCATCAAGATCATGATCTGCAATCCGTGCCGAATGCTCGGGTCCAAACGGTTTGTGGGCGATCAGGTTCCAGACCGCAAGACTGCAAGACTGCCAAGCCTTTGACTCCTCACAACGGATTCGATAGATCGCGCCATGCGTTGAAGCGCTGATGAATTGTCAGAAAACTAACAGCGCCCACTGCGTTGACATTCGTGCAGTTCTTCACCATGTCCGAAAAGGAAATTGCAAGTGAGGGTGAGCTCGCAGAAAACAGCAAAGCGTCAAGCCATGGTGTCGGGCCAGAACCAATGGCGACCCCGACGTCAGGTGAGAAGCGCAAAGCTCAGGTAGCGCCGTAGGGCTGTCAACAAACACACCGACAACAGCCACGCTCGCAGCGGTCAGTACAGGGTTTAAGCCGTCTGGACCCCATCGCCAGCAAAACCTCGCTTTTGGCCAGTCTCTTTTCGGCATTCGAATAGCGGCGGTCCCTCTTTGGAAAGCTTCGAGGCTGAAATACCGACGCCATTGAACGCCATCATCAGTGTTGTCATCCAGGGGTCCCAGCATCATGACCTGGCAGGCTGACTTGGGACTGGCCAAGCCCGACGGTGGTGATGAGGCTTTGCAGTATGACCGCATCCAGATCAATATCGAGGAGCAGCGAGCAGAAGAAACTTGAGGATATAAGATGCCGTGTCCCTCGTCAATCCTTCTGGTGTCTTTTCTTCAGCAGCAGCTCGCTCGATAACGCGGCAGTTCGTCCTTCGATCAACAGCTTCACTGCCTCTCGTTTGCAGCCAGCACCACCGCAACCATGAAGCTCAACGCGACCCTCCTTGGTCTCACCGGCCTTCTAAGCCTGGCATTGGCCGCCGTCCCGATTAAGAACGATGGCATCTCGGCCGACATTGTTGTGCCCGAAAAGTACATCGTCAAGTACAAGGCCAACGCCGACGCTGGAAGAAAGAAGAAGCACGAGTCCGACATCACCAACAAGGCCAAGAAGAAGAACAAGAAGGGCGTTGTTGAGTCCATCAACATCGACGGCCTTTCGGGATACGTTGCCGAGATTCCCGACTCGGAACTCAAGGAGCTGAGGGATTCCGACTTGGTGAGTGGCCTCTGACCCAAGCTTGGGAAAGGTCATGCTGACAACCGGCCCAGATCGAATACATCGAGAAGGACACCGTGATCCAGATCAACGCCGTCGCCGCCCCTCGGGTCGCCGCTGACCCTGTCGAAGAGAAGCATCAGCTTGCGAAGCGTGCCTATGTCACTCAACTCCACGCCGCTTGGGGCCTGGCTCGCATCTCGCGCCGTTCCACCTGGAACTCCGGCTACTATTACGACAACACCGCTGGCCAAGGTATCCGTGTCTATGTTCTTGACAGCGGCATCCGCACCACCCACGTCGAGTTCGAAGGACGCGCCGTCTGGGGTGCCAACTTCATCGCCGGATCCCCCAACACTGACGAGTACGGCCACGGCACCCACGTTGCTGGCACCATCGCCAGCAAGACCTATGGTGTTGCGAAGAAGGCCACCGTTGTCGCCGTCAAGGTCCTCGACAAGAACGGCTCCGGCACCATGTCCGGCCTGATCTCCGGCCTCAACTGGGTTGTGAACAACGCCAAGGCCCGCGGCATCGCCAAGAAGGCCGTCATCAACATTTCTCTCGGTGGTGGCTACACTGCCTCCGTCAACGCTGCTGTCAAGGGGGCCACTGATGCTGGCCTCACCGTGGTTGTGTCTGCCGGTAACAGCAACGCCAACAGTGCCAACTATTCCCCTGCCTCGGCTCCCTCTGCCATCACCGTCGGTGCCATTGACGGTACTGGATATCGCGCCTGGTTCTCCAACTGGGGCAACCTCGTCGACATCTTCGCCCCTGGTGTTTCCGTCCTCAGCGCCTACCATACCAGCAACACTGCCACCTGGTACATGGACGGCACCAGCATGGCTGCTCCCCACGTTGCCGGTCTCGCTGCTTACTTCATCGCCAAGGAGAACCTGTCGGGCTCCCCTGCTGTGACCAACCGAATTCTTGGTGCGGCTGTCACCGGTAGTATCGGGGACCCCAAGGGCAGCTGGAACCGCCGTGCTTACAACGCCGGTGGTGCCTAAGCATGAGCCGCTGGGTCTTAGGTTGTTTCGTTTGCGTGTTTCTGGATTTTCTTCTATCGCCTAGTCATGACTTCAATGCGGCTTCTTTCGGGAGGATGGAGAAGGGGGAAGAATTGTTGTTGGTCGTCGCTCCTTCAGTGTCCGGTTTCCTGTAATTGTACTTGTTATCGTCGATAGAGTTATGGGAATCGATTCTCTCGTGGTCAAACCCTCGTATTCCCGGCCTAGGTCCATCCTCGATGTAGTCGTAATGCCGTGCTTGGCCAGCTGCAAGGCGCAAGGTGGTAATCTTGGCCATGCCTAAATGGACTTCAAGCCGCCACGTTAGCAGACCACACGGCAGAGCAATGTGTGGGCGTAACAAACCTCTTGGATTTGTCAACTGCCCTTCATCTCCGCCGCAACTTCTGGAAACGCTAAAGTCATCAGACTCTGGTTGACTTGCTGTGAACATGACCGCTACGGGGCCTTCTCCCGTCATTGCCGACCCCTCTCCGCTGGGTTCCCCTCTCCCCTTCGAGTTTTCTGGCCGGACAGCGCCTAACCGCTTTCTCAAGTCGGCCGCCACCGAAAAGGTAGCCACCTATGACCCAAACGACAGGCTCTCCAGCGGCATTCCCAACGATGAACTGTTCCGGCTGTACGGTACCTGGGCGTCAGGCGGCTTCGGCACAATCGTAACCGGCAACATCCTCATCGACCCTGACCACCTCGAGGGCCCCGGTAACATGATCATCCCCGTCGACGCACCGCTTGACGGTCCCCGCTTCGAAGGATTCCGCCGTCTGGGATCTGTCGGAAGAGAACATGGGTCTCTCTTCATCGGCCAAGTCAACCATCCCGGCCGCCAATGCATCTACGCCCTGCAACCCAATCCCATCTCAGCCTCTGACGTTCAACTGCTCGTCGACATGTTTGGTGCAACCTTTGGCAAACCGCGTGCTGCCACCATCGAGGAGATCCGATCGACCGTGGCGGCCTTTGTCCATGCGGCGGTGTACCTCGACAAAGCAGGCTGGGACGGAGTCCAGCTTCACGGTGCCCACGGGTACCTCATCGCACAATTCTTGTCCTTAACCACCAACCTCCGCACTGACGCTTATGGCGGGTCCCTTGCCAACCGGGCGAGGATCATCACCGAGATTGCCGCTGGCATCAGGGAGCAATGTCGAAAGGGCTTTATTCTCGCCATCAAGATCAACAGCGTCGAGTTCCAAGCCGATGGGTTCACCGTCGAGGAGGCGTCCGAGCTGTGCGAGATCTTGGAGAAGGCAGGCTTCGACTTTGTGGAGCTCAGCGGCGGAACATACGAGGAAATGGCGCTGGCGCACAGGCGAGAGTCGACCAAAGCCAGGGAGGCATTCTTTTTGGATTTCGCAGAAAAGATTGCGCCGCGCCTGAACAAGACCAAGGTCTATGTGACTGGGGGTTTCAGGACTGCCAAGGGCATGGCGGACGCGCTGCAGAGTGTGGATGGTGTTGGAATGGTGAGGGCTGTTTGCAACAATCCGAATCTTCCAGCCGAGATACTGGAGGGCAAGAAGATAGCTGCGCCGGTGATTGCTGGGGGGGTGTATTTTGACGATTTTCTTCTGACGGGGGGCTTGGCGGGGCTGCAGATGCGACTGATGGGGCATTCGTTGCCTGTGCTCAATGTTGAGGATGACGCAGAGGTCGAAGAGTTCAAGAAGACGCTGGAGTCGAATCTGAAGGGACTTGTGAAGGGAGGGTTGTTTGAGAATATGGACCTTGGGTTTCTAGGGGCGAGAGGACCTGATGTTGAGAGAAGAGTGCGAGATATTCAGGCTTCCAGGGCCACACTGCGCTCAGGATAGTGGGGCTGGAAGTGTTTCTTCCCATCCCACGCCCAAGAAAGGGGTGATGCTTTGGGGTCATGTTTAACATATATGAGCCCCCCGGTGATGTATTTCAGCGGTTTATATGCAGATTGACAGTTCGTTTGGCCATCGAGTGGCTCGTCACTACATTGAATCTCGTGGGTTAGGGTTGCAGCAGGGCATTTGGAGACCCAACAGCAAGTCCAACGCGTCTCATATTTGGTGATCTATCTGTGCTGACGGAAAGCCACCATGACCTCACATACACTGATTACATATACCACTTGAGGATGGGAAATGCCAGCAAAATGCCCTGTATCGTTCTAGATAGCCTAGGATGGACTCCCTTTACCCCCATCTTGCTCAATCCCCATTGCTGTGCTCCTCCATGGATCGTTGAGCCCATCCAGTCCTAACCTGCGCTCTCCCCCACAGCCCCAACTGCGGCGGCGATGCATTACCGACCGCAATTATCTCATCTTCATTAATGTCGGTGGAGTGTATTCCACTCAGGTCATCAACTTCGACAATCTGGACTTTTCCATGGCTACGACGAGGTGCTTGACAACACTACAACAACGTCTATTGAATACCCTGCCCCCATTTGCAGCGAAACGACTCTCATATGTTGAAACGATAACGAACCAAAATGATGGTCTGGGTGGGATTCTGACCCACGACTCTTGCGAGACCAAGAACGCTTGAATGATCTCAGAAGAAAATTCAAGCATCAATCCGAACCTGGCAACTTGGACCAGGAAATCTGGGCCCCAAGAGGTCAAGCTCCACGAAAACAAGCTTGCTATCTGCAGTCATCCTTCAGCCGCTCAAGGTTAGCTGCGTTGAGATGCCGATGCTCGCCGCATGGATGCATTATCAGATCAATGTGACTCCTCACGAAGAGCAGTTGAGAGAAAAGATTCAATCTAGAAATGCAGACAACTAGTTTTAATACACCAAAGAAATGACACATCGGACTCAGCACATTTTTGAAGCATGGCAAGCCCTCTCCCGGCAACACCACTCATATCCAACTCCACCTCAGCAACAGTATCAACACCAACCTCAAGTCCAACCTCTCCCTCACAATCCCTTTCCCCCCGGAACATACCCCCTCCGCACGCTCCCCGGCCAACCCCTCTCAAAGCCAACCAAACTCCCCTTTCTCCCTCACCCTCTCCTGCCTCTTCTCCCCATCCCAACCCTGCTACACCTAACCTACAATCCCACCGCCTCCTGCTTCTCCCTCACTCGCAGCCCACCTTCCTCCCCCTCCCCATCCATCGCAACGGCCTCCTTCCCCACCCTCTCCCTCAAAAAACCCCCCGCCTCCCTCGGTCCAGACAACTATCTAGTCGACTCCAATTTCGTCTCCTTCTCCTTCCTCCCAGGCCAAAGGCTCACGTGAGCCATTCCAGGCTCTGGCCTCTCATCCGGCGCATTTGTCCCAACACCCGTGGGAAGGGAGCAGGACGTGATTGCGCAGTTTTTCGGGACTGACGCGGCGGGCAAGGTTATGGTTCCGGGGGGAACGAAAAAGTATTATCGAGGGGTGGATTGACTTGGTGAGGGGGTCGACGCAGGCTCAGATGGATGAGGTGGTGTTGACTTTGGGGGTTTGGGCTTTGAACGGAAGAGGAGGCAGGCGAGTGGTGGGAAGGCGGCGGAGGGGACGTGGTGGAGGTCGGAGATTTTGAATGGTGTTTTGAGTGCTTGATTGAGGGAGGGCCACGGATTGGAGGCGGTTTGGATCGGGTTGAGGGGGGGGGGAGGGGGTTTTAATCTGGAGGTTTCTTTGGTTAGCTGGTAGCTGTGGCTGCGGTGATGTCACTTTGTGTAATTCTTTCGATGACTCTCCACCAGGCGGTGCCGTGTTTTGCGTGTCTTTTTCGTCCCATGACTATCGCTAGAGCGAGGGGGTCGGTGATGACTTGTAAGTTGTCTGTGCTCGGTACAAGCTCTGACGTGCTTGGTACAAACTCTGACACACCCGTCGTGAGCCCTGTGGAGGGTTATGTTGCTTGTCAGCACTAGAGTTCTGGGTGCAAGCTTAAAATAATTCCTGACGCCGTTAATGTTCGTAGCCGATCATTTGGAGCATATGTGGCAAGAGATTGAGGGGAGCCTTTCATGTTGATCATGTCGAGAACAGGAAGGAAATATCAGGAGGGAACACGGATGTTTGATCGAGGCCCGGGGTTGGCGGGCCTGTGCCGGAGCACCTCAGCTGCTCCACCACCGATCTTAAGTCGTCGTAGCAATCTTTCTACAGTTGCTGGCGCGCCACTCCTAGCAACAACTTTCCAATGGGGCGTGAGACTGGGGAACTTCTACTCAGGAATGCCGCTTCTGATTGCAGGTGCAGTTTCCATTGTAGGGTTACTGACAGCATCTACTGTCGATTCTATAATACATCGATGATAGACCTAATTACTCAGTTTAAGAAACCACAACTCTCGCCCACCAGGGACAGGGGAGGTGTCGCCAAGAGTCGTGATGATGTCGGCAGGCTTTGGCCCCCGGCTTGGAAAAGCTTGATAACTCATAACCTGCATGACGCTCGAATTCCTACCAAGGGTACGCTCATTGTTACTGGTACCTCGATCAAGAAACAACGATCTGACTTACCTGACGGTTCACGGTCGCCCACAGTGCCAGACATGATGCAGCAGACACCTCGTGACATTTGTGATCTACCTTTCTCATCTTCAAAGACCCAACACGCATATATTTCAGGCCACTTTACTAAAGTTAAACGCTCATGGGTTGTTTTGGGAGGCGTACAAACTCTTTGCAATGGTCTACTAATTATCTTTCCATGCCCAAGAACCATTTGGAAAGGCCCGTCAACCATCTTTAATGGCCTGTTGACTATCTTCCAATGCCTATTAACTCTCTTTGGAGGCCTACTATGCATCTATCCTTCATACCTAATCCTTATCAAAACCCACATCAAGTACCTGGTCCGTCACAACAGCGGATCATCAGGCACATTGACCGCAGCTTGTGGATCCAACACGTTCAAATCATCATAGTACGCCTGCTGCAGGTTATTGTTGATAGGCACGTCAAACCACGGCAGGAGGGCCTTGCAGTTGCGGCAGGGGCGGCGGTAGATGTTGTTTGCGCCTTGAGCGGTGTGGAGAGCGTTGAGCTGGGCGCCGGTGAAGTTGTCATTGTTGGCAAGGGGGGTCGGTCGGGGGTCACGGAATTCGCGGGTTTGGAAGGCGAAGCCGCGAACTTGGGATGGGGGCACCGGCGGATTTTGGGGGGGCTGTGGGTTGTCAGGTCCGGCGGGGAGGTCCCGGGTGGGAACATATCCTGGCCTAGGTGCGCGCCGTTGGGTTAGTGAATGAATCGATGTGCAGGGGGATGGGGTGAAGAGAGGGAAAAGCTGGCCAAAGAAGAAGACCAAGGCTACGGCACGGATCCTGCCCGGCCTGTAGCTCACTGGTCTGAATGAGACTGGTGGGGCAGTAGCGCTTGGCGTGGGAGACTGTGACAAGATGGATATACAAGGTAATGTCGGGAGAGACTTACATGAGGCCAGCGACGGAATAAGTTTCACAGCAACGACCGTAGCGCTGGACGTTGGGCCCGCCGTAGGCGAGCGCGTCGTCGTCGGTGGTGGCCCAGTAGTGCAGCCGGTCGAGCATGTCGAGAATGGTGTCACGGTTCCGCACATACAGTGCCGTAAAAACAGCCAGACATTGGGCTTGGTAGATGGGTATGTTGGGTGTGACTTCTTGTGCCTGGGCGTTGGGTCCTACGCCGGGAGGGGCCAAGATGGGGAATAAATGAGGCACAAAGTAGATGTCAAATACGGCCTTGAAGGCGACATCAATGGCTGGCAAGTTTCGATTGTAGCCGGCGGCCCATCTCACATGGTATACGCCGGCGAGAGCGGCACGGATCTGCCCGGCTAGATCAGGTCCGGGCGGTCGCTTGTCCCAGATGTCGGCCCGTGGGAGAGGTAGAACGGCCTGGGGGGGGTTGAGGGCTCCCGTCAGTGCAACGACGGCGGCGTTGAAGGTGTTGGTGACGAGGGTTGGGTTGATGGTTTGCCAGGGGGCATTGTTGGCGGGCAGAGCAGGAATATGGTTGGGCAGCTGGGATAGGAGTCTGTTGGGAAGCTGAAGCGTCTGGTTCTGGAGTATTTTAAGAATGCCTCTGCAAAGACTTTCCATTAGGATGGGCGCCACGGGGTGTGTGGGTGGTGGTGTGGCCCTGGGGGGTTGGTAGAACTGCAGAGCCGGGTCGAGGACGCCGGTGGCCCTCCACTGGTTCATCATCTTCTGCTTTGCCCAGGTCAAAGCCTCAGCCTCTGGGTTCTCGGTGCGGCCAGGGATGTAGGTGCTCCCGAGCAGCACGTGGATTTGGTTGTTGGCATCGGTAAAGTACATGGCGCCTGTCATGAAGGGCACATTGCCGTTTGCTGTGTTCCAGATGATGTTCCCATTCCCGTTGGGATTTGGTATTCCCCGTGCGACGTACGCGAGGTAGACGCAGCGCGTGTAAAAGGCCAGCAGCGGTAACACGCGCTCATCCCATTCATCGCTCAGCGCTGGGCCGGCCTCTGGCGCGAGCGCGATGCTGAAGATGTAGCCGAGAGCAGATGGCCCATCAGTAATGTCAAGCTGGCCGTTTGCGAACGTGACGGTGATGGGATTCGCTGTACAACCAACATTTGGCAATTGTTGCTGAGTATACCGAACGTCGTTGAAAGCAGGTGGTTGGTTTGGTTGGACTTGGGGAAAAAAAGCGTTCAACAGATTGATAACATCCTGTGTTCGAGCTGGAGGAATACCACAGGGGGCCTGCTGGGCGAGCTGGTTGTGAAGGTTGTTGATCCAGGTGTGGAATACGCCAGCGGAAGCCCGAACGTTGTTTTGGTTTTGGAAGATGTTTGGACCGAGGGTGCAAGGGCCGTCAAAGATGCGGAACGCATTCCAGTTGAAGTTGGCCATCTTGGAGGGTGTGTGTGTGTGTATGGGTCACTGCTCAAACCTGCCTCACTGCTGAAGGACAGCTCTCAATTCCATGGAGGATAGCTCGTGTTGGAATCTTGTCATGTTTATCCTTTTGTCAACCCCGGTCAGCAGCCAGGATGATGGTACAAGCGCCAGTGCGGTGTCTGGGTGGAGGGTGCAGCCAACGAATAAGGTACAAGGGAACATGTACATGATACAACTATCAAGCCATGAATACTTGAAATGAAGCCTGTCTTGCGAACTTAAAAGCCCTTGTCGTCTTGTCATTACACCTCGTCGACTTGTTGTTTTTACCCTCGTGTCGGTTGATAAAAGAAGTTCTTTGCACTTGGCATGTCGTGGACGAGAGACCATCACTCACTATGCCCAGATTATGCATCGACAGGCCCTCGAAGGTAGCTGAAAGGTGCATTGATTATCTTTCAAGGGCTTGATTCTGCGATGCAGTCGCCATGATGTTGTCCACGATGTGTTTTGGACATTTGAAGTGGGGCAAGTGTTGGGTGGCGGCTCTGCAGGAGCTGAAGGAAAAAACACGGCCTAGTCTTTGTCCCGTGCATGAGGTCCGCTTCCCCGACAGCAATCAGTAGCGCAGTCCTGTTCCAATTTTCCACTATTGCAATCTAGACTTGTGCCATGTTTCGTTCCCAAAGACATTCGTAGCTGAAACGCCCAAAAGAGGAAGCCGTGCAAGGGCACTATCCCAGCTGTCAAAACCACATGAATCGAGAAGATGTCTCGGAAGGAAGCTCAGACCAATTTGTTCACAGGTCATCTCGTGGTTGACTCCCCTCCTTGATCCACCATCAATTGCTTTTTGACAAACTGCCTGAAGCAAGTATTCCATCACCTGCCACAAACCTTATGCTGGCTGCCCCCAGCGATCTTTTTCTGTCTCAACTGAACCGAATACCGACCTTCCCCGCGCCCGATATCCGTGAATCATGGCTGTCAGTACTTTCCCCACAACACCTATGCTGTCATCTTAAGCAAAGGGTGACAAGCTGACTCTTGTGGCTCTCTAGACTCCAGGTTCATCCACTACTCCGGGTGAGACCCGTTATGTTGATCTCGGAGGCAGCATTCCCCACACATCTTTCTGGTCAAACGACCCCAAGGACATGCAGCTCGACCTCTATTTTGAAGCAGGGTCAGGTGAGTTGAGCGCTGTGTCCCCCTCAGTACAAGTGTACCAGTTGCTAACTCTGGGCTGTGACAAAGACGCGCCGAGTCTGTCGAATCAGTTCAACATGGACTTGAGGCCGATCATTGTGAAGCCCGATCTCAGTGAGGGCAATACATACCTACTCACAGATGACACGGGCGCCTTCTTCCTGTGGAATGAGATGGACGGCATCATGTGGCGTTTCCAGGGGACGGGTTTGCGCATGGACGATGTGGTGTACCAAGTGAGGACTGATACATATTCTCAATCCCAGCTGGTCAGGCAGTTTTATAATCCATCAGGGCGGCGGGCACAGGGCTCCCAGTAAATAGGTAGATGGTCAAGCCTCTCCCCGAAGTGCTGTCACGCAAGTGTAAGCAAGCTTCAACGGTCTTGGCCGCGTCAGCCGTATCAACTCATGTCATGAAATAAGCAATCGGGGACTGTAACTTGAGGCAAGCGCCATAAAACAGTATGAGTAGGCCTCTTAAGATTGCTAATAAGCCTTGTAACATGGTACGAAGAAATATAATGTTCATTAGAGCCTTGAGGATGATGGAGAGATTCTACAACATGGTTGAGACAGCGCGTGTGAGCGATGGTATCGTGAGGCTCCGCGAAACATTCGCGCAGCCGAGCGCCGTGTCCTTGGTCTTCAGGCGCCGCTTTGCGATATAGTGAGCGAGCCATCGGACGTGTGGACGATAAGGACGTGATCCTTGGCCAGCGCGGCAAAGTCTACCTTGCATGTTGGCTTCTCCTTGAGAGCGGCATTGACCGGATCCCGCGGTTCAGCCTTCGACACGGCCACGTAGAAGATGGCCGAGGGTGCGATCTGGTATACCTGATTTGGCTGGGGCGTGAACATGGCATATGGGCCGATGCTATGGCGAAGTGACGATGTAAAGCCGACGAAGTAGTTGTCTTGAACAAGGCGGTGAGTCAGGCAAGGTGTGTAATGTTGACGAAAGTGTGGGAAAGCGATCAGAAAGACGACCAGAGGGGACTCACTGGACTCCGCGGCCTCACTGTTGAACGGGTTGGTCTTGATGGCAAAACACCCCGGCTCAGCGGTAACTTCTTTTTCGGCTTGGGCCTGGCTATCGGAGAAGCTGGGTGTGCCAGTTGTGCAGTCTACCACCAACAGGGTGCCGGGGTCATTGACGCCAGCGGCCGTCACGGTGCCCAGCTTGACCGGCCTGTTGTCGACAACTTCAGTGCCGCTGGTGGTGTTCACGTCGCCCACCTCATGGGCCGGCTCAGATGCAAGGTCATAAATGCCGCAGGTGGCGTAATAGCTCTTCGGCAGCATGATAGTGGTCTGGCCCTTGGGGCTGGGCACCGAGTGCACGCTCGTGATGATGGGCGTTTTGACGTTAATCATCAACGTGTTCTGGATTTGCGGTGGGTCGGCAAAGATGGCGTACGACGCTACGTTCCTGGACTGGTTGTCGATGAAGAAGGTATAGTGTGCCATGGTGTCTGGGAGTACCATTGGATACAGTAGGTACCCAGGCAATGATGTGTCTTGTGATGAGTCGGGTGGATGAGAAGAAGAGGGTGCACATGCTTTGTGGCGGGGGTTTATGGCCGTTGGGTGACAATACCTACCTAGTGCATACGTAGAGAGGGCAGCCCGGAATGCAACACTGGCTCCGCTGCAGCTCGGACCCCTTTTGTCAGTGCAACATTCTATGGCTGGCTGAAAAAGACCGTTTTTGTAAGAGCCTCGAAGCAGGCAACTCTCCCATTGGCTTCATTTCTTGCTTCCGATTGGGTAATGCATGGGCCATGTTCTGGACCGCGACCATCGAGCTAGCTACATAGGTAGGTATGTTTGAGATTTCTGTAAGTGACTCTGGCTATTGGAGCTTTGCTCCTTCTAGCGCTCTAGAGAAGTTGAGTTGGTCTAGATTCAGGCCACATTGCTGAGCACATTTGATACCTCTGTCGATAGATCATTTTGCGATTTTGTGGCTGCCTGAGAGTAACTGACTTGGGATGCCGGCCACTGAACTGGGCACATCGCGACACACCTTTCCGCCATGACGCTTTCCAACAGAATATCATATAAGACGAGAGCGCTCTGCCCCAACTCGAGGGTTACTCACACTCAACCCCATCCAGATCAGCACAGCTTCCTTCAAGAATCTCAGTCTCTCAACAACTCGCCAACATGAACGAATACACCATCATCGTCCAGAACAACTCGGGCTCCAACCAGCAATATGCCCTGTTCCAAACACCCCCCTCCATCACCGCCGGTGGGGTTCAGCCCAAGATCTGGACCAACGTTTTCGCCACGGGGCTAGCTCCTGACACCCAGAGCACAAATTTCACCATGTACAAACAGTACTATGGTGTTGTCGGTCAGTCCAAGGGCAAGCCTGGCGATGCCGTCACCGTCACCGTCAGCGGACAGCGCCCTGTTACTCTCGGCAGCACCAACGCCGACGGCACCAAGGTCCCCGGCACCACTCTTGCTCTCGAGATCGTCAGCATTGGCGACAAGCAAGCCCCGACATATGCCCAGACAAACCCCCAACCTTCCGGCAGTGTCAACGCCTTCTCCATCACCACACCCGCCTTCCAAGCGCAAACTGCCATCAACAGCAAGTTACCCCTAAACCACTCCTCAACAAGTACCATGCTGACCTATCTTCCGCTCTAGACAACTGGCTCATTGGCTTGGGCGGACCCGACCCGTCCGGCGGGTCTTTCAAGGCCACGGCGGCCACCTTCGTGCCCGCGCCCCAGGTTGTTTACCAGATCCAGCCGAGCAACACCTATTACATCATCCCTGGTGAATTTGTTCAGTCCGCCATCATCGACTACACCAAGATCGGCAACAAGGTGGCAGTGGACTTTACCAAGTACCCTTCTGGCAATGTCACCATTGTCCACGACAGCCAAGGTAACCTCACCATCCAGGCTCAGTGAATCAGTGGTCAACAAACCAATCTCGTTGGTTGATAACATGCAGGGCATGTTTGGGATGAGGACGTCGGTACACGCTTGGGTCATCTTGATGGTATTGGTGTAGATAGCGTGCAGCAACCCAGGGGTCTCAGAAAATTAGGTTATGGAAAAGAATACAGACCATTTCCTTGCCTCGGCTTGTGCCTGCCTGGCCTTTGACACGTATCTGTAGTGTAGAAGATGTTGTCGCTGCATCTAGAAACGGCGTCCTCCCTAGTCGGGTATAGCGCTCCGTCGAACCTGCTACGCAATTTGAACAATGTCACGAGATGCTGCGGCAGTTCCACCAGAGGGCGGGATTGTTCACGGCCCCTTCCATGTAGACTTGGGGTTGAATTTTAGTATCTTACACCTCAATTTGCTGGAATAGAGTAGATGTTCATGTGTGCTTCAGGTGGTATTCGGCACGCCGGAGCTCGGCCTTGCCTAACATGCGATTTGACTAAGGGAGAAGAGCTAAACGACAGATCAGTCCGGCCGCCAGTAAATCACCCCGCTGTGAGGCTCAACCACACATACTTGTGTCAAAATAGTCAATTGGGCTCACTGTTAAGGAATGAATATCTTGGCAGTGGGACCTGAGCCACTGGGTTCGGCCTTTTCCAGCCACCCGGGCAACTCACCCTCGTACAATACCAGAATTGACACCTTTTTGGAACCCATATACGATTTGACAACTTGAACCTTGCTCCCTACACAGTCCAATTTCTCAGCGACACACGATGTCGGCACCAGCTCAAAGGGGTATTCGTATTGCCTGCACGCCTTGCCATTGCAAGAAAATAACTTGCAACAACGAACTGCCATGCGAAAGATGCACCCGTATGAGTCTCACATGCGATGCGCGGTATTCTGATAGATACAAAGCCCACCCAACAGCAGCGCAGTCAAGGCCTCCGGAAGCCGGAACCGCGGTGTCTCCATCCACCACTCAATCACACAGTGCTACACCTGCCAACGATGAACGAGCCACATCGATATCCAGTGTTGGTCGGGGAGGGAATTCGCCAGAGGCGCCTGCCGAAGAGCTGGCTCCGAGGCCCAACAAACGAAAGCAAGTTAAGCTTCGGGATCTGCTCAATGGTGAGTCGCAGAATACATACCGGTATTCCGCAGAAATCTCGAACTGTCGGCACCCGAAATGCTCGAATTTATACATGATGGAGGATGGCTGACGTCAAACTCGGCTCTCCACGTTGGGGTCCAGCTTCAGATCCGTTCCAAGCGATATCCCGATGCGGCCAGGATCTGGATGAACCGCTCAAAGGTCTTAGCTTTGATGACCGAGCATCTGGAGGGCTCAGGCACGCAGGCCTGCGGCTTCATTTTGCCAACAACCCTGGGGGAGATCGCGATAAGGTTGCAGCACCTTTCCAGCCTCGTGTTATTCCGTGGGTGGGGGGGATTTTCAAGCCCACAGCTAGGCTCACAACTTTTTGCATGGACAGTTATTACATAACGGAGCCCCTATCCGGTCTTATGAATCCAGCGGACACTGGGGAACTCTCCCATCACAAAAACCTTCGGAGTAAGAAATAGATATTTCCCAGGCTGTGTTTTGCTCCGACCCGTCACATATAAAAAATGCCGTCCACAACCACAACACCATCCGGCCCGTCGAAATCGACGACGGCAGCAATATAGTCACGTTCCTCCGTATCGATCCGCAGCTCTCCGTACTCAGAAGTCAGCACATAGCGGCAGTGTTCGGAGGGGAAACGGCAACCCACCCTGTCCAATATGCTTCCTCACCTCTTTCAAAATATCTTCGTCGCTCCAGTCAGACACCAATTGCGCTTTCATGATTGTTGTATTGTTGAGTTGATGGGTGTTGTTACTGCTACTACTGTTGTTGTTGTTGTTGTTGTTGTTGTTGTTGTTGTTGTTGTTGTTGTTGTTGTTGTTGTTGTTGTTGTTGTTGTTGTTGTTGTTGTTGTTGTTGTTGTTGTTGTTGTTGTTGTTGTTGTTGTTGTTGTTGTTGTTGTTGTTGTTGTTGTTGTTGTTGTTGTTAGTGCTTCTAGGGGAGTTGGGCGCAAGGACGCTGTTTGCCGTTAGGTAGATTGGTCTTTCTATTTGAACGGTCAAAGAACTTCCGAATAGCGAGGGGGGTTCTGTGGTAGCCTTCCGTTTCCAAACCGCTTCGTACCTATCAAGCTCGGTTTGCACCCAACCATAGATGCCGGCGATAGAATTCTGCCACATGTTTTCGACTGCTCAGCCAACGACATCTACTTGGGAAATATGGTAGACGGTGTTAACGTTGACACCAGACTTATCAATGACCGGCTATGGGATATGGGAGTCTGATTGTGTGCATAGGTGGTTATGTTGTTGAGGGCTATAACGAACTCTCTCTTAGCAATAGCCAGGAATAGAATGAGAATTTATCTATACTAGCTAGAACCCGCTGCAGGCTACTATGGACCCTATTATCTCCCGTTTGAGAACGCTGTCTGCGGTAGCTTGGGCTGCCGATCTTCAACAGCGGTAACAACTGTGGAAAGTTAAATACTTTGGGGGGGGTGTTCAGTTGGAGAAGGGGTCATGGATGTAACTGGAACGTCTACAATATAGTCTCTATAGGCCGGATGTGCTACAGCCGTTCTCAACGCCTGACGGGTGGCAATGTTTAACTTCGCTGAAATATTGCCAAACATCACAGCAATGGTCTTGTGTATCAAATTTGACAACTGGCTTCCGGATTGTTAACATCGAGGTGGGCTTGCAGGTTTCTCTGTCTCGGACTTAATTAGCTTTCCCTACATATACCAAGTCACTTCTTCCCTTCGATTTCTTACCCTGCCGCTCTTCATACCAGTCCAGCACACCTACATCAACTACTACTCACTTATAACTAACCCCTGCCTCTCATTATCTTACAATGCCAGCTCGCAGTCTCAGCGAACGCGCTGCCAAAGGGCTTGCTAGACAAGTCCAACGATTTGCCTTGAAAACAAAGATACTTTCAGCCAAGAGTACGTGGATCTCGCTATTCAGGGTGAGAGAATCGAGAACCGTGACACACCGCGAGACGATGGAGCAGAGATGCCGGAGAAAAACCTTGAGTGGGTTAAGGAAAGGGAAGACTTAAAGATATTGAACGGTTAAAGTGCTTTGCTATTGAGAAAGGCATAATAAGAGACTTTATAGCCGCGCATTATCCAAATTTTTACCACGCATTACCCCATACCAGGGAAAGGGTTATAATTGCCACAAATTCTGAACTTTGTCATCACCACACTTGCTCCCACCGGCCACAATGCTACCTACTTTCAATTGTTCAGTTTTATTGCAGTAATAGCGTTTTCTCCCTCTGGCAACTTCTCTCAATTGCGACCGCTCCCAGGAATTCAGCCGAAATCGCGCGTTCAAGGCCGTAAGTGCGATTCTCACAGCTTTATTTCATTCTTCTGACCATGGAAAAGCAGTCGCGGCGATGGAAACCCTCCGAGGAGCGCCGCGCAAGAATATCGCGCCCGCGGCGACGACGTACCAGCTCAACGAACCCCCTCAAGGATTGGCCCAGCGCCCACTATCGAGCGACTCCAAGCAGATCTGAATCTCTTCGCCAAAAAGCTCGATTGCTGAGCTCTTTGGCCAAGACAGTGGTGTGGGTGGTGGTGTGGTCGTCTGGGTAATGGTCACAGTTCAAATGGTTACCCTGGTTCAAATATGGTAGCGATCCTGAATTATTATAGCTTTTTCTGTAGCACTTGTACACATATCCTTGTATGCGAGTTTGTATGGCAATTAAGTTTGGTGTGGTGACAGTTGTGGTTGTTGATGGTGGTGGTGATGAGAAGAAAGTCGTGGACAATGTCATGTCAAATTTGTGGCCATACGTAACCCTATGAATTTGGATCATGCGCGGCTATAAAACCTGCATAATAAAGAAAACGGAGACACGCCGCACAGACCAAAGTTTAATTTAACCACGTCATTAGGCATCGATTGTGCAAGTTCGAGAACAAGAACTCCACCCAATATTTCAAACCAAGCATACTACCGGCATAGGCGTCGCCTCGGGAAAGATGGGACCCTGTTTTTCCACCGGGCGCTAAGCGCATCTTCGGACACTTCGTAACGTTTACTTCACTTGCCTGTCTACCATTTTGCATCTCAAAACCGCAAATGCTCTCTATTTCTCTACATCAGCGATGTAGTATACATAATCTAACCATTACAAGAGCCATCGCCCTTTATTTTTGTTGTGTCAGATTGGGAGAGCCCGCCACGACCCTCGTGGAGTTTCTTTGAATTGAATCTTTCTTCGTCAACCTCGTGGATCCCGGCAATTATCAACGTTTCCAGTTCTTCACCCGCTTCGGACTTAATTGGGGACTCGCTCGCTCGATTAGCTTTGCTGACAGTTGTCTCGCCAGCGGTCCCACACTTGGCGAGGGCTCCGTCGCGCTGGATAGAGCTATCGTGGGGGCTCGGTTGCCGTGGAAGAGGGGTTGGATATTCCTACTGTTATGGGGGAACAGATTCGACAATCGGCAGTTGATGCACAAAGGCCGGCGTGGCGGGAGTGATCAATGACGCAGGAGCCAGAGATTCGCTTTGGGCACGCTCCCCATCTCGTTCAGCCGTTGGCGCAGTTGGCTGGACAGGTGCTGACTCCGCCCGGTACAACTTTTGCCCATTCGGCAGCCGGTGTTGACAACGATGGAGGACAACGGCTGCGGTAATACAATCGGAGTTCCCAGTGTGTTGTCCGGCTGAGCGGGGGCCTCCAGATAATACGAACCACTATCCGATCCTACAATGTGCTGTAAAGTGACTGGGCTGGGCTTGCGTATGACAGTAGC
Source organism: Podospora pseudoanserina (assembly GCF_035222485.1). Taxonomy (NCBI): domain Eukaryota; kingdom Fungi; phylum Ascomycota; class Sordariomycetes; order Sordariales; family Podosporaceae; genus Podospora; species Podospora pseudoanserina. Next base: position 556,431 of record NC_085924.1, read on the forward strand.
CGGAGACTGCTCGAAAGTAGTTGGTTGAGGTGTGGTCAGTAGATTCTTGCCCCGGGCATGGATCTTCTCGACCCGCCTTCTCTTGGTATTTCCACGAGGCACTGAACCCTGCCGTGAGGGAGGCTCGACACTGGAAGCCGCTCTTCGAGAGTTGATGGCTGTGAAACCAATGATCCGTGTGCGGATCTGTAGGATGCTGAGGACATGAGCGGCAATAGCCTGCGCGCTACGGTGCAATGTCTGCTTCTCATTTTCCATCATTTTATTGGTTGAGTATGATATGATCTTGCAATCGACTCTTGCTAGATGGAAGCAGAAGGGGCGGGATAAGCTGAGAAATCAAAATCTGCGGATCTGTTGGGCAGGCTGTCGGGGACCTGAGGTGAGCCAGGGGAAGCATTGGGCTGGTAAGGTGGCTCAGGCGCAGAGTTGGCGCCGTATTCACAGTGCTTCAACACAGGAAGACAGAGCATCTGGGAGGCCTGTCGGGACCGGCGACGTCGGTGTACAAAACGGTTTCGAACCCAGCTTTACGGCCCAGTCGACGAAGAGTCCCACATCCGGTATATGGCGTGTCTCTAGTATCTCCCTGAACACGCTTGATGTATGTCGCTGCCATCTCAGCTTTACACCCTTGTTGGATCGGTTCTTCCAGGCATCATCTACACCCGGTTGCCGCATGAGATTGCGGAAATAGGTTGAGTAGGACCAGTTATGGTTGGCTTGAACATGGTTGGCGACACGATTGAAGTACTCGTCAGCTGTCTTTGCTGGGCCGGTGGTATCAGGTGCTTTGAAAACGACTTTGCAGTTGAGGAAGCCACAAGCAAAAACAACAGGATGGCACAGCGCGGTCATCGTACAGCCCGAGAAGTGAAGGTTGCTGTGACTGGGTTCCTGTAGGTGCTGTTTGATCCCCGAAGCGCAGTCGTAGGTCTTGCCGCAGCCACGCTTATGGCACATCCACTGTTTATCGGTGTTGTGATAATCTCGTATGTGCCGTTTGAGGTCAGCTTTCCGTCTACAGGGCATATGTGTTCCAACTTCGGAGCAGAATGGGCACGGGAGGACTTTGTTTGCCACGGTTGCCGGGGACGAGGCTCGCGGGCGCGCTGTGGTGGCAGCAAGGGAGCGCCGTGCGGGCATTGCCCTACAGCTCAGCACCAGTCGTTGCTGTGGAGCGGCAGGTGGTTTAAGCCTCGAAGCGTAGGGGGTGGTGTCATTCTCGGCAATGGTCGTTGCGGTAGTCAAGCGCAAGGATGGACCTGTTTTAACGTTGGAGGATCTATTTTGCTGCAATGACTGCGGAGACGCAGGTTGCGCGGTGGGCAGGGCCGCAGTAGAGGAATCCGCCGGTTTCTTTGGCAGCGAAGTCTGGTGCGGGCCGATGGGCTAGCCCCTGGCAGTCATGTCTTCTCGGAGATCTTGGTAACTCCAATGTCGCGGAGGTCAGTATTATTCGGGCACCTGTTGGGATCCGAAAACTTACCACTTCATCTACAGGGCTAGGGCAGTGGGATTGGGGCCCAAGGATCGGAGGCAGAACTTGACGCTCATGTGGTGAAGGGTTGGCAGTTCCATCACCCTTCGAGTAAGAATGGAGTGGTGGAATTCTGGCAGGGGGGGATATTGCAGGGGGATAGTGTGGCGCAATTGTGAGAGGCCCGTGTCTGACAGGCTCTGAAGAACCATCAAGCCTCTTGCATACCCAGAGACAGCTGGTGTTATTAGCGGTCCTTGCCCGTTGCTGGGCGGGGCGGTCAACGATGGCAAGATAGTCGGCAGGGGCCTTTCAGGAGTGGGTCTCTGGATATTTTAGTTAGTGAGCCATCATAAACTACGTAACGTCTTCGGCGAATACTTACGGCAGGGGACGCGGAGGTCAACGGAAAAGATACATTAATATCGAGTACGTTCTTCCACTTACTGGTCTCGACATCCTCGTAGCGCTTTTTTAGGGCAGCAATCTCCTCCTGATATTAACGATCCAGCTCCTTACTGGTAAATGCCGTCACCTCCCTCAAAGCCTCTTGATACCAGTGAGAAGCTCGGAATATCCTTCTAAGGCAAGATATCTTACTCGCTCCGGTACCAGGCATCCAAGCCCATCTTCTCCTTGTCAAGTTTCAGACGTACTTGCTACTCGTCTAGCTTACGCTGCTGGTTCAGCTCTGAAATATCGGTATATATCTGCGTCAGGGGAACATCCATCCTAGAAAGTAAAGCCCGCTGAACCCTCGAGCTGCTTGGAAATCGCTAATTGGCGGCCCTCGAGGATGGTGAGAACTCGGTAGGCCAGGGATATTGGGGTGCTAATAACTTTTGCCGGTCAACTGACACGGCGATTCCGTAGGTCGCACGAGTCACGACAATACTTAGCCCTCAAGCCTCGAGTATGCAGGTCTGTAGTCCAACGTTCTTAGTAAAGGCAAACAAAATCAGTACACGTAAGATGATATACTTACAGTTAATATACTTATAGGCATCAGAGTTTGTGATCCATGTCATCAGGTCATGCCTTCATCGGGGATACAAGGGAGCACAGTCTTCTTAGTCAGTCAAAAAAGGGTACCCGACTAGATATCAATTCGGCGAGAATAATGACCGAGATACTGGGTGATGTTGACCATCCGCCTAAATTAGGACTGGTACGGTAGACTCTAAAGCGGCACGGCATCAGACCAGTACGGCAGACATTACATCGTCACGGTAGACCATAAGTGGAGCGGCACTGACGGCGCACGGCTACCCCGGACGGAGCCACAATCATTCCAACTTTCAGAGGGGCATACATAGATTTCTGTACGTACATTCCGGTTCTCTACGTAGAAGGCCACCGGTAATTTACCCCGAAGAAGATTGTGTATGGTTGTTCTGAGCTTTTGTGCAAACCTGCAATATAAAAGGTAGGACCTTTCGCGCGGTGAGCGACGCATAAGGCTCACGAATTCGCGCTTCAACGATACCTTATTAAACCGCATAAGGAAGCTTCACCTATTACCGCTATATTCGTTCGAGACAGTTTTTGGAGCCCGAGTGAAAATTGCTATTATTACGGTGCCAGAAGGATGACTTAAAGAAGAACTGCCACTCCTCGCTCAACTGTGTGGTGTAGCATGATAAGGAGCTTTACTGTGAGGGGTGTCGAGTATTCCTAACCTATTTTATTTAGTTTAATCCATCTTGCTACGCTTCTGGACCCCTTCGGGTCTTGGTCCCATGACCAGACAATTTTATTTACATATCTACTGCTCCCTTGAAAAATAAGAAGTTCTAACACGCGCATAGAACAGTAGATGCCAGTTCTATAAGTCACCCGTCTCCCCTAGGCTTACATTTGACGGATACTAATAAGTGTCTCCTGGCTTCAACGATACTCGCGATATACTTATCGGCAATATCCATCTCGTTAAGGTACGGACACCGTAGGATTACTAGATTGGCTTCCAATCGTATATTGAGGCTATGGCGGCTATAGCGCTGGGAAAGGTATCGGCTTCGGAGGCGGTGAAGAGGTTGGACCAGGCAATAACAGAACATAAAGCGGAGGGGCAGAAGGAGACGGCCCTGAAAGATGGGAATAAGAAATAAGAACGGTGTACGGATAGGATTAATAGAGTGACGAAATTTGGATATGGTTTCGAACTCGGGATATCGAGCCATGTGTTATATTTTCTACCTTTTTTCTCATGTACTCAGGGAGTTACAAACTTTCCCATCAACTGTGATACTTTCTTCTCTCCTGTTAGCTCTGGATATTGCCAGCAACAAGCGATTGAGCCTCGTATATTGGTAATACAGTGAAGGAGGAGCCTAATGATTGGCTATAGGCTGCCCCCCCGGGGGATCCAATCACTTGACAAACCGTGGCCAGCCATTTTCCACACCCCACTCCCATCTTAAGACGCCAATCACCCGCCATCCCGAAATCAAGACCTCTCGCCCTCCTCTCCATTCGCATCGCCATGGCCCGCACTCAAGCCCAGACAGCGGCCAAACGGGGGCTCCCATCACCGGTGTCAAAAGATCAAGGTATTCCCCTTCCTGGCCTGTGAGGTGAAGTGCGGCGCCGGGGAACTCGATGTTGCAGACTGGCGGAACGCTCACAGCATGACCTTTGCAGTGCGGGCCATCGTCGAGCTCTTTCATGCTGTGGATCGCGAGGATAAGGTCAACCGCCAGATTCTCGCCTTCTCCATCTCGCACGACCACCGGTCAGTACGGATCTACGGCCGCTACCCGGTGATAGCTGGCAATGATACCATATATTACCGCCATCCAATCCATACTTACGATTTTACAACACTAGACGGAAGGGACAAATGGACAGCTTACCAATTCACCAATAATGTATACGATACATGGATGCCCGCTCACTTCAAGAACATCTGCTCCGCCATTGATCAGTTACCCTGGAATTTGGACTTTGATGTCCCACCGCTTCTGAGGCAACCTGACTTTCCCAGGACTTGGGGAGCCTGATGCCTGTTGTGCAAGACAGCCAGAAAAGCAAGGCTGAGCTGCATGCGCTCACTCCGGACACCTCATTCGCAGGGTCGGGGGTGGCAAAGAGGAGGAAGGGAGCACTACCCGCAAAGTGATTCCCTGACGGGTCATCCTCGCGTGCCATCTGTCACACGGCAAAAGCAGCCCTTGTCACATCATCTCTCCTATGCCCTGAGCTGCAGATGACCTCCGGACGACGGGGTTAAGACGCATTCAGCGTGCCTCCACGCCTCCCACGGCTGATTTCCCCGTGTTCGGCTAAGAATGGCAGGCTGTCTCTTCGTAGCGGGCCTCCATTCCGCCAACTACTCCGCCGGGATCAAGGTTCTCAAGTTGATCCAAACCTTTCCACCCGTCATTAATATCGGACGCTGTCCCTGCCTGCCTATAACCCAGCCCCCAGCTGGGCGGGTGCAGCCCGAGTGATTTGGGGGGGTGTACTTCGATAAAGTTTCTTCTTTATACTATTATTAGTTATTTATCCAAGAACTCCGCGAGCCTCTTTGCAGAAATTCTTCTTGGGCGTCGATGCCCGCATCGTCATCTTCGGGCATAATGCCACAACAACCCAGACTTCCCATGGAATCAACAACAACGCTCGCACTGGACATAGCAGAGGGATCTCTTTTCAAGCATGGCTTCTTAGCTTTTAATGACCCACTGGTTGGGGAAGGTATCGCGGAGATGGAGAAGAGAGGCTTCCCATACTTCACGGCATACGGCTCGGATTTCTGCGAAGATTTCGCCTTGAATAAGGTAAAGAGACACAGTTATTCCATCGTATGGTAGCTACCTAACAAGCTTTAGCGCATCCGATCCATCTTCGAAGCCTCCTTCGAAAAATGTAGCCTTGGTCATTGGCTAAGATATGGGGAATTTCCTGGAAATGTTAAATGCTTTAGGAGGGGCGGTCCAAAGGCCGGTCGCTACGTTCTGATGGTTCATTTGTGGACCAAAGGATCGCAAGTAGCATATTATGTCGGTTCGCACCATCATAACATAACAACTTCGAGGGACAATCGGTCTTTATATGAGATGCAGCTTTCTAAGCTTAATCTTGTCGGCTCTAAGCCTAAGCACAAAGAGTCCCTAGATAGTAGTTCGTAAGTTACAACCCTGTCTCGTGGTGTCGTATTCTTTCCAGTTGAGAGGAATTCCTGACTATATTCGGACTTGCTAATACTAGTAGTTGGTCTCTAAAAGCTTTTTTGCCTTGTCTAAGAACGGTTAGCCCAAAATCAGGCTCGCTTCACCCTCGGCTCACCTTGAGCTCACCACCGCTCACCCTATACTCGCCATTCTCCAAAATCAATAACTTTACGCGACGCTCTCATAGTCCAAATTTGGAGCCCCCTCTCCTACAGGGACGAGTCTTCCGCCAGAACGGGAACTAAGAAATAGGCTCGCCAGCGTATTTACTCTTCGTTTTAGGGGACTCTAGGTTGTAGTAGCCATTTTAACATAACAAAATCCCTCACTCCCTACCTACCTACTGCACGACTTTTTTCTTCTACTTCTGGCTATATAAAGAGGCTATTCCATCCGTCCTACCACCTACTATACGACTCTTCTCTCCCATCTCCCCGTATCTATATTACTGCCGTAAAACCTTTCTTTCTGTACTTAATCTTTATCGGCCTCACATTTTTGTTACACTAGCTCTCTACTATGCCTTCTATAATGCTGAAAAAGAAGAGCCCTTAAAAGTTCTTTCGCCGGGGAAAAGATAAGGAGTTAGAAAATTGTGCAGAGGAAATTAACGGCTCTGTAGTTTGTAAAAAGATTATAGATAAAGTTATAAAAGGTTATTAACGTATATTATAAGCGAGTGACCCATATAAGCGAGTGACCCACTTCCTTCGTGACATGACACCTTCGCACTCAACAACAATTTCCTCAACCATCCAAGATGCCTTCTAATTCAAATGAAGCCCACATAATCTTAGCCCTCCAAGCGCTTCAAAACGACAAGAATCTAAGCGAACGAGCCGCAGCTAAGATCTATGGAGTCGATCGTAAGACTCTAGGGCGTCGGCGCGCTAGCCGGCCTACACGACGCGATACTATGCCCAAATCGAAAAAGCTCACTCAATCTGAAGAGGATGCTATTGTTTAATACGTTATTGAGCTATATACGCGAGCTTTTCCACCAAGATTACGTAGTGTGGAAGATATAGCTAACCAACTACTACGCGTACGCGACGCGCACCTTATTAGTAAGCTCTGGGTACATAACTTCGTTAAACGCTAGCCACAGCTCCGTATACGTTTTACGCGTAAATACGATTACTAGAGGGCCAAGTGCGAGGATCTAAAGGTTATTACCGAGTGGTTTACGCTCGTACGGAACACTAAGGCCAAGTACGGTATTATAGATAACGATATTTATAACTTCGACGAGACTAGGTTTATAATAGGTATTATTTTCGCAGGTATAGTAATTATAACCTCGAACGGCCTTAGTAAAGTAAAACTAGCCTAGCCTAGTAACCGCAAATAGGTAACGGTAATTTAGGGAATTAATACCCTTAGCCGGGCTATCCTTCCCTTTATTATTTTAACCGTATAATATTACCTCGCCAACTAATATACCGAGTATAATCTACCGTTTATCTAGCGTATCGTAACCACCGATAATAGCTAGACTACTAATCCGGTAGGCCTAGATTAGATTAAGTACTTCGACTATTATATAGCGTCCCGTATAAAAGGTAAATACCGGTTACTGATCCTCGATAGCCACGAAAGCTACCACTCGACCGAATTCGAACGCTACTGCTAGCAGAATAACATTATTACGCTCTATATACCTCCACACTCCTCCTACCTCCTCCAGCCACTCGATATTAACTGCTTTGGGCCACTAAAATAGGCGTACGGTCGCTAGATCGAGGACTTAATGCGCATATATATCAACTATATAAGCAAGCTCGAGTTCCTCTATACCTTCCGCGAGGCCTTCTTCGCCTCTATAATAGAGAAGAATATACAGGGTAGCTTTACGGGTGCTAGCCTTATACCGTACGATCCAGAGAGGGTACTTTCTAAACTAGATATAAAGTTTTATACGCTAATACCTCCAAACTTACGGCCCGGCACTATATAACCTTAGGTCTCCCAGACACTATATAACCCTCGAGAAGCTAATTTACAATCAACGCTTATTAAGACTCGTATTACTAACTATCAAAATAGCTCCCTAACTTTAATACTAGCTACGGTAAACCAGCTTACTAAGGGTACAACGGCTATAATGTACCAGGTAGCTCTCCTTCGTGTAGAGGTCTCTTCGCTCCGTAAGGCTAATAAGGTATTAAGTAAGCGCCGGAGAGCTAAAAAAATACGTGTGAGGCTTGGAGGGTCACTTACTGTACAAGAGGCACAGGATCTACTGGATCAGAAGGCCGTGGATGGGGAGGGAATATAAGAAACGTAGCCGGATAGTAGTAATGTAGGGGGGGCTCGTACGAAGGTTCGGTGCTGTGGTGTATGCGGTAAGCCTAGCCATAATGCGCGCACTTGCCAGGAGGCTGCAGAAGCATCTGATTCAGCTGTTTCTGATGTAATTATAGTTAATTCCTTGTGTTGATGTGGTGCAATTGAGGATGGTTTGTCAGGGTGTGGTGGGAGGTGGGTCACTCGCTTATATGGGTCACTCGCTTATAATATACGTTAGCGTATATTTAATTTGTAGAATTAGTAAGGTCTTTATACTCCTACTAACTATCTGCTTTTACTATTCGTTTTAAATATATATTAAAAACTATCTCGGTAGTAGCCTTTATAATTTTAAAACTTTAAAGGATTTTGTAAAAATATTGTATTTAGTATTAATGGTGCGGAAAAATAATTTAGACCTAGCGGAAGGGACTATTATAGTATATTAAAAATAGTTTATAGCGGGCTAGTGTGACAACCCTGGTATATGGACGAGAAGAACGATTGGTTGTGCAACCACGGGAGCAGGGACCAATCGGAGAAACACCCAGGAGAGCCAATCACAATAAGGAACGATGATCAGTGCGATCAGAGCACTGATCACACTGAGCAGGCCAGGCCTGGATAATCAGTATGCTCAGGACACTGATCAGAAGAATCACGGCTGGGGGAAGAAGTCTATATATACGGAGGAACTGGCTAGGGTAGATAGACAGTTCCGCAGTATGCAATTCACAACTTGTATTTACGGTATCTTGTGTTTATATTGAGACATCTTGTTGTGCACTGTTTAGCTGCACCGAACCAATTGTCAGAAGTTACCTTCAAGCCGTATCCCTTTCAGAGGTTCTGTACAGGGGTTCGTCACATGTATGCGGTAAGCCTGGCGATAATACGCGCACTTGCCAGGAGGCTGCAGAAGTATCTGATTCAGCTGTTTCTGATGTAATTATAGTTAATTCCTTGTGTTGATGTGGTGTAATTGAGGATAGTGTTCGTAAGGTGGTAGAGAGTGCGCGACTCGCTTATAATGTACGTTAAAAGTGTTTCCAAAAGCCCCCTAATGCTCACAAAAGCTATACTCCTTCTCTCTCCACGTCGACTCGGCATTCTTTACAAACCCCGACCTCTCCTTCATCAATTCCAGACGATGCTCCTCGGCCTCCTTCCTGGTCATCGGCAACGCATCTCCCAACTCCTGCCGCACCATCTCCACCAGCTCAGGGGGCAGTTTCCACGCTGAAGCCACTTTACCGCTCGCCATAGCCTCGGCAAGTTGCTCCTTTGCCAATCCCCTCTCAAGCAAAATCTGGGCCATCTCCGCCGGGATCTTTCCCTCAGACCCAGAGTCAGCTGAGCCGGCCCGGCCGCGGAACGTTAGATCAGCCCACCACTCAGCCTGCTGAGGCGGGACGTTGGCGGTGCTGATGATCCTCGTGAAGGGATCAACAAGCCAGAGGGCAATAAATCGCCTGTGCCCCGGTCTGGTCGGATCAGCGAGCTTGAACCCAGAGACCCGATGGTGGAACACATTGGGGAAAGCAAGCATCCTCCCCTGAGGAGTGAGCACGCTGCCGTAGTGCTGAAGACAAGCCGAGCCGGAGCCAGAACCAAAAAACGCGCCGTAGACGCTCTGCATCCAGTGAAAGCCGTCTTGTCCAATGTTTTCAAACGGGCCCTCGTCTTGTAGGTAATCGTCTGTGCAGGTGCGGAACTCGAGCTGGCTCTCGGTGATGTTTTCCGAGTCGAGGTAGTACAGCGCGGTGCCGACAATGTGCTCGTTCATCATGCCCTCGACGTGCCAGCCGCCAGCTGGGCACTCTGGTTTCTCGGGAGTGAGCTCGATGGAGGCCATCTTGACGATGATCTGAAGACCGGTGTCTTTGAACTTGTGGCGGAGGGTTCTCTTTGGGGTGACGTCGTACTTGACTTTGGGGATTTTGGACAAGGGTGGTGGCGGAGGGAAGACAGGCTCGCCTTTGTCCTCTTTGTCTTCGTCCTCTTCGTCTTCGTCGTTCTCCTCCTCCGCATCTTCCTTTTCCAAGCCCTCCTCGTCCGGATTGTGTATCTGCCAGTTTCCGACTCTCCCGACCCCCTTTTTGCTTTCATTGCTGGTCAAAGATTCCTTGGGCATCCAAAGCTCCTCATTTTCGTCATCAGGATTCTCAGGGATCATGCGAGGTTCCGTGCGGCCGGCGGCGATAGCCTTCCAACCACCATGGATCTGAGTCAGGCATTGGTCCCACATGGGCAGGGCCTTCTCAATCAGTTGTTCCAGGCTTCGGTAGATGCCCTTGTACTTGACTGGGTGCAGGTTGTTGATATAACTGGTGAATTTCACCCCCCCCTCTTCGGTGAACTTGACGTTTGCCGGTAGCCACTGGTAGTCGTCGGACCAATAGCTGTATTCAACGTTTTTCCCAAACACAGACCCTCGAACGTTGGTCTGGGCACGGGTTTCGATCCACTTGGGGATAACAACACCCTTGCCAGCCCATTTATCGATGGCATCTTCCACTCCGACGACTTCGTCCTCGAAGAAACGCGAACGGCCGTAGACCAAGGGATACATGGATGGGTGGACAAGATCCTGGACCGTTTCGTTCGTGTTAGGATGCCAGTCTGGATTCACCGCTTGATCGGCCTGTAGACGATCAAACCCCTCTTTCAGAGCAGCCTGAAGCTGAGGAGACACAAGAGTGTCCGACTTGGCAGCCATGTAACTGGCATCGAGGGTGGGAACGAGGGATGTCCTCTTGAAGTATTCGGCTTTGTGGCGGAGCTCCTCGATGCAGTACTCGACCGAGGCCTGGTCGAGAACGTTTTTGGCTCTTTTTGGGTACCAACTGTGGTCTCCCGATGGGTCGCGTTGGATGTGGTCGATGCGGTTCCAGAGGTCCTCCTCAGGCCAGGCCAGAGCCTCCTTGCGCCACTTGTCGGCGATGGCATCGTCAAAGACCTTGACGTGCCAATCAGGCTTGTCGGACAGGCGGTCCATGACTAGCATCATGGCCACCTCCCGGACCGTGATGGGCGAGGATTTTTTCATGCAGTCTGGATGGATGCCCATGGGGTATTCGATGGCATTGTTGTCAGGGATGTGTCGCAAGTCTAGCTTCCAGCCAGGATAGCATTTTGCTTCCTTTTGTTCCATGTTGATGGCTGGTTCGTGTAGGTAACGGCGTGATGCAGAATTGGCTGTCTGGAAGTCGGAGTGATGAATGTCTTGACAGTCAGAAGTCGTCCAATATTTAACATGCTGACGGGGACGTGGTGTAGTTCTTGCTTCCCCTCATGATTGGATGGAGTTGTTGCTTTGCCTGAGGTTTGCCTGCTGGAGTGGGGATGATGCGGTGGTTAGCGCTGCTCTGCCTGGCCTGCCTGGCTTGGCAGAGTTGACAGGGGTCTTGACAACTGTTCGGAGAGTTCAATGCTGCCGCATCTGGAAATGGGTTCTTTTCTATACCCAAACGAGTCAAGGCCCGGTGACATGGTGTTGGAACAGAGTTGTTGATGTATTGAAGGAGAAAGTAGCTACTGAGTGCTACGGCAAGAGAAAAGAAACCAGCCCAGGTTGGCTCTGCTCGGCCAAATTCGGCAGCCAGAATAGCAAGTTCTGTACTCAATCTGTAATTCCTCAGTTTGGTGTCTTCCAGGAGCAACAAAGCTACCTATCTGCTCCACTGTATTATCAGTACCTATCGATTGTTGTTATCTTTGACGACGGGACGTCGGTGGATACCAGTCGTCAACCTTGAAGTCTTTCTCATTGGTCATACCATTGATAGGTAGTGCTTGGCATCCGCTGCTCTCACCAAAACCTACGCGGGGCTGCCCACACACTTCAATGCCACATCATGAAGTCCTCAATGGCGCCTGGAATTCTCATCACCTGCCTCGCAGGCATTGGCGCAGCAGCCGTGCTCCGCGTCTTGTACTGGGCATCGCAGTTCACCCTCTACCACTTCTGGCGACCTTCCAAACCCCTCGCGGCATACAAACGCGCCAGCGACGACAGCTACGCGCTCATCACCGGAGCCAGCGCCGGCATCGGTCTCTCCATCGCCCGCAACATTGTCAGACAAGGCTTCGGCGTCGTTCTCCTCGGCCATCTCCCGGACGAGCTCGAGTCGGCGGCCAAAAGTCTCAATTCCCCGCTTGTGCGAACTCTCGTCGTCAACGCCCGCACCGCGACCCCGGAGGAACTTGAGACGGCGGTCGAGTCAATCTCGGATCTCAACATCTCGATTCTCGTCAACAATGTCGGCGGTTTCCCCATGGCTGATCCGCCGTTGCGACCTCTTAGCACCCTCAGCACGGCTGAAGTTGACGCCTACGTTGACTTGAACGCGCGGTTCATGGCGCGACTTACCAACCTCGTCCTGCCACTCCTTTCGTCAAGTTCTTCAAGAGAGAAACATGAGCGGTCGCTGATATTGAACATCTCTTCGGCCGGGAGGGTTGGGATGCCTTGGATCGTCATGTACAGCGCCACCAAGGCGTTCAACTACGCCTTCAGCATGGGACTGTCGCGGGAGTTGGAGGATGACCCGACTACGGCGCATATCGACTGCCTTGCTGTTACGCTTGGTGAGGTGCAGAGTCAGGCGAATGTAATGGCGGAGGGTGCGGTGACTGCTGAGAGGTTTGGGGGCTATGTTGTGGGGGGTATCGATGGGGCGGTGAAGAGGGGCTGGAGGGAGGTGAGGCCGTACTGGGGGCATGATCTCGCGCTTGGGTTGGCCGATCGGGTGTTGCCTGATGGGATGCTGACGCATTTCGCGAGGGAGGAGCTGAGGTTGAAGAAGGAGAGGTGGGATGGGATTATGGCCAAGAGGCGCTGATTCGGGCGGTGATGGTGTGGAAACTGCGCTGTATTTACATCGTAGGCAGGTACTGAATTCTACACACTTACCAAAGAGATCACTTCAAGCCTGAAGCTCTCCAGAGATTACACTCCGCAGCTTGCCTTCACAGCATTTTGTAAGAAAGATTTGAAGTCTTGTTTGTTTATATTGTGGATGTTAATGCAGTCGTCTTGTAGGCTGATGATCATATCTGCTCACGTCTATCTGTCCCGCCCAAGTACTCGAGTTCATCATCCCTCGCACCTTCGATCAAAAAGAAGTGGTCGGGCTGGCGGTTCATGATCTACCTGGTGTAGTCCCGCACATGAGCCAGGCTGCTCGCCGTGTGCGATGGCTTCGAGTACGGAAGTGGAGAATCTTAACGGCCACGCTTGTGGAACCAGGTGTGGAATCACTAATCGGGTGCCTCCACTTGGCCTTTGCTTTCACGACCTTGCCTTGGTTCCGTTCCTTCTTTGGCATACCTCCCACTTGAAAAGCTTTTGGTGCCATTTGGTTTTCGGCCATTGCCATCTGGATAGCGGTTGACAGATAGATTGCTTAGTACTAAGCTGCATAAGTTGGTGGTAGAGCCGTGGAGGCGATGACTGAGCGTGGATGGTGGGATTCCGTACAGCTCTGTCGCCTCGCGCTGTTACAGTTAACCAAACAGCAGACCGCGCTACATGTGGGGCACAGGACATCCCCAGCCAATCATTAAGGAAGTCAGGAAACAGCCAATCAGGGTTGGACGAAAGTGCTATGGCGCCAAGACCCACGAGCACTCTGCAGGATGTAAGATGCTCGGAGCGATCGAAGGCATAGCACGACGAGCACTCTGTAGGATGCAATGTACTAGGAGTGATCGGGGCCATAGCAGGATGAGCACTTCAGGGTCCCAAGGTCTATATATACGGAGGAACTGGCTGGTGTAGATAGACAGTTCCGCAGTATACAATCGCAGCTTGTATTCACGGTATCTTGTGTTTAGATTGAGACAGCTTTGTTGTGCGCTGTTTAGCCGCACCGAACCAATTATCAGAAGTTACCTTCAACCCGTATCCCTTTGAGAGGTTCTGTACAGGGGTTCGTCACATACTATAATAAAAAAGAGGGGTATTAAATAATATTAAAAACGTTGGTATAGTGTTAGAGATTTCTATAGCTCTCTAGTAAAATAGTGAGAAAACAAATAAACGAACCATAACACTACAAATATATCCTTAATAGGTCTCTAAATAACCTTACTTATGTAATAGTAACTCGCTTATAGGCCGCACTTCACGCAGGACAAAGAAAAGACACTATAGGCTCGCAGGCCACATAATAGGCAGCAGATTAGCCTAATTAGAGGCTAGAATTACCTGCAGGTATATAAGGTATGAATTACGAAGAAAATAAAAGTCGATGCTCTATTTAAAATACAGTATCCGAAGCAGACCGCTTATATATATAACTCCTAAACCCCTAAGACCTTCGAAAGCCCTACTTCCCTACTTATACGCTTAATGTGACGAACCCCTATCCAGAACCTCTGAAAGGGATACTGGTTGAAGGCACTTCTGAACAATCCTGGTTCGGTACAGCTAAACAGTGTACAACAATGGCTTGTCTCTATCACAATAGTCTGAATACCAACGATTGTGACTTGTATTGCATACTGCGGAACTGTCTATCTACACCGGCCAGTTCCTCCGTATATATAGACCCGTGGACCGTGGACCGTTGACTTACAGACGGTCCTCGGTCCGCTCCTGATTGGCCGGTGCCGGACCGTGGACCGTGAGCCCCACCGCGGTCCCCGGTCCCCATCTTATTGGTCCGTTGCCCATCTGGACCGTGAGCCCCGCTCGACGGCGCGGTCCAGACTTGATTGGTTCCTCGTGGCCCCACTGTCTTCCAGAACCGTGACACTTAAGCTTGCGGCTGCACCCTAAACTAATATAATCTCGAGTAAGAGTTATAGGATACAAAATAAAATCCTCATTGTATATTATATATTTAAATACATAGATTTAAAACAATTATATCTTTAGATTGTAAAATGTAACGAACCTATATACAAAAAATGTAAGCTGCAACAGTCATGCCCGAAATGGGCTGAATAGCTACTTCTCCGCGGACAAGCCCGTGCTTTTTGTAGCCTGAGATATTTGACTTGAAAATGAGGCCACCAATGAGGCGGTTCTCGCAGATGTAGGACGAGAAATAGTCGACACCACGCCTACGGGCAGCATTGGCGGGGGAAAGAAGAGGGTTCTGAGCGGGGTCGGTCAGGTGTTCCAAGTGAGACTTGAGAAACATGTTGCTCTTACCCACGACACAGGGTGCGATACCAACCGTGTTGATGGCGCTGTAGAAATTTTGCGTGGGTGGCTGCCATAAACACTTCTTCGAGCCGACCGCCGTAGTCAAGGAGGCTCTTTGGCTCATTGGTGTCAATGGGCCCCGATAAAAGCGCCTACTCTTCTTCTGCTGCTGTCCTAGGCGTCTTTAGATAGATCACGAGAGGTAGCTGGTGGACAAACTTGTAGGGCTTAGTCTGCGCTCCGTCGGGCAAGAACCACAATAGTTTGTCCACCATCCTTCCTGCCGAGTTAGCCCCAAGCCAAACATTACAGTCTGCTATCCAAATGATATCGCCTTTGACCTCCCGATATGCGCGGCTGATGTTGCGGATTTTGGGATTGGGCCCGAGCTTGTCAACGTGTCCGCCATCGCCATGCGACACAGGATCCGGCTCTTCGACGAGCACCTTGGCATCGAAGTCGGGGAAAGCGGAGATGAATTTCCGTGGAACAGGATAGGCTGGATCTGTTGTTGAATCGACGCAGAGGTAGATGGTGAGCTTCGACTTGGGGTAGGCGAGGTGGAAGGTTGACACGACACATTCGTAAAGACCAGCTTCCACGCCTTTTATAGGTCGAATAGCAGTGATGTGCGGCACATCATCTTCCTTGAGGGTCGGGGAGAAAGGTTTCGCGTGAGGAGCAGAGTTATTCCGGAGGCTGAAGACGCAGAGAGGAGATTGTGAGCAAACACCGGAGGCGGTACGATGGTGGGGACGTCCAAGTCGTACATTTTGTAGATACCAATTCCTTGGACGAAAACGATAATGCAGGTCCAGACGAAGCTCACCAAGGCCGCACTGTGAACGATCATCGACATTGGGTCATAGTGAGTAGTCATCGAAGGGAGAGAACAGCAAGGCGCGTAGAAACTTAGGAAAAAGGGCAGTGATCGTGATCAGCAGCTCTGCTGACGGGAGATTTCGGCGACACAGGAATATAAAAACAGAGGTGCATGGCTGGCAAGTTGCATGTCGGAACTCGGAAGCTAAATCTTATGTGGGGCATCATTGCCCTGTCTATTCAACCCTCGCACAGCAAAGAACAATTAAAACTCGCGATGTGATCAATCATTACAGGCATGGCTCGGTAAAATGAGGGTATTTTGTGCATCTATGGAGGCGTCGGGGACATCTTCTGCACTAACACCTCCAGTAGCAGTCCATCCGTCGGCTCTGTATGTAGAATTTCGTCAGTCATCTGCCATATATATCTTCTAGACAGTGTTCAAAGGGGGATTAACTTACCGGCTGAAGATGATTAATACCATCCCACGAGTTCTCATCCCATGCTCCTACCCGACAAAACGGCATTCTGCTTTCGTCCCTGTTCCCGCTCGACCAGTGCTGGTTGCCGGCTGTGAAGTAAAGATCAAACGACATGAACAGCCTCTTTCTCTCGAGGTTCTCGCCCGGTGCCGGCCTGTCCCTCTTGAAGTTCACAGCTCCCTTTTCCTTGCGAATATCAACCTGAAGATCAGTCGGGAATCTCGAGCTTGCCTTGTACCACGTCATCGAGATGCCAAAGTCCGTATTTGCCGATTCGTAGTTCTGTCGTACTTCATTGATATAAGAAGTGACTTCCATAAACATTGCGTTGGCGTTAGAGGTCCAGCTGAACCAGTGGTGCTGGGCGATGTGGATGCGACATGTGGCTGGCTGCGGCGCTGCTGTTGGGGTAGGTTGTGCCGTGGGAGTAGGGACTGCCGTTGTCGGCGCACAGATGGTGACGTCCTCGCAGGTCTCGCGACCACCACTTCCTACGCAGCGCCGCGTCGTCGTCTTGGGACAGTTACCGAGGTCTGGTGCTCCTGTCAATGTCGGCATCGGAGGCCTGGTGACCTTGTGCGCTGGGTCCTCCGGGTCGTGATAGTCGGGGGGTGGCCCGACCGGCGTCGGCGTGCAGTAGTAACCGGTGCATATCTTCCCGCACTGGCCGTCTCGTTTCCCAAGTCCAATGGGCTTGTTGCAAAGGGGTCCGGCAGGTCCGGGCTTGTGTTCGATAGGATCTCCGCTTGGCCCACCACCGCCACTGCCACCACCGCTGTCACCACCACCGCCGGGGGGGCTAAACAGCTTATCTGCGTCTGGTTTTTTGATGTCCTCAATCTTAGGGCAAATCTTGTCCAGCTGCGCATTGCCACCTTGGCCCTTGGCCTCGGTGGTGTCAAGGAGGCAGTGGCCAAGGTTAAACACTTGACCATTCCACGCTGTGCTGACCAAGGTATCGATCTTGCCCACTGGAATCTTTGGTTTTGCAGGGTTTTTGTCGGGTTTTCCCATAGGGAGAGGCCGGGAAAGTATCTTGATGAGGGCCTTGAGGCGTTTCGGATCCTTGAGGTCCTCCTTCCACTTTGACGGCAAAGAGCGGAGATTGGCAGCCATTGCTGCAACCAGGGGTGCCGCTGTTGGAGGGTTGAAAAGTCAGCTATCGTCCACAGACAGCAAATTGTCGTGGGAAACTTACCCATTGAGCTTCCATCGTCCGTCGCGATACCCTTTCCAGGAACAGCGATGTAGGTCTTTTCACCTGGAGCATAAGTAACCCATCTACCGGCAGACTTTGCGTCAGTTATCATGGCCTGCATTATATTGGAAAGGAAGATCATGAGAGCTTACTGTTGGTAAGGGGCGAAGGTTGCTACACGCTGACTTTGCTGCACTGCGCCCACCGAAAGGACGTTGCTGAGGTAGTCGGCGCGAGAGACATCGCCCCAACCGGCTGGGTAAGCATCAATGTTATCACCTCTCTCCTTGTAGGAATTGTGGATAGAGGCGACAACGAGCACGTTATACTGGCCGAGCTTCTTGATAATTTTGTCTGTGGTTGCGATGCACTGTCAGTATATGGTCGTTATTCTGCCACGTCCTTGGCAAACTCGGAGTTGACTCACATAGCATCCTGATCCTGGCCTCGCTGGCACCATCCGTGAACATGCCGCCAGAATAGTTGATGATGGCTCGGCCTTCCTTGTTGTTCGCAGAGTCAAGAATGTCATCCATAACTCGTATAAATGTCTCAAGCACGGCTGCTTCCTCGAAAGGTCTGGTTTTTGCGCCTGAGTTGCTTGTGTAGGTGAATCCACTTCCTGGGTTGACTGGCAAGACCATGGTGACCTCTCTGCCCGCCCCGAGGAGGTTTCCGAGAATCTTGGATGAGACAGCGGTTCCGTGCTTCCAATCGAAACCGGAGACAGGTTTGGGTGTTTTCGCGTCGCCACCGTACGGCGACGAGTAAGGCCACCTGATCAAACGCCCGCCTAACCCTTGGAACTCCTGTTCAAAAAGTCAGATCTATGCTGTTCAATGACACCAAGCCAGGTGAAAGATGGGTAGACTTACTGCATGGCTGGTATCTACGTCCGACTCCATATTGTAGATGTACTGGGTTGGGCCAGTGCCTTTGGGGTACCAATATGTGTTGAACCATCTGTCGGGTTTTCTGGGGTCCTGCGTTCTTGCTGGGGTCCCAGACCTCCTCCATGACTGAAATCCTGTGTAGAAGGGAGGTGCCGAAAGCTGAGAAAGCTCCCAATACTCCGGCGTTTCGTGTTCCTCATAATCGTTCCTCTTACGAAGGACTCCAGAGATAGTTTCATTGAGGTCGCGATGAATATCTGGTATCTCAGTTGAAGAGGTAAGGTTCCCAGGTGACTGATCTCGAGAGAAGTGCCGAGGAACAACTGCTGGGCCGCCACCACCGGACCCAGGGAACTTCCCCTGCCAGATATCGGTAACAGGCCGTGGCCTTTTAGCGTCCGCCAATGCTGTTTTGGCCTTAGCCTCTGCATTCATCTCAGAGAGGTAGTATATGTCGTCAATCTGAAATCACATTTATTAGCTCCTGTCCTTGCGCTCGACTTTGACAAAAGCAAGAAAGATAATCGGAGGTAGCTGGCTGGCTGACTTACACCGTAGGTCCCTTTGGCGCCACTAAGTGTGTCCAAGCTTGCACGGTCAAGCTGGACAACGTGGAAAAAGGCAGTAAACTTCGCCCTATCGGACTTGATCTCTGTGTATGACCATGGCTGCTTCTTTGGGTTATTGTTGACGTCCCCGAGCCAGGTGCGGATGGCCTGGACATTTTCAGGGTTGTCAGGTATGATCAAGGCATCCCCAATTTGGCATGGGCTCTTCTTTTTGGCTCTAGCTTGCAGGAACGGTCGAGATCTCTCCTCGAGGGTACCAGCAGCTCCTTGAACTGGGGTTGGCGTTGCGACAACCTCGCGCTTTGCCACCGGGGTGACAGTGCAACCATCAAAAGTCTGGGTCGACGAATTGTCATCCTCCACCTCGCATCCGTAGATAGTAGCGCATGTCTCCTTCGTCGTAGACGAGGTCGTTCTGGTTGTGCCACCTTCCACAACGCCGGCGTACGAAGTCGTCATCTTGCAAAGCTCGGCGGTCTGGGTCTTGCAGTTGCTCGGCTTCTCGGGTGTGGGAATCGGGCCTCTGGTCGGTATTGTGATGGCTGGCCATTTTGGTAGACGTCCCTTGACCGTGATACCGGGAAGCTTTGGCCAGTCGATATTCGGGGGACCACTCCTATAGGGCCCGGGGGGCAGAGGAGGGAAAACCCAACCGAAGACCTTGAGTTCTGGCCAGTCGATGCAAATGAAGAAGAACCAAGCCTTGCACGACAGGTACACACCCGCGGGCTCGTCATCGTCATCGTCGGAATCTTGAGGGTCGTCTTCTCTTGGCGGATCCGGCACTGGCGTGGTGATGGGCTGAATGATATTACCTGAGCCTGTAGGAAATGGCTTGATATCAGGAGCCTGGGTCCCCGTGAACAAGGTGCAGCCAATGAGAAGTGTGCTCTCAGGAGGTGCATCCATTGCCTTCGTTCTCGTAGGTGCGCACCCGCCCAAAGTTACTTGACCCTGGCAATTGTCAAGCGTCAAGATGGCGTGAAACTCATCAATCTCCAACACGCCACCCGGCGGGCAGTCCCAGACCATTGGAGGTCCAGATCCTAGAGGAGGTCGATCAATGATTGGATTTTGATCATCAGATGGTAGGTCGCTGTTGTCTGGAATGTCAACTCCAGATGGGTCGTCAGGCAGCGGGCCATCTGTCACTGACGGCCAGGGCGGAAGAGTAATCCATCGCGAAGTTGGCGGTGCACCACCCCCTGGAGGCGTGACGACGACGGGAATAGGGGGGATATCAATACTTGGGTTGGCGTAGAAAGGGGGAATGCCACCGGCACCACCGCCATTTGTTGGATTGGCGACGGTGATATTGACATTGGACATGGGCATCTGATTTGTCGTAATGTTGGGCGCATAGACGGTGATGGTCGTTGTTTCGACGACAAATGATGCACCCTGGCTGCGGCCCACCTCAATGGATGTTGTATAGGGTGGAATCGAGATTACCGTTGGTGCCGGGAGTGAGCTGGGTGGCAAGATAAGACGGCAAGGCGGCGTACAGTAGGCAGTCCTTTCGCGGTACACCTCGGTCCCCAGATAAACGACTTCGACATCGTCCTCGTCTAAACTGGCATCGGGATACCACTCTTGCAGATCGACTGCCCAATCAGTGGTGCCTAGGAAATTGTACGAGTGGTAAAACTCGGTTCTCTTGTCCTTCATCTCGTCGTCCATCCAGGCCACCCATTCTGTGTTGTCATACACCATGATGTTGGAACCTTCTTTGTTGTAGCGCTTGTTGGCCCTGCCTTGAGCAATGATCTGGTTGATCTCGGCGTTTGAGATGTATCCAGCAGTGTCCGTACACCGACCTTTGGCAGCATGGGAGTTGCGGTTGTCGCCCGTGAACAGGCAGGACTCGCCGTCGCACCCAGCCTGGGCCATCTTGAAGGACCGTCCGTAACTGGAGACACCAACCAGGACCTTGTTGGAAGGGGCACCCGCCTTGGTAATCATGGAGAGCGCGTCCCTGGTCTCAGTCTCATTGACATGTGACCGCAAGCAATTGCCCGTCGGGCAGCCAGGCGAAGTCCACTTATTACCAGCATCCCACTGGCCGTGAAGATCATAGGTCATAAAGACAATATAGTCGAGAGCTTGGGCCATTTGCTTGACAGGAAAGGCGCGGAGGTACCAGAACGACGCTGGTGCGGCGAACGAGACTGTCTTGGAATCGCCGACCTCGGCCTTGATGCTGGCCAAGAGTCTGTAGTAGTTGAGACCATTTACCGGATCATCAGCTGGAATGTCCGGGATGTCAGGGGCACCTGGATATTCCCAGTCAAGGTCGATGCCGTCAAGGTTGTGCTCGTTGATGAAGGAGATGATGTTGCGCTTGAACAGGTCGCGGTTGGCTGGTTGGGCGGCCTCTCGGAGAATCATGAAGGTCCCTGGCAGAGCACTGAAGTCCCAGCCACCTAGAGATACAACCTTCTTGACGCCCTGAAGCTTCTTGAAACGTTCAAACTGCTTCTTAACTAACGGGTCCGTGATCTCGATCCGGAAATCGCCTCGCGTGACATTGGGAAAGGCAAAGTGAACGTGGGTGTAAGTGCTTGTGTCGATTTGGGTAGCATCCATGTGCAAGCACTTGCGGCCGAAGTTCCAGCCCTCAAAATAGCCAAGCTTGATATGCTTTGCCGGCGCGGGGCCCTTGATGATGTCTCTGCCGCAGTTGCTGATGCATCCGTGCTGGCCAGGAGCTGCAGTACCGGGAGCACCAGTCTCGGACTTGGAAACGACACAGAAATCATCGGTCATACCGCATTGCCCCCAAATGTTGCAGCACACGTTGAGAGGGCACGGGTTCATCGTGCTGATGTTGGTCCCTAAGGGGGGCCGGACGGTGCCGTTCATGGTTGGTCCACAGATTGCGTTCTACCAAGCCGAAGCAGGTCAGTATAGGAAGTGGAAGAAGCAGTTTGACTTTGGTTGACTCACAGGGACAATAGCAGGCATCGGCGCAGCTCCGTCGCTGACGCACATGTTGAAATCGGGATAAAGCAACTTGCAGCCATTCCAACCCCATGTGTTCTTGTTAAAGTTCTCCAGTTGGGTCACACTGAGCATGTTGCTTGCAGCAATCTTGGCGCAGTTGTCGTCCTTCTTGGTCCGATAGACGGCACAATAGCCATCGGCACCCTTCTTGGGCCTAAGGTCGGGAAGGTTGCCCTGGCTGCAGCACACATGCTGACCTTCGGACAGTTTGGAGCAAAGCCCGGACTGAGGATTCGCCTTGGTGAAGTCATCGCCAGTAATTCCCTGTACATCGTATTGTCAGTCTCTCTTTTGTCCACGACGTGCGTAGGTCAAGCGGAAAGTAAGTTTAACTTACGCATTTGTTGGCCAATGAGCCACAGTCGTCGCCCAACACAACCTGGCGCGTCTTACACGTGCCGTCAGAGTTTCCGGGAGGGAGGGTACTGGGGAGGGTGCCGGTGCTGCAGCAGATGCGCTCGCCCAGAACAAGTGAGTTGCAGAGGTTGGCGCGGTTGAAGTTCTGCAGTTGAGTCTGCGAGATGCCACATCTCTGGGCCACAGCCCAGCAACCCTCGCCGGCCTGGACGGTAGTGACCCTGCAATCAGCTCGGGGGCTGAGCCGGGCGAACCTGGCAGAAATATCTCCAGGCGCGGAATGGCGAGAGCTGGCGGTGCTGTTGGAGATGGTGTCGTTCCTGGACAACTCCTCCAAGGGAACAGGAACGCGCAGAGTGACCGGCATCCAGTCCTGGCCCGCACCCACCTGTGAGACACATTTGCCATCAGCCCATGTCTTGACCACCTCCTGGACGAAATCGAGATTCTTGGCGCTGCTGGCGACGATGCCAATGCTGTAATCGGCACCACGATCTTTGGCACCACACAACTGCACCACGGTGGTTCCTGAGACCGACTCGTTCTGAACATGCTCGAGGAATTGCTGAAGGACATCTGATGTGACACCGTGCTGGTGCACTTCAGCGCCGGCAAAAACACCGATGACCGACGTCTGCGAGTAGCCAAAGGCCATGGCGTTGTTGGAGCATGACGGCTTCTGAGAGGCAAGATAGCTCTTGACCTGACGACCAGCTGATAGCAGATGGGTCGGCGAGAACTCGCCGTCTTTGCCGGGCCGGTGAATGGAGATGGAGGCATCCTCGAGCACTTTGTTGGCGGTGGTACAGAGCGATGCCTTGGTCGAGTCTGGCACGAAAGCAACCCTCATGGACGGAGAAGTGTCGTAGTCTGCTGTGCAGGCCCTGATGACGGTGGGCATGTCCTTGACCTCGGCCATCTGGACAACCACATTGAGCAGCATGGTCTCCCTGCATGAGGCCAACTGATCCGCCTCCGGGAACAGGAACCAGGGGCCCTCCCCGGCTTTGCTGCAAGAAATGGGGCATGGCTTGAGGGCCTCAAGAGGCTGCGCCTGTACCGTAGAGAGCCATTTGTCGAGATCCTCGTCTGCTTCGGTGATGTCGACGAAAGAACTTGAGGATATAAAGGACTGGTCTGTGGCCACGAACCCGCCCGTTGCTCTCGCTGCCCCCGCTGCCCCCGCTGCCCCCAAGGCTACGAGGGCGTAGAGATATGCCTTCATGATAAACGACGAGATAACTGCGTGCAGCAGGTTCTCTCAGAGAGGGGATGTGATGGGAAAGAATGTGCCTTGCACCATCCAGGGTTGGATGACGATGCAAGACAGAATGACCTCGGGAGTAAGAGGTGAGTAAACAAAGAATGAGATACCAAATAGACAACAGACAGACTAGCTTGTAGATCATGGGTGAAGCAATATAAAAGGGAAAAGGAGCATGATCTTTTTCAGCCTTGAGGGTACGTACCCAACTGAAAGCTGGCCACCGTCAGTTTACACTAGCACAGGCGATATAGACACCCCGGAATTTGTGTTCTTGAACATGATTGGTATATCGCAGCAACGGTTCCTAGTTAGACATGTACCTGTGTATCCATATGCGAGAATTTGAACGAGGAATTGGCCTCCGCACAAACATACCTTAGCTGGAATACTACAGTTCTTTTGCGCACATTTCCACCTTGCTCGTCGCATGATCAAAATGCAAGGGGTGACCCTGAGTGCCGTTGTGAAAAACCATCATCATGGTTGATCTATCGACATGAGCTAAGTAGGCACGCTAGTGTCAAAGTGTGGTTAGGTAGGCTGCAAGGTACCAGACAAGGTGATAGAATGCAACCGGTACATCGCGCCCTCAAATTTACAGTTGGCTCTTCAAGTTGGGGATTTGTTAAGTAGCTAGGCTGTGACTGTTGGATGTTAGTGGTGGCATAATGCAACGTCGGACGGGCTAGAAACACAAAGCTGGGGATAATGCCTTACCTAGCGTGGGTTTCTCAGGTACTAAAGGGAACCGAAAGAGCACAAGTCCATGAGGTGGATCTAAGTTGAAATCCATATTTTATCGGATGGTAGGTATGCCAATCTCTTTGAGTGGCTTTCTCTGTAACCCCATCGGCGTGGAGCTCGGTCCACACCACATGAAGGTGTCGCATCCGCGGCAGATGCACCTTCGTTCACGGGTTTGGGTCGTTTGGATCAAGTGCAGCTCAAATCTTTGAAAATCAACTGTCAAGTCCCAGGTCTGGTGGCAGTCTGGATCTTGATCCATTGGCGACGCAAACGTTGCGGATGGTGGACTAGTAACACACATCTAATCGGATTAGATGATCAACAAGAAAAAGTCATGAAGGACTTGCATATAGTCTGGACCCTGCATATTCACATCTGATGTCTTGATTCTGAAGACACCATCCTGATTGGTCTCTAGGTGGAGTGGACGAGGCTCAGTTTTCAACTATCACTTTTTCTTCATCTTGTTGGTCGAAGCCTGCTGCTGTGCCCCTGCCAAGCCATCCCATTCAATATTTCCATACGACTTACGGATAGACAAGGTATATGGTAAACGAGAAGATATGCGCTGCGCCACCTCAACACGTCGGTTTGTCGGCAGACTCGGTAGCCGTGCCGAAACAACCCAATTCTTTTTTGGCCTACACTACGACGCTAGCCTCGTCAGGCGTTGTGTCAGCATGCCACTGGGAATTTTACCACATAATGAAAATATCTTCTTAGCTGGCAGCATTTTCCCGGCGATCACACTGTTGACGGGAAGCTGAGGAAGTTCAGTACCCACAGTGTCCTCGTCCCGTCCACTGGGCATTGTCAACAGGGATCTAATCCGCCTTGAGACCAACCAACCGGGAAGGAAACGGTTCACAGAACAGTAGATAGGTCTGTCAAAGATTTCGTTCGGATCCGGCCGCTATGGTCGCATTGTCTCAAGTGATACACTGTTCTGTGCCTAATGTAACTTCAATCCCATGTCGCGGCTATACAGTTACTATGTTGGTTCGTTATGTATGGCTATGCATGGCTCTTGTTCCAATCGTCCTATTAAGATTGGGTATGGAGTCATGTATATCCACTTGTAGCTGCATTGAGGGCCTAGCCTCGGCGGACTATGAATGGCTTCAAGGCTCAGTCCTTGGAACAATGAGACTCTGCGTTGACATCCGGCCAGAAGAGAGCTTGTCCAGTCCTGCTGGTTTATATAATGAGCTGAAATCCTTCGGTATCTCGGACCTGAAGACTTGTCCACCAGGCTCTCTCTTCAATCCGAGTCCACCAGCCAACCGGGTCATCATCTCTACTCAGTCACCATGCTGTCTTCTGCATACGCTCTGGTTCTGGCCGCCGGCCTTGTCACGGCTGGGACTACTGGCAGACATGCACCTTTGTTGGAAGCACGCGATGGCCCATTGCCATCGCTGCCCTACGACCCCAAGACGTCGAGTTACTGCACCTGGTGGGCTGATGTCAGGTCGGCTACCACCTGCGACGCTATTGTCAGCGAGAACTTTATTTCCCTGGCTCAGTTTAAACAATGGGTAAGTCTTCTGAAGCAGCACTTTGGGCTGAGTTAGTCCCTTACTTGTTCGGAGACCTTTGCTGACTTGTTTGCTAGAATCCTTCCCTCTCTGCTACTTGCTCGGTAGAGGTCGGGAAGTCGTACTGTGTTGAGGCTTACGGCGAACCTGCGCCGGGTATCACTTCGACCAAAGCGGCAACCACCACCACTCCGTCCTTATCTACCGTTGTTCCTCCAGTGACCACTACGACACCCGGAAACGGCATCACCACACCCACTCCCACCCAGGCCAGCATCGTCAACAACTGTGACGCCTTCCACTTTGTCACGGCCGGTCAAACATGCGAGACGATTGCCTCTCTATACCGTATCTCCCAGGATCAGTTCAAGGCATGGAATCCCAATGTTGGCGCGTCATGCACCGGACTCTGGGCCAATGCCTATGCTTGCGTGTCTATCATCGGCCATGAACCGTCGCCCACCACACCCGGGAATGGCATCGCCACCCCCACGCCTACTCAAGCCTCCATCGTGAACAACTGTGACGAGTTCTACTTCGTCGCAGTTGGTGACACCTGTGAGATTATTGCGGCAAAACATGGTATCACCCAGGCTCAGTTCCTCAGCTGGAATCCGAGCGTGGGCTCAACCTGCACTGGACTCTGGGCCAATGCCTACGCCTGCGTCTCCATCATCGGCCACACCCCGACTAAGCCGAGCACCACCACCAGCGTCGGCAACGGTATTGCCACCCCGACGCCTATTCAGCCGAATATGGTGAACAACTGTGACTCGTTCTACAAGGTCAAGTCTGGAGACACGTGCGCCACCATCGCCGCCTCCAAAGGCGTCACCGTGGCGCAACTGACCACTTGGAACCCCTACGTCAAGTCCGACTGCAGTCTCCTGTGGCTCGACTACTACGTTTGCATTTCCATTGTCGGACACACGCCCACGCCCGTCAACCCAGGCAATGGCATCCAGACACCCACCCCTTACCAGAGCGGTATGACCACCTCGTGCAAGACTTTCCACTTCGTCCAGTCTGGTCAGACCTGCCAGACCATCACTCAACGCTACGGCATTACCCAGGCCAACTTTGTCAAATGGAACCCGGCAGTCAAAAACGACTGCACTGGCATGTGGGCAAATGCCTATGTTTGCGTTGCTGTCCTCTGAATAAGGGGCGCAGTCAATAAATGTTAGGATTGTAGCTATGTATATCCACTGTTAAGAAAGCATCAGTGGCATGTAGATGATCGGATGGATGAACAGAACCTTGATCCCATATGATGCTGTGCTTTGGTTGCGCGTGATTCTGTGTTTCGCATGTACCGTGAATAGATCTCTTATGGAATGCCCTGTGAACCTGAAAATGAACATGTTCAAGTGATGTCAAGTTTGAAGTGGCACTTACAGCCGTGGTTCGCTCTCAAAAAGGGAGCGATGTCACGGCGGACGGCGACGCTTGATTAACCTGCCTAACTGAAGGTGGCTTGGCGGCGCAGACGCTTGGGCCACCGCGTCGTTTTACTGGCAAGGCATATCCGTATATAGTGGGTGGACGGCTTGCCCTTTCTCCAACACTGTTAGCACGAACTCCACCACCAACCAACCATCCCTGGAACCACAATCCCAGATACCACGCTCTCGATTTGTGGTAGGACTCTACAGTCCACAGTTTACCTTTTTTCAACGGACTCTCCAAAATAAAGGGAGCCCTTTCTGTATCCACAAGCAACGCTCACAACCTACCATGTCCGAAATGGCCAGCCCAGTGTCGTTAACCACCCTCTCAACCGAACTCCGCCACAAAGTCCTAGCCTCTGTGATTTGGACATCAACAGCAACGCTCTATAATCACCTCGACCTATTCTTCCAAGATCCTCGGGTCCGGCTCCGCGATGACTGGGACATATGGGTACCAACCACACCACCTCAACCACCCGCTCTGTCACTCCTCTTGACATGCCGGACCCTGCGCTATGACGTCCAGTATCTATTGAATTCATCCACTGCCCAATCCCACCCCTATGAGATTGACGTCGTCTTCATTGCCAAATGCGGACTTTTCCCAACCTGGGTGTGTTGTCCACTCCCTAGCCAGATCAACCTCGATACTCTCCAGGCGTCATTCCGCATAATGGACGTGGAGGATATCGACGACGAGGTACCAGCAGGAAGGCAGGGGGAGTTCTTAAGCCGTTACCGCGGTGTATCGTCTGACTTCGATGCAGACAACTACCCAAATCCTCCTCCCGGCTCATGGAACTTCTATCGCCTGTTAGCGTCCTTCCTGGCCTTGGGGCCTCGGGGCCTGACCTCTCCTGCTTATCAAAGAGAAAATCGCGGCTGTCTTTCAAGAAGCAGATACTCACTCCAACATCTCATCATTAGCGTAACATCTAAGGAGGAAACTGAAATGGATGACGAAAGACGGGAGCGAGCAAGTGGACCAAGGCGGTTCTTACTTGACCACAATTCCGACCTGCCTTACGGAGGCTCGAGAGAAGATGAAGTTTTTCCAGGGCCGCCTGACAATTCTCCATACACATGGACAGGCCCCACCGAGTTGGAGACCGTTAGAGGGATGTATGGCCACGCGGGCCGTCTCACCCTCGGACACGCCGACCGCTATGGCTTGTACCTTGCCAACACCCTCTGGGCCCTGCTTGACTTCAAGTGGCTCTCACGAGGCTTCGGTCTTATGGTGTACGAAAGCATCCTTGACGACATTACCTTTTACGTCGACGGGAAGCCAAGACCTCACTTTGGCATGGACGACTTGCTTTCCCTGGAACCCCTAAAGCACCACAGCTTGACACCGGAGGCCGCAGCCGCCCTTCAAGTCTGGAAGGAGTGGGTAATGAAGTGGAGGAGTAAGCTACGGGAGCGTAGTATGTTGGATGAACCACGCCCGAGTTTTGCTTTTGTGAGATACTTGCCGGCATCGATGGCAGATCCTAATGAGTGCCCAGATTCAGACTCGGATTCTATGTCCGGCTCAGACGTATAGTTTACATCTCTCGTAGTAATGAAATGAACGGCCAAAAGGGCTGGTATTTAATTGTTTAAAGCCTATCACGATGTTTAAATACCTTCTACTATATTTCCGCTCGCTTTTCAGATGTCCTAAGGCCTATCCACTATCTTCAAGTCGTATTAACTATCTTTGATGCTTGTTGACTATCTTTAAAGGCCTACTGAGTATGTTTTAGGGCCCTTGCTTCGCTTGTTGTCACACGTCAACCACTCGCAGCCTGGAGCACAGCCAACAACACAGTTAACTGAAACCTCTGAGCCAGTCGTTGGGAAGTGAAATAAGCAACAGGCTACAGGCGGCAGCAGCAGAGGGATGTGCTGGATTTGGCAGATACTTAAGGTCATCACAAGCACGGACCACAGTGAGAGAGATAAATACATGAGCAGAAGAGCAGAGCAGTGGGATGAAAAGATCCCTCATGAAGGATCTTGAGGCCACTGTAGATTATTAAAATGAATTGAAACTATGTTGTTTCAAGCCCTGAACACCAGCCCTTGTCACACCGGTATCCTGCCGTACGCTCGTGTGCGCGGGGTCGCCATGTCGTCAGTATGATGAATGTGCCGGGCACCTGAACCTGTCTGCATCTTACTGTTGGCTTCCAAATGCCAAGTCGCCCGAGGCCAAGGTGGACAACGAGGGTAGCGAGCGTGACGACGCGGAGCCGGCCGATGCTGGCTGCCCCTGCAGACGCCCTACAGCCAAGACCGGATCGACTTCCAGCGCGTTGTTGGTGGACATTGCTATACCAATCTCAAAGCGGACCACCGCCCTACCTCTCCTCAGATTTTAGATGACAAGAGGAGAGCAGAATGGGATGTGTCCTGCCGTACCACCGCAAGGGGTGGAGGGCCGGGCACGCACACCCACACTGCCAGACGAGAGCACTGGCGAGCTCGAGCCGGGCGGATGCCGAGCCACGCCTTCAACCCCAAAGTCCATGCGGCGCCGCCTCTGGTCGTGGGGTTAGTCCGCAATCTGGCAGCTGCCGCCTCTCTCAGCATCGTGATCACCATGACGATAGCGATCAGGCGAGTGACCCAGTGCAACGTTATCCTCTCGTTCCGGACGACAAAGGAGAGCAGGATGAGGATGGTTCTGTTATGCAGTTACAAACACAGGAGGATCGGGCAAATATACTGAGGTTGTCAGAGGATGAGAGCAACAACGACCGTGAGATGGCTCATACCGAGCTGGCTATGCAGCCGTCCGCCAGTAAGGAGCGGGTCAACCTTTAGCAAAACATCGGTCATCGTCGACGTCGACGACGTTGCGATACCGACGGCGAGGAGGACTGCTACCCTATTGTGGGGAGTGACGCCAAGCAGGGCAATGATGAGGATATCATCCGGCCGCCATGAGGGAAACGCCGCAAGGTAAACACTTTAGCCCCTATAACCCGCAGAAAAGCGCCCAAGCGGCAGATATGTCTGCGTCGCACCGACTTCCCATCGCTACAGGCTCAAACACCACCAACCCAAGGCTTAATGCGCCGCCAAAGTCAGCGCAGCATTTCTAAGCCGCGATCTTCAGGGGGTCCGCTTCGGAAGAGAAGACAGTCGATGCCGCTTTCGCAAGCTTTGAGAAATGGCCACTGGAAGCGGTTCTCAAGCGGTCCTCAAGCACGTTTGGGTGGACGGGGTAGCGACTTTTCAGGTGGAGTTCTCGTGCAATCCTTGTACGAATCACGGACGAAATGACCGCGTACCAGAAGGCCCGCGGCGCAAGTCACTAGCAGAGAGGACTTCCTCGATAGGGCGCGCTCTGCCTTCAGGAGTTGTCTCCATAGCCGAAGAGATTCGAGGAGACGAGTATTTTCAGGTCGAGGCGATTCTGGACTCACGACGAAGAGGAAGGCGGATGGAGTACCTGGTCAAGTGGGAAGGGTATAGGCACGAGCATGATAGTTGGGAACCTGCTGCGCATTCCGAGAAATGTCCCGAGATGCTGCAGCAGTTCCGCCAGAGGGCGGGATTGTCCATGGCCCCTTCCATGTAAACTTCGGGTGGAATTTGAGTATCTCATACCTCAATTTGTTAGAATAGGGTAGATATTCATCTATCTGTACCTCATACCACATCTGAACTTGTTTCTCCCAGCTGGGTATAACTATCTTGCATTGCTGCAACTGCGTCATACCTGGAAGATGGATATTCCGTTGTTTGTCGTGGCCGATGACCGACGACGGCCAATTTTAGAGAAGTGGCAAGTGGTATCGATCAGAACCACGTTGGTGGCGTAAAGTAAATGGTATAAAGCAGATATGGCTCCCAGGCCCTCCACTTAAGCTGAGATGTTAAAATATATAACATTCTAACGATTACAGAAATCCATCACCCCGTAAAATCAAACCGAAAGAACGCCATTTGGCCAGAGGCATGTCCTAAGATAAGTGTTTGACCATGAACCGCCACACATGTTGCCCGATAGTCGGCGGGAAGCCAAAGAACGCTCTTCCCATTTTTTGTGACCCAATCGTCGCCGACGAAGAGAAAACTGCTGGCGAGTTTTTGGTCTCCAGAGCTGCTTGAAGCGTCGTAGTTTACGGTTATGCTTAGCAGCCCTCGGTCTGTCTCGAGACATTGACCATTCCTGGAGAACGCCACTACCGAGACCGAGTGGCTATGCCCCTCGAGCGTCTGCTGGTGCGCACCCCAGCGGTCTCTAATGCCAATGATCATTTCGATAAAGGACAGCCATTCCTTCCAATACCGATTTCTGATATCGTTTAAAGTCGGACTTGAACACGAGCGCGGAGCCATATATCTGTAACGGGGACCGCTCTATGATCGATCTGTGACTGAATACAAACTTCTCTGCGTCTTTCAACAGCTCAATCAGGCGAGGGTTAATGCCCGGTTGCGACTGATAGGATTTAGTAACCTGACAATAATACGGCACTATCAACATACTTGAGCGGCATGCAGAATCTTTCTTATCGAGAGCAGTCCACTAGAAAGTTGTCCTATGAGAGCCAAGCTCTCAAGCCAGCGGATCTGGATCAGGAGGCGTCATATTCTCCGGTTTGAAGCCGAGGTCGAGGTCGTACATGTTGCGTCTTAGCATTGAGGACATCGCATTAGTCGAGCGTCTGACAATCTCGTTCTGCCCTTGAGCGGGCCCAAGCCGACAAGGCTGCGGGAGCTGAATTGTGAGCGCCACAGCTGAGTTGGCAGCGGCTGAGACAAGCAGATGTAAACGAAAGCATAGAACTTTATTTATCTATCTATTTCTTTTCTCAACTTTTCTCGCTTTCACCACGGGCCTATCTCACCTCTGCCGACTCGAATACTATGTTGCATCCACTGCATCTGCTCGGCAACCTGAGGCGCCATGGGAAGAAATCAAGTCCGCGGTACACTCCCAGATATTTAGGATGGGTGGCCTTTATAATGTCAACCAAATGCGCTCAGGCCCGTAGTTTAACACCGTGGACCGTCTCTACATGGTTCTTGGAATGGTTCAAGTACTTGAACTCCAGTGCTTTCCCCCTCCACTGAGGGTAGTTGCACGACATCTGCTTCACGCCGCCTAGCTGTTGCCCGTGCTTCCTATCGAAATGGTCGTACATCACCGCCGGTCGACTGTACTTGAACCTCATTTCCCCGTGAGACAAGGTTTCATCTCCGATGCAGCGTGGGCATTGCTTCCTGTCCAGGAGGAGCGGAAAGGGGTCCGGCCCGAGAGACTCTTCCACCGCAATATTCGCCTGCGCCCTCCGCCGGATACGACTCCGCTTTACGGTCTCCCGTTTGTCGCACAGGACGACCATTAGTTCGGCCGCCTAGATACGGAGCTTAAGCAGCTCTTTAGAGCTTAAGTTATTTAACTAAGTATAAAGAATTTAGGTAAACTAGGTACGCTCAAGTATATATAGGTCGATAGCCGGCTTAACGTTAATTTGTTTTTTACGTATCGGTATTAATATCCTAAGTCGGGCGGTTATAAAAATAGTTTTCCCGGTAAGCTTACTAAATAATTTTTTTCGTTATACCTCTTTAACCACGATTAATTTATTTAATTCTCGAGTCCGGTCCTTCTTTTTAGAATCTTCAGTCAGGTATTAATCCCCCATAAACTTTACTTTTTCCGCTTTTGATATAATAACTTATGAATCGGATAGTATGAACTTTAAACCTAATTAAAGACTATATTTTTATTTACGTAGGAATTATATATAATATTTATATATAAAAATTTTTATAAGTAGTCTGTCTTCAGTTAATCTATTTAAAAATATGTTTTAAAGTAAAATTTAACTTTCTTATTAATATATATACTCTTAAAAGTAATTTATTTTAAGTTGTAATATATTATTTAATAGCAGATACTATAAAAGGTACTATTTATATATTATTAAAATAAAATCCGAATATTTTTCTCTTAGATGTCTTCCTGAATTTAATTGCTTGCTAGCTTTTATCTTGGATGCCGTAGCTCGTTCGCTCTTAGCTATAGCGATTGCTGCTAGAGTGGTTCTTACCGACAACTGTTAAAATACAGCTTTTGTTTGTGGATTTTACAGTGTATCTGAGCCCTGTATATTATAGGGCCTCAGAGGCAATACGATGGCTTGAATCAGCAGTGTTTAGGGACTGCGGTTGCCGGAGCGGAGGCTCGGCCTCCGGAAGCAATCCGAGGTCCCGGAAGGCCGAGCGCTAAGGCCGGTGCCCTGCAGTGGTCAAACGGTAGCGGCAACGTGGCCTGTAACGTGGCCCCTAACTTTATATTTGGTTAGCGCATTTAGTGGGCGTTCGGGCCCGGGAAACGCGCGTTCAGGCCCGGGAACGGAGCCACCCTCGGGAAGCAAGTAAGAGGCCGATGGCCTATAAGACCTCTGCCTCACACCCTATCCACTGTGGTATTTTTTAGTCTATAAGGTTCAATCAATATACTGGTTCACCACACTCATCAGTGCCTCACAAGCCTATATTACAGTGATTCTCTTCTATATATTACAGGGCGCCGCCCCTGTAATCCTCCTTCCTTCAGTGCCACGGCAACTGTCGAATGCTGCAGTCAAAGTCTTCTTCGCTCTCAGTGTACTGCGCCGATAGCTATTTGAGCCTATATTTACAGGCCTCAATAGCACCTACTTCAACAACAACTATTATTTTAAAGGAGCGAAATCCCATAAAGGCTAATAGCTACGAAAACGAAATCGATATATACCTATATTTTCGATCCCTCTAGGGCACCTATATCCCGCGTTTATTTAGTAAAGTAACCGTTAGTGACCTCTAGGCGTAGAGATATTAAATTAGTAAGCGACTTACTTTTACTATCCTCCTGGAAAACGTCGAAGGAGTATCGTTATATAATTTTTTAATTAAAGAGCTAGAGAATCCTTGTATTACAGACTAACTATATAGTAAAGCAGCATGGAGACTGCAGCTGGTTATAGTAGCCAATTAGGTAGAATATAACGACGGCGCTGCAGGACAGTGGAGCGCTCACTTTTGGCAGAAGTAAGCAGGCTTACTTAGCTCACTGGTAAGCGTGGTGAGCTAGGTACGGAGGTACCTGGAAGATAGAGGTCTATATATACGGAGGAACTGGCTAGTGTAGATAGACAGTTCCGCAGTATGTAATGTAAGTTACAATTATTAGTGTTTAGACTATTGTGATTAAGACAAGCCATTGTTATATACTATTTAGCTATACCGAACTAAGATTGTTTAGAAGTGCTTTTAACTAGTATCTCTTTCAGGGGTTCGTCACACTTTGCCTTCTTAAGGAACTTCAGGATATATATAGCTTACTTACAGAAAAAAAAGTTATTTATAGAGATCCAAAACTTTATAACTTTTTATATATTAATAAGAAGATCGTTACTATCGACTTTAAATTATCTCACCCTCTTCCTAGTAATATAATAAATAAATATAAAGTGGAGGATTTAAAGAGCGAGATTAAGGAACGGGAAAAGCAGGTACAGGAAGTAAAATTGGAACGTCTCGTCTCGGGCCCTATTATTGTAAATAGTTTACGGGTACGAAAGAGAATGGATTTGCCGCCTTCGGGCACAATGACTCATGTTGAAATAGGTGCTATTGAGGCCTGTAAATATAGGCTCAAATAGCCATCGGCGCAGTACACTGAGAGCGAAGAAGACTTTGACTGCAGCATTCGACAGTTGCCGTGGCACTGAAGGAAGGAGGATTACAGGGGCGGCGCCCTGTAATATATAGAAGAGAATCACTGTAACATAGGCTTGTGAGGCACTAATGAGTGTGGTGAACCAGTATATTGATTGAACCTTATAGACTAAAAAAATACCACAGTGGATAGGGTGTGAGGCAGAGGTCTTATAGGCCATCGGCCTCTTACTTGCTCCCCGAGGGTGATTCCGTTCCCGGGCCTGAACGCGCGTTTCCCGGGCCCGAACGCCCGCTAAGTGCGCTATCCAAATATAAGGTTACAGGCTACGTTGCCGCTACCGTTTGGCCACTGCAGGCCACGTTGCCGCTACCGTTTGACCACTGCAGGCCACGTTGCCGCTACCGTTTGACCACTGCAGGGCACCAGCCTTAGCGCTCGGCCTTCCGGGACCTCGGATTGCTTCCGGAGGCCGAGCCTCCGCTCCGGCAACCGCAGTCCCTAAACACTGCTGATTCAAGCCATCGTATTGCCTCTGAGGCCCTGTAATATACAGGGCTCAGATACACTGTAAAATCCACAAACAAAGCTGTATTTTAACAACTCATAACGAGCAGAGGGGTGACGAGGGGTTGTCTACTCTGGTAGCTTAGCTTAAGGTGTGTTCTTATCACGGGCGTGTTGGGCCGCGGCCGGAACGATATATGGTGGGCGCGGTGGAGAGGTGGTGTGGACGTACTAAACTATCGTTCACTCCTCTTGATTCGTTAGATTATAAAAATTAGGTAAAATAATATAACGTACAGGCTTACTAGCGCGTCGGCGATAGAGGGTAGTATAAGGTATTGAATAGAGCCTCGCTATAACTTTGAGGCTTAACTTAGGGTTATTTTTAAGGGCTTTAAGTGCAAGAATAACTTTTACCTCAATTAGAATCGAAGACATTTGAGTATGGTGGGAGGAAATTAATGTTGCAGGTAGAGAGCTATATTGCGTGCGAAATCGATCCACTCGCTTATCTGATCCGCTCGCTTATCAAATACGTTACCGATTTCTCCCGTTTGTGTCACTACGAATTGTTCAGTTAATCTGGCCTGGTCCAGTCAGAGCGCCTGCGCATCTTTAGCAAACCTGGGTGGCACTGTTAAGTCACCTGGTTGGATAAACATCAGCTGGCCGTGAAGAGAGCGTTTGACGCTCTGGAAATTGACCCCCACCGTTGGTTGCTGGCAAACAAAGGCGAAGTTTTGGGTCACTAGGCGGACTAACGGCAGATACGCCCGTATCTCGAACTCACTTAATCGCCCACCCAGCACCTTCTCACTTCCAAACGGAAATCTGCCCTTGCTGTCTCTGGTCGAATCTATATTAGACACGAGGCGATGGGTGCACCACCATGTTGGCACACTTCATACGTGCAACTCACATATCACGACACGAGCTGGTTTTTCAGGGCGGTGAAACATGTATGCCGGAACAACAGATACAAAGTGGTGAGAAAAACGAACGCCTAGGGGTTAAATACTTTCAGTCATTACCTACCTACACGACTGCTGATACCGAGGAAAAAATACCCAAGCAAAGGGGGAAAAACTTCTTTATCTACACAGAGAAGAAGCTGACAGAGGTAAGTCAAAACGCCTTTTACTTTCCTCCGCTCCTACCTACCTAGGTACCTTGTTAGCATACCTACCAAACAGGTGTCGACCTGGAACCGTACTGCTAACTGTTGGACTATCTTACAAGGAAGAATTTAGCACGATCAAACGTCTTTGTCGACACTCCCGATCGGACTCGGAATATGAGTTGGTACAAGCAGAACGTAGAATGCTTGGGCTGGACACCGATGCAGATTTTCAGTCTCCGCTAGAGTGGGAGTCAAAGCGTGAGGATGAATCTGGGAACCAAACTTCACACACTGAAGGGAAAGAGACAGGCTTCCCGTCAAGAAGAGACGCCGTGGCTCGACGCCCAGGATGGCACACCTGGTGGTCAAAGTTGAAAGTCTCGCTCATTTAGAGCACCGAAGCATAAGGTAACAAGCATTTTCCCGCATGACATACCCCGATCCGAGGTTTCCTGGTCGCATCGGTTGCATCAGGAAGCAGTTGATTGCTATCTAGGTATTCTCAAGCTGAGCACCTATCCTGCCTGTGCGCAAACTTGAACGTGATGTAATCCGAACTTCAGGACCAATCTACCTCAGGTAATCAGCCAGAAATGACGCACCCGAGAGGGTACCTATCCAATCTAATATATACCTTTTATTTCTGCTACTTCAAATCCTCAATGTTACTTCTCTTTTCCCACAACTTTAACATGACTCTAATTGCCTGGCCCATTGTGTATTCCGCCGCACCAACACCACAAATCCTCATCCCTGACAGCAATTCTTGCACTCTACCGAATCAATCGGCGCTCCGCACTGTCCGCAATTAAACACATCACACGGATCCGTCGGTTCGTTGCCGAGTCCACCTACAAAACTGTACAAAAGGCACCCGACTTGAGTGGATCCACCAACGCCGCCATTGTCACCTGTTTACAAACAAGTAGTGTCAGCCAGGAGACCGTGAGAGAGAGAGAGAAAGCAGGTAAAAACAACCAACTTACACATTGTATAATCCTCCCTGACCAAAAGATAAGCCGTAATCAAACTCGGGCTTCCCAACGGGAACCCAAAGCTCTGCCTCGCCACCTCCGTTTCGCAACCGGCCACCCACTCAGCCTGGTA
This sequence comes from Podospora pseudoanserina, assembly GCF_035222485.1. Classification (NCBI taxonomy): domain Eukaryota; kingdom Fungi; phylum Ascomycota; class Sordariomycetes; order Sordariales; family Podosporaceae; genus Podospora; species Podospora pseudoanserina. The sequence continues at coordinate 594,267 of NC_085924.1, forward strand.
ATCGTAGTTGACATCATTCCCGTCCGTCCAACGCAGGCGTATCGGGTTATCCCCCGGTCCGATCGTGTCGTCGTCGCCCATGTCAAGCCGGATGTCGCTGAAAGCGAGGGAGCCGTCGTTTTGTTCCCCGCTTTGGATGTCGCCGTGGCCGGGGAAGTCGGCCTCGTCGAAGCAGCCGATCGGGCCGCGGGTGAGAGGGGTGAAGTTAGGGTTGCTTGTGGGAGAGGAGGATGTGCTTGTGGTGTCGCTGATTGTTGTTGTCGGTGCGACGTAGCCTTCTGAACTGGGGTCTTTTGGGTCGCGGAAGCCTGGCGGTGGTGCGGTTGGGGACGGGTTGCACCAGTACCCGGAACAGACGGTGCCGCCGCAGGCGGTGCTCCCGCCTTGGCAGGTTGGTCCGGGGGTGGCGCCTGAGGTGAATTGGATGGTGGTGGCTCCGGCACTGGCCTCCTCGCGGGCGAGGCGTGATTCTAGAGCTGCTAACACCGCGTTGGTGTATTCATCACCCATCGTCATGGTGGCCCATGACTCGTCGTTGAATATGCCGATAGGGGCAGCTGTTTGGGTTCCAAACACATCGGTGGTGGAGTCCGAGACGCTGATGGAGCAACCGGTGATGGTCTCGCACCGTGTAGTCGAAGACCTTGTCGTGCCGTCCGTGACAAAGTTGGATGTGGTGCAAGCCTCGGCCGTCTGCTTGGTGCACTCGGGTTCCGACTCGGTGGTGAGGCGGTAGTCCCATCCGATGGTAATCCGCGGCCAGTTGGGGAGGTTACCGCGGATGTCGATTCCCGGAGGAGGGTGGATGATGCCAATCGGCGGGGGACCGGGCCCGTAGATTCCCGGAGGCAAGGTCCAGTGCCAGGAACCGATCCGGACCTCTCCAAAGGAGATGCAGAAGAAGAAGAACCAGGCCTTGCAGGGAACGTGTACGCCGTCGCCGTCCTCGTCCGGCTCAGGTTCGTCGATTTCCTCCTCTTCGGGCACGATCCTTCCACCTTGAGGCCAGGTAGTGAAGACAGGTAGCGGCTCCTCGGTCGAGGTAGACCCAGTCTTCCAGGCTGTCACTAGAGAGCAGTCAACGGTAGCATCCGCCAGGTCAGGACCGAGGAATGTGAACACCCGCGTAGTTGGGCACGCGAAGTTAAGCGTCAGTTCGGCACTTTCGGTACACGTAGTGGCAACTGCAATTGCTGGCGTGGCGAAGACCAACGATGTTGTCGCGGGACAGTCGATAGTAAAGACCTCTGTCGAAGCTGGAAACGTTACTGTTGTCACTGTGGCTCCCCGCACCGTAAAGAGGGTGCTGATGGGGGTGAAATACGTGGTATTCTTGGCCAGTTGGCCCGTACTGCTATTGAGTGTCGCCGGATCGGTGTACATAACTAAGGGACCGCCATCAATCTGAGGCCAAGGTGGAACGGTGACGGTTCGAGTGGTCTCGCTACCCTGACCATCTGGCAACGTGACAATAACAGGTGGGACGTTCACGCTTGGATAAAGGGTGATGGGCATCGCTCCTGTCGTTGAGACGTTGACGTTGGAAAAGGGGATGCCATCAGTGACAATCGGGGGGATCGAAAGAGTTACGGTAGTAGTTGTGGTCACAAAGACCGTCGTCGGAACTCCCCCGATAGTGGTGCTGGAGATTTCTCCATACTCCAGCGAGGTCGTGTAGCTGCTGGGATGGATGGTGGTCGATGATTCCAGGGAGCTTGTCGGGAGAATCATCATACAGGACTTGGCCGGGCAACTGAGAGTTGGTGTGTTCCACACATTGGTATCGACAAACACAATATCGACATTGTCTGACCCCGGAAGAGGTACCCACACGCTGATCTCGGTAGTGAAGCCACGCTGATTGCTATCCTGCGGGATACTGGTGTCGTCGATGCCAGTGGCGATGTTGACGGTGGCAACCGTAAACAAATTGAAGATGACCACGCCGGTCGAGCCCTTCACTTCGAGGATGCGGTCCTGGCAGTTGTGTGTAGGTATGCAGTCCTGAAGATACTCGTTGAAGAAACTGTAAAGGCCGGCAGAGTGAATCATGACATCCTTTGAATCAATGATCTGCAAGCCCCAGGCGTAGTTGCAACGATCATCCCGCCCATCGCCTGTGACCTCGCAGTCACTGAAATCTGGGTCGTTGGGAAAGGAGGCGGCAGCGCGGAAAGGCTCCGGAGGTCTGGGTCTGGGCTGATAATAAGGCGACTCGGTCTGGATATGGCCCAGGTACACGTTCTTGGCGCCGCTGATGAGGTAGTTGTAGAGAACCGAGTGCTCGGAGCCACCGCCATAGAACCAGGTTGGGCCCTGGGATTCAATGAGCATGCCCCGGGCACCAAAAATGGAAATTTGTGTGGAGCTTGAATCGGGGACGTCGACAATCGTCTTATCGTTGTCATGATCGCTGACCCACGCCCACACATTCTCAAAGTAGCCATTAGCCTGGGGGGTAATCCGGAACATTATAGAGGCGGCAATACACTCGGCTTTGTTGGTGAACTTTGGACATGTAGTGAGGTCAAGGTCAGTGCCCAAGGCGCCGCCGACACGGAAATGCGAATCCCACATCGCGGCTGCTCCTTGAGAGACCGCTGCAACGTTCCACTCCATCATAATGGCACCCGCAGTAGCGCCACGTACCGAAAATAACATGTCATTGATCTCCAGCGTGCCAATGTCGCCTTTGTTGCCGACTTGAACCATGACCTTTGGATTTTTCATGTCGCTGAAGTAGTACCCAGACCCAAGGATCTGAGACCACAAGGAGCCTTGCACGATGGACCCGGTAGGAATCAATACTGTAGATCCAACCGCATATACTCCGGCCGGAAAGTATGCGATCTTGTCTTCCTCCAGAGCACGTTGTAGGAAGCTGTTGATGCAGAAGGCCTGGTCACCGGTCGCGTCGTTCTTGCACTTCCCATCCGTAGTCGCGACCAAGAAGGCATCAGTACCACGGCTTCCGTACTGTGGCCGTGATCGTACAAAGAGCTTACCATCGTCGCCGTTGAGTCCTTCACCCCTGCCAGGTGCTTCAACGGGGCCGGTCTGGATAGAGCCTTCTGAGCCATTGTACCGCTTTCCCGTAGCCCACAGGTCTGTGTTTCCTCGGAGAAGGGTGCCACCGTTGCCTTCCGCGAGGACTGGGCTGACCACATTCTCGAAAACAGTGTTGTCGAGGACGATGTTTGGTGAACTGGGAAGGTCATTCGTCAGGATACCAATGATTACATCATTGATCTTGGAATCGATGATGGAAACACTGCCTATTCCTTGGCCGGCATCACCACCCACTCCTGAGATATTGAAGCCGACGCCACCACCGTTAACTGTGATTTGCTGCCAGTTCCAGCCCCAGTCCCAGATCATCTGAACAGCTGTCTTGCACTGGTTGAAAACAAGGTTGCGCGCAGTATATTGCTGAGAGCCCGCGCGCCAGCCGATGTTGCCCCCGTTGAATTCGATGTCAGAGACAAACCCGCCGCTGCCATTCTCGGTGAAGATACCCACAGCCGTTGTGCTGCTTGTCTTAGGCATATCAAACACCAGGTTTTGCAGTGATGTGGCTTGAGAGACCTGCCAATGGATTCCCGTGGGTGCCAGGTTCTGGTCATTCTCACCCGTCAACTCGGGCATCTCAGTGAGGTCAAAGCGAAAGTTTCGGATTTGCCGAAAGAACTGATTCTGATTGATATACCACTGCTTTCCTGAAGAACCAGGAATGTAGGGGTTCACGTCAAAGAGAGCGATGCCTTTGAAGTCATCGCACCCTTTAATGATGGGCATGTCGTTTGGGTTGCCTATGAACTGCGTGTAATAATACTGAACCACAGGCGAGCAGATCTTGTAGGTACCGGGAGGGAAGTAGACGATTGCGCCTTGCGAGAAAGTATTGCCGCATTCCTCGCCGCACCGCGTACGAGAGTCACCGGCTGAGTCTTTGTTCCAGCTGGCAGAGGCCGCGTTGAGGGCCTCACTGGCATCAGTTTCTCCCGTATTGTCAGCGCCAAAGTCATCGACGACATTACGGAAGAACTGGTAATTATCTCCGCCAGCATGTGGTTGCTATTTCAAAAGCAAAAGGTTAGATCATCAATGATGAGGGATTGACACTGAACAGCGAGGATGAGACTTACAGTGCCCAAAGGGCCTAAACTTGCGAGCCAAAAGTCTGACGACTGCCGCTTGCTTTTAGAAGTGAAACTCGTTGACTTGATGGCGCTGTCGCCTTTGTAGCCGCCGCGAAGGACAGTACCCTGACGGAGATTCCTGAGATAACTGTCCAGGCTCCCTGAGTAAGCCCAGACTGGGCCATTGTGTATTCCTTTATCAGGTGCTGCCTTGTAGTAGTTGTGTTGGTTGTCAACCATGTATGCCGGAGCGGGCTTTGAAGGGAGCTGTCAACATTCCATTTCTCATAGACAATGTAGGGCGGCATATCATACTTGCGAAGTGTAAGAAATTTTAGTCGTGTTGGAGTCGCGTGGTGCGCTGATGCTGCCAGCTGTGTGCGGGACCCAAACCGGGCTGGCCGACTGCACGAGGCTCCATAGTGTAGCTAGTATAGTAAAGAAAAAAGTCAAAGATGCCATCATGCTGCTGTACTGGTTCAGCATTCACAGCGATGGATCAATAGATGCAGAGCAACGTGTTAGCAGAAGAGAAAAGCCATGGTGGAGGGGAGGAAATCGTTGAAGATATCATCTAAAACAACGCTGACATAGAATGCCTCGCCATTGAACGGTCGTTGCGAGGCTATTGGAGCTACGACCAGTGTGAACGATACCCCGGCGTTAAAACCCCGTATCTTGGGACTAAGGACGGGCTATCGGAAGAGTCGGTCATGCGGGGTCATCCTTCGACATGGGGAAAGGAAGAGGACCGCATAAGCCTTGCTCGGGATGGTACAGTAGGCGCAGTGATCTTCAAAGCACCTCTTCACGTCCGAAAGTCCGAAGTGTCAGCCACATATTTCACGGTGATGAGGTCATGTACCGGCATTGATTCATGGTGTGATTCGGTAAGGTAGATAGGTAGCGACGATACCTGTACTACCTGCATGTGCAAAGCTGCGGCACATCCGTTTCAATTGCAACTTCCATCCCGCTCTATGAAATATGTTCACTACCTTACCTTACCTACCTACCTACGGTGATAATACCACAGACTCTATTCATGGCGATGTTGAACTGCCGAGGAAATCTAAATCCGAGCCTGGTTACCTGGCGGCCGTCGTGGGATGGGAGGACTGTGCCTAGGTACCTAGTAACCGGACAACAAGTCCGATCTTGTGATAATGCTTCCTCTAATGCTGACGAGGCTTTATTGGTACATGATATCTCTACCATTGGGAGTACCTCGAAGGATTCGGCAGGAGAGGTGGCTATAGTTTGGCATGATAAAGTTATTTCCTTCTTGTCCTAAGGAAAGCCAGAAGGGCAGTCCTTCTCAGAGTCTGCTGCTGTTCTCACCAAGTTTTTCCGCTCCATTTACACGCATTTCCACCACCATTGATGGCGGAATGAACTCATATTCCAGCGGCTACAGGACCAGTGGTAAGATAGGTACCTATCATGTTGTCGCTCTAGGCATGTGCAAGATCATGGTTCTGTAAAAGAGTAAGGTAGGTACAGTTGAGACTAACATAATCCAACACCCTTGGTTAAGCTTGGATTAGACAAGAATTTCCTGGTTTGCGTTGATGACAGGACGCTTCTTCCTGCGGCCTGGCATTTTTATGCTGTGTAATATCTATATGCGCATGGATGATTCGCCCAATATCGAGATGGATCATGATTCAGGCAACTGCTAGCCTGGAAATAATAAGATAGTATACCTACCTATTACATGGTCTCGGTACCTACCTAGTCTGTGTTACCATTGAAAACTTGAAATGCGACCTTTGTTGCAAAAAGTGGCTCATCCATCAGCCATTCATCAGCCTTGCTGGAGCAGCCTTGGAACCGCCTGCCACCCATTCTGCCTCGGACTTACAGATTGCGGGTCGCGATCTTTTTGTTCTTCTCTCTTCCTTCTTTTTGAGCTCTTACTGCACATACCCCACCATGGTACGACGAAGCACACAACATGGATCTTGGACCTCGGACTAAACCACATGACTAGGGTAGACATCGTTTCTCCAAACTTATATCATCTCGGACTCCACGCTACACATTACATAAGGTACCTTTCGAGCCGAGAGAGCTTCTGCTGAATCCAATCGCCAGGCGGTTGTTGGAGCATGACCTCACCTGGGTCAGACGGTTCGGTACACCACCAGTCAAACTATATCACGGCTTCGCAGTTGGCAGGATTCCCTCATAGCCTTAATCCAGAGTTAGAAGCCAACATTCGACAGGGCCAGCACCAATCAGCAGATCTTGTCATGCTACAGAATGGATCATCGGACAACCCCTTTCCGCCATGCGAGCCGGTGAGCAAAAGGTCGAGCCTTCAAAACAGGTTTATATCCCTGTTTCGTGAGTTCTTAATCGGCTGCACAGGCTTATCTGTCGGGCTGTAGCTCTGCCTTGCACGGCTGATCACTGGGAAGAACATAAGCGGGAGTTAGGCTACCTGCTTCATTCTCCTCACTGGGACCCTCGTTCCCTGATCCTGTAGAACCACGTGCCAACCCCTGTCATCCTGTAGGCGGGAAGCCTGGGGTCAGACTACATACCTGTTAGGCCCACTGAGTGTCACCGAACCCTTCAGGCGAAGCGGGCTTGTGCTCGAGAAGTGCGGGCTTGCAAAGCCCGACCGGAGCTATGTCACCAAGGCGTGGCATAAGTGATCCGAGATGACATCCGACGGGAGCGCTCAGCTTTGAGAGGAGCAGGATGTGCATCTTTACGCTTCATTAGAAGGTCATCCGCACGCTCATAGCTGTTCTACTTTTGACCAAACTGTGCCTGTCGAACTATCTCCTGCTCCAGTCGAGGATCGTCAACACTGGCCAGTTCTAAATTCCTCTAAGTCTTTGGCCTTGAAGAAAATGGCAACACTATCTTTTATTTTATCTTTGATTGCGTGTCTACTCACTCTCCTGCCACTGACAGTCGGAGTAGAGATCTACGACATCTTCGACGTAGAGCGGAATGCCGCCAACAATGGCGGCTGCGGGGCTCGAATGGCAACGCTAGATGTCTGGCTTTCAGACAGTCTCGAAAGCCTTGACGTAGCGTTGACCGCCATCGATAACTACCGTCAAAATGTCGGGGTCCGCAGAGCGTTGTCGACGTTCTTCGGTATCAGGAACACTGGAGGGCGAGCTACGCCAAAAGCTGTCAATGATATTAAAGGTAAGTGTTGACCGTCAACACCCTCATTCTCCCTAGAGCCCTTTGTTCCACGTTAGCTACAAGGCGACGGGAAGCACACGTACAAAACTGGACTGACGCGTTGACCAGATAACCTCGCCCACGTTTATGAATTTTTGAACCACCACCAGGAGAATGGCAACTTCTTCTACGACTCCACATACAACCACCTCCACTGCGACAGCACCTTCCTGGTGCCTCGCGCTCCAAACAGCCCAGCATTTGATTTCAATGGACAGGTCATAGTAGATCAGAACGGCAACCAAGTCACCATTGAGAATATACCAAGCTATCGCGCTGCTCTCGTCAAGGACGCACGTGCTTCGCCGTGGTGGGCTGGTGACTTTACCAACCTGAACGGCTATTACTTCGATGAACAGGGTGGTAACTTCTGCCAAGGGAACCATTTAGGCGCCACTGCTCACATTAAACCGCTGCTGACTGACGGCGCCACCGGAACCGATCCTAACAGACAGCATGCAAGCGTCATCATCTGTCCACACGCCTTTGTTGGAAGCACACAACCAGACAACTACAGGGATGCAAACAATCTTATCTCACAGGGCACAAACTTCGCCCTTGTTGTTCCCAAAAGCGCGACGCTCCTTCACGAGGTCTTTCACGTTGTAGGAGGCGATTACTATTTGTCGGGCCCAGCCGAAAAGTGTAAGCAGTGTGCATCCATATCTAGATCTGTTTCAGCATAGACACTAACTTGAAGATGTCAGATCCTCTCCTTGACGCTTTAGACCTTGCATCAAGAAGATCTGGACTAGCCCGGCGAAACCCGGAAAACTATGTCTTCTTCGTCGCCCACATGTACCACATGTTGGGTCAACCAGATGGGAATGAACCGTGGTCTATTGGGGGAAACTGGGACTTTAGTGTTACTGGCAGCGGCAGCAACCGCGTTTATGGGGCTACAGCGCCACCCCCGTAATAGGACCGTGGCGTAGAGTCTGATGAGGGTGACATTGGAGCGGACAAACAGAAATGTGCTTTTAGAGCATTGGGTGTCAGGAACAGTTATATACATTCTTTAGGTATGCTAGGAAACTCAGGGCACCAGCGGCGTGATTCGAACTGTGGACTTTGCTGCAAGAGGACCCAGCATCTTCAGTACAAGAACTGCACACTTGTATGTGATATACCCACCAGGTGACAAATAGGTACCTAAGGGACAAAGCAGTGAGCCAGGTCAACCTGGGCGAAGTTAAACATTTAACCAGATGTGTGAAAACCGCGCTGTTAATTCAGAACAACTAGCTACATACCTACCTGGGGAGAGTGTACAGATGGAATTGGTACTTTCAGGCTGAACTACAATGTCAGAAACGCGTTCCACACCACCTCACCTCCGGCTTGGGGTTTTCTCTGTGATACTTTATGAACTCCTCCAGCTTCCGGTGATGCTCAAGCTCCTCCTCAGTAGGCTCATAGGGCGGCTCGTAATACGGCAAAGGCAAAACATCCCAACGTTCTTGCACCCAAGCGGTAACGGGAGGCATGACCTTGGCCACGGCTTCATTCCATGACGCCGTCGCCTCCGGGTCCGATGCCGATACCTCCTCGTGCTCCGGCGTGGCACCATATTCCTGTGGCCAAAGGTGAAACTCGCAAATGACCGTCCGACCGTCTGTGCTCTCGTCCGTTTGCTCCGACTTCCCAAACTTGTTGTGCACCCATTGATCTTCCTCAAGCGCGAAGAACCACGTATTCATGTAACATTCCCAATGAAGACCTGTGCCTGCAATGAATTCAAAGCCGCGTGGTTGAAAACTGCAGAGTTCGTCCCTCAGGGCATGGTACGCGTTCCATGTGGTCTCGTGACCTTGTTTATGTGGTACCAGGAATGCGTTGAAGGTTACACGGCCTTCCACGTCCGACTTGGGTCGTTGGGTGGATTCTCGCAATGTGAGGAATCGCGACGCTGGAGATGAGGATGACGATGCGTCTTCAACAGATGAGGAGCTCTGTTCTGAAGAGGAGCCGTCTCTGGAAAGTTGCAAACTGTGGTCGTTTTCGGGTAGATTTTGCAGAAACGCGGCGCATGCAGGAGAAGACCGAAACTGTTTCAAGTGCTCCAGGTCTTCCCACTCTAGATTCATGATGACAGATTAGCCGTGGGCTCTAAAAGGACCTTTGCGCATGTGGCAGTGGAAAAACGCTACCGATGATATAGGCAGCCTGCTCAGGATCTTCCACCATTCTTCCCAACCATCCCTTTCTCACACCGGTCACGTCATCCAGTGGACCGAAGTGCACATTCTCGTGATCCACCGCCCATGTCGGCCACTCTCGCTCAACTGGTAGATGGAACCGTGTCCAGGTCACCAAACTGTCGCTGCGCCTCCTCGTTATTTCCTTTGTACGGGCCATATTGTGAATGCAGGAACTTGGCGATGATGAGGGTGCTGTTTGCTGATGATGGTGATCAATGTCAATGGCTGCGAGCAGCGAGGTTTGGTTTCTACAAGAGCGGCTCCTGGGGGGTACTTATAGTCTATATCTGACCACCAACAGTTGTTTTGCGCGCAGTGGCAAAAGCGGGGTACCTACCTGGCAATCCGAACCAGCGCCTCCATCAAGTCCGCTCATCAGTCCGAACTTCATCTGCGCTATGTAAATGAACCTCTAAGAACCCTAACCCATTCACACGCTGCAAGGCCCTTATTAATTGGAAATTCCTCTAAAGTCCACATTATGATGAAAATTTGGTCAAGACTTGGAAACAAGCTGCGTGATTTCAGGGACCGTATCTGCATAACTGATCACACTAAGTACGTAAAGTACTTTAGGCGTAATTGAGCCTCGACATACGCAGCGGCTCGTGTATTGACACGCTTTCTAGCGGAAGTTGATCGATCTGCTGACGCTTCTCATTCTATCTGGAATCAAAGTGGGACAATCAGTAGCCGTAAAAGCCACAAGTCCCCATATAGATGGTTTTTGTTTGTTGCAAGGTGGAGCTCAAAATTCAGGGGTTCAGGGGTTCAGGGGCTGGCTCCACTCTGGTAAACAAGGACATCAAACCTGAAGACAAAGGTGCCTAGGTAGCTATGCTGTCACTTTTATTCTTTTCATCACTGAACCTTATATTTCACAAGGTTTTCACCGAGGCATTAACGGCTTTCGCTCGCTCCATAAACCTTGGGGCATTGCACACAATGCAATCCTTGTCACAAGTGAGATAGTGCAACGCGAAATGCTAGGAGCGGACAAGACTAGTATCGTTTAACGGGTAATCACCTAGTACCCTAGATAGCTAAGGCAACAAAAGAGTGACGGGAAAACAGACTTGACAGCCCAAAATGCTGTCAAGTGGTTGTTGGGTGCAGATCCAGCGGTAGGCGTTTGATCCACCTCGACAAATCTCTAACCAAAGATCAGATTTACGCGATCTTTCTGTTTACCACAAGAACCATGATTAGCATTCTTATTCGCGTATCAAACGACGATTTCGACTCTGATATTAACCTTACTTTTTTATTCTTTTTAAGAGCCTTCGAATTAGTAACGTATTAAAAGCTCCTGTTAAAATAGGTGCTATTGAGGCTTGTAGATACAGGCTCAAATAGCTATCGGCGCTGTACACTGAGAGCGAAGAAGACTTTGACTGCAGCATTCGACAGTTGCCGTGGCAGTGAAAGAAGGTGGATTACAGGGGCGGCGCCCTATAATATATAGACGAGAATCACTGTAACATAGGCTTGTAAGGCACTAATAAGTGTGGTGAACCAGTATATTGATTGAACCTTATAGACTAAAAAATACCACAGTGGATAGGGTGTGAGGCAGAGGTCTTATAGGCCATCGGCCCTTTACTTGCTCCCCGAAGGTAATTCCGTTTCCGGGCCTGAACTGTCACAGACCAACCATATGGTAAGGCAGGATGGAGACTGCAGCCGGTCGTGGTGGCCAATCAAGTGGAAGGAAACGACGGAGCTGCAGGATAGTGGGGCGCTCACTCTTGGCAGAAGTGAGCCGGCTCACCTGGCTCACTGGTGAGCGTGGTGAGCCAGGTACGGAGGTACCTGGAGGATAGAGGTCTATATATACGGAGGAACTGGCTGGTGTAGATAGACAGTTCCGCAGTATGCAATACAAGTCACAATCGTTGGTATTCAGACTATTGTGATTGAGACAAGCCATTATTGTACACTTTTTAGCTGTACCGAACCAGGATTGTTCAGAAGTGCCTTCAACCAGTATCCCTTTCAGAGGTTCTGGATAAGGGTTCGTCACATTATATTTAGCCCTCTAGTAGTCGTATTTATATATAAAACACGTCCGGAGTTCTAGTTAACGCTTAACAAAGTTATAAGCCTATCGTACGCTAATAGGAGACCCGTCGCGTTCGCGTGGTAATCGATTAACTGTATCTTCCACATACGTAAACCGGGGATAGAATACGTATATATATAGCTTAATTATATATTTAATAATCGTCTTTTCCTTTAGATCCGTAAGCTTACGCGAATTGGCTGGAATATCGCGTCGTACAGGTTTACCATCACGTCGTGCAGGTTTACCATCGCGTCGACGCATTCGTGTTGCAGGATCAACACCGTAGATCTTTGCTGCAGCTCGAAGGCCAAGATTATTATCGTTTTTGAGAGCTGCTACGGCAAGAAAAAGCCTGCTTTTGTACGAAGGTTGTTCCATTATTAAACGTGGACAAATTTGTGGTTGAAGATGAAAGGTGCGCAATGCCGTGGAGCGTGTTTCACTCGCTTATCACGCACGTTATGCTTGTTTTGCTTGACATAAAGTCAGCTTGGGTAAGTCTTCGAAGAAAGAGTCCTCAATGTTTACTTTCAGAAACAAATTAAACATTGCGCATTTACCTGAAATCTTTGCGAGGTTTTATGATAGACGATAGCATGGAGAGATACTAAATTATATCGCTACAAATTTTGCCGGATTAATTCAAGTGGGCAGCAAAATGCATGAATGCATAACATCAGAGAATGGAAATCTGTGAAAGATTACCATCTTCAAGTCCAACAGGTCCTCTCCGGACGACAATTATGGCATAACTAAGGTGTGTGACATTCACATGAACAAATCAATCAAGATATATGTTTCCATCAACGTTATTCGTTGTTAAAAAAAAAACATCCATGTGTGTCATTTCAGAGTTTACTAAACTGGGTATATCGACTGTTCTCGCTATTACAAGCATCTCAATTGCTTACAAGTCTTGTCATCATGCAACTGCGTATGTGAATCGAGAACAGCTGCGATGAGAGAAGGTGACATAGGATCATATTGTGGCATTGCAAGTCTCAAAGCAGTACATGGTTGCCGTCAACGTCTACTATTATCAAATCTCGAGCGTTCCACAATTACTAACGTCACTGATCAGCACACATCAAATCATGAGTTTTCGTACGAGAATACATCAAATTGCCACAAGTGAGCTTGAATAGCACAATAGGTAGACAGAGAAAAAGAACACGATTGTGTCGACTGATGAAGGCGAACATGGTCCAATTATTCGCCGTTCACGCCTGACAAATTGTCACAACCTTTTCCCACAGGGCAGCAAGTCCTACTTGCGGGTCGTGCACGTGGCTGTCACGCTCAACAACCATTGGCTCCAGATTTCTCCCACTAACAGGTCGCTCTTCGCCCATTCGGCTTCTGATGGAACTTTTCTCGTCCAAGACATTACCATCACATCTGTGCCTCACCATCAGCTCAGAATTTTCACTCGGCGCCCGCCGCCAATCCAACAATGGGAAGAGTCCCGGAGCCTTGGTACTGGCGCCTGTGCCACGGTGCATGAGCAGACTATGCGTAACGAGATGAGTGGGAAAAGCAGTGACTAGGCGTCAGGCACCGCATGATGCCCACGCTTTTCTTATGACATGAGGTATACCCTCTGGGATCTTCATTGCACGACTTTAGACTGCAGCTGTATCCACTGTTTCTGATTAAGCCACGAGACTCGGATGTTACGGTGGACGGGACCCTGAATGTGGTGGTGTTGGTTCACAGGTGGGACGGCATGGGTGAGGATAGAACGACTCCCTGAGTTTGAAAAGAGAAAAAAAACATTCATCACATGTGTTGGGTCTCCATGAGAGCCTTTGGATGACATGAGAAACTACCTACGGATAGGGATGTTGAGAGAGGTGACTGGACATCAAGCCAGAGATCTCATTACGAGAGAGCTCTCTTCTCATACACCCAAAAGTTTCTCTAATACCTCTCTTAATCTCCATTCGGTAGCTCTTTTGAACAAGCTCGGTGACCAAACTGGTTTGACATCTTCACATGCCACTTTTTTTCTCCTGTAATATCCCGCTACCTTGCATCCCATGATGTTTAGGAACGGGCATGCACATCGTAAAGGGCGACATCCCGCGGACATGAGCCGTCGATCATACCATTCCGGTATCCCCAGCCGGGCTAGGGACGTAGCGCAGATGCTTGTTTCACTCATGATGCCGCCTTCGGAGCCGGAATGGGATTTTGAGGATGAAAACACACGTGGGCGTGGAAACACAGCGTCTCAGCCATGCTGTTACGCAACGCCCAGAGCCTAAAGCAACCTGATAGTGGAGGTTTCAAGCCATTCACACATGGCTATCGACTTGTCAACACACCACAAATGTCTTGTTCTGCTAGCCTTGCTCTCAACACTTCAAGGGCCTGCCCAAAGTGGAATCAAGACCATCCGAGGTTCATCTCCGGGGAAGACTGATGACTGCCCCCCCACGTATCATCAATGCAGGCTGGACGGGATAGGGCCCGTGAGCTCAGCCAGCACGAGCACAATGGGGAGGAGCTGATTGGACTGGTGTAAGCGTACACCCTGCCACATAAGTACGGAACAACCAATGGAATGGGGGGTACCATTTCCAGGGGTTGGCTTCGACTTTGAGCTTGAACCCCGCGAACCACTTGTGCCACCCGTTCTCTCGGCGATATGGGATTTAGACTTTTGGTGCAATTTGAACAGCAATAAGCCTTTTTGCCAAGTTCTTGGGAAGCCAACACTGGGACTGACATCCTCGCCCACCACGCCGCCGTAAATCGTAACGGGCGCCAACCATCAAACTGGGGAAGGAAACAGGCAGCATTCCATCATCATCCCTGTGGTGGTAGGTCATTGATTGTCCATACAAGTGTGCGGCACTCACCAACGTGGGACACTCACTGCTCCTGACGATCTCGAAGCCGGTGGTTCGTCTCGAACAGCCATGGAATATCAAAAGTCCAGGACGGAGGTTGGTTGGTCCAGACCCCGCAAAAATAGGTCCCGGCTCTTGTTATCGCCATCAGCCTCTTGATCGTGCACGTTGCTCAAACAAAGACTCCGATTGGATCATCTCATAGAGCCAAGACTTTCTGACCTCTGCCAAGGACATCGCCCGCATGGCCAAGAGCGGGACCTGGAGACTTGGCGACCGGGGGATTGAACCCCACGTGTGTCAAATCTCGAACGCCAAACGTCGAAGCTGGTTTTCCCTCATTGTCTGAACATTGCCATCCCTCAGCGCTCACTGGCTGCGAGAGCCCACCAAACGCACATCGTCGTCCCCGCGCGAACCATGATGCAAGCATATAAGGATGATCGCTTGTTCCGTCGCCCTCAGCCAAGCCTGCCAATGCTTGGCCCCGTGGGGTTCTCCTCTTCAATGGATCCGAGGTGGATTTCTCTTCCCAAAAAGAAGCGGTGTCGTTTTTTCCCATGATCCGCCCGCTATTGCCTCCCTCCCCGTCACTCCTCGGGTTGGCTTTTTTTTTTTCTCGGTGCTTGGCCTTTTTTTGTGGGACGGACTTCGAAACATACCGTTCATCCAACATCGAGATTCTCGGCTGACGGCTTCGTTGAGCTTCGGCCGGCCGGGGGATCACGGACGTCTCCTCTCTCACCTACTAGTATCTGACGACTGCCTAGGCAGGTGATATCTGCTCTAGCGGCATAGAACTACACACACTAAGAGGACAGGTTCAATATTCCATTTTTGAACGCGGCACGCGAGCATACCGCATACATACTGTGATGGTGCTCTCTTTCGAGTGCATATCCCACACATGTCCACGGCCCTAGTATATACACTACATCCGCCATCTATCGGCTTTGTACATGATGCAGCCAAGATGCACAAACGGATCTTTCTCGCTAAAGCTAGACAGCGGGAGGGTTGCGATATGCGTATTCCCCTCCCCTCTCGGGGGACCAAACGGAACCACTCATTGCGACGTCTCACATCACGCACATCAGAGAGTGCCTGCCAGCCTTGCCTCTTCTTCTGACCGAGGGAGGAACGAGTTGGATGTCAGAGAAAGAGACAAAAAGTCTCGGACGCGTGTGGGTTGGACGGGAACAGGGATGGAGGGAGACAGGCCTGGAAGCGCGATCGGCTCTACCCGCCAAGCCCCAGTGCCCCCGCCGTCAAAGGCCCACCCCTCCAGCAAGGGTTCCAGCAGCTCCCACCCACCAGGTTGTCCCGACCAGCATCTCGACCCCCCCGATGCAAGCAGAAGCAGCAGGCGAGCAGGTCTTGTTTTCGCCAAGGCACCAGTACTGTGGGGAGAGGCAAAAAAACCAGAACCATTCATTCGACAGCAGCAGAAGAGCTCGAAGAGCCAACCCACGTGTGTGCCACCGCTGGCTGATGTCCCCCTGCGCTGACCATCGCCTCTCCATATGTCCGTCTGGTTAAATACAGACGGCACAACCTGTGTTTCCTCCTGACTCTGCATCCCTCCTCAACAGGTCGATCAGCCACCCGCTACAACAACCTTCGCAGTCTCGTCTCTGAGCACGCGACATCCACCGTCCAACTACAATGGCGGTCCTCCACCAATTCGACTACCTCTTCGCCATTGGCACCATCTTCGCAGGCCTCGACGCCTGGAACATTGGTGAGTTGATACACCAACATGCAACCATCACCACCGCCTGATATCAGCTCCTAACCAGCTCTCTCTCTCCCCTCCAGGTGCCAACGATGTGGCCAACTCATGGGCCACCTCTGTGGCTTCCCAGTCCGTGACCTACCTCCAGGCCATGGTTCTCGCCTCTATCATGGAGTTTGCCGGCTCCGTTGGTGTTGGTGCCCGCGTTGCCGACACCATCCGCACCAAGATTGTCGACACGGCTCTCTTCAAAGATGATCCCGCTCTTCTCATGCTTGGCATGGTCTGCGCTGTTACCGCTTCTTCCATCTACCTCACCATGGCTACCAAGATTGGTCTTCCCGTCTCCACCACCCATTCCATCATGGGTGGTGTCATTGGCATGGGTGTTGCCGCCGTTGGCGCCGATGGTAAGGCTGACCAGGCTCTCGGGTACCTTTTTGACAGGCCGCTAACTTGGTGATCTCTAGGTGTCCAGTGGGTTGGCAAGGGTCCCGGTACTGGTGCCATCAACTCTGGTGTCGTCCAGGTCTTCCTCGCCTGGATCATCGCTCCTGGTCTCTCCGCTATCTTCGCCTCCATCATCTTCTTGATCACCAAGTATGGCGTCATGCTTCGCAAGAACCCCGTCTGGAAGGCCTTCATCTACGTGCCAGTCTACTTCGGTCTCGCCGCCGCGCTCCTTACCATGTTGCTTCTCTGGAAGGGTGGCAACTACGAGGTCAATCTCACTGATTCCCAGCTCCCCGGTGTCATTGTTGCCGTCGGTGTCGGTTTCGCCCTTCTCATGTGCGTCACTTTGATGCCCTGGCTCTACCGCGTTGTCATGCTCGACGACTGGCAGCTCCGCTGGTACCACATTCCTCTCGGTCTCCTCCTCCTCCGCCGCGGCCCCGTCCCTGAGAACCCCGACGACGAGTATGAGGATGAGCCTGTCCAGGAGATCAGCCCCAAGGATGAGCTCGCCGCCACCAAGGCCGCCCAGCGTGGTGATGTCGAGATCTCTGCCGCCGGTGCGCTCCCCGAGAAGACTGTTGGCGCCGCCGACTCTACCGATGGTGCTTCTGGCAACGACGCCGCTGCCCCTGTCCGCCGCAAGAAGCCCTCCGACTTCCGCAAGCCCCACAAGAAGCTCCTCAAGGGCAGACCCGAAGGCAAGTGGTACTCTTTGCCCGTTGTTTGGTACGGCATCAAGTGGGCTTTCCTCCACGGTATCGATCAGGATGTTGTCAACCTTGCTGGCCAGAAGAGCGCCCTCGCTGGTGATGTGGAGGAGATTCACGCCCACGCTGCTCGCTACGACAACAAGGCCGAATACATGTACAGCTTCCTCCAGGTCATGACTGCCGCCACTGCCTCTTTCACCCACGGTGCCAACGACATCGCTAACGCCATCGGTCCCTATGCCACCGTCTTCGAGATCTGGAACTCCGGCGTGCTCCCCGAAACTGGCAAGGCTGCCGTTCCCACCTGGATTCTCTGCTTCGGCGCTGCCATGCTCGTCCTCGGCATCTGGACTTATGGCTATAACATCATGAGGAACTTGGGTAACCGCCTCACCCTCCAGTCGCCATCCCGTGGTTTCTCCATGGAGCTTGGCTCTGCCATCACTGTCATTCTTGCCACCCGCTTGAAGCTCCCCGTCTCCACCACCCAGTGCATCACTGGTGCCACCGTCGGTGTCGGTCTCTGCTCTGGCACCTGGCGCACCGTCAACTGGCGCATGGTCGGCTGGATCTACTTCGGCTGGTTCATCACCCTCCCCGTCGCTGGTATCATCTCTGGCTGCCTCATGGGCATCATCATCAACGCTCCTCGCTGGGGCTACTCTGGTTAAATTGGGATTAGCATTGGCGTTTTTCTTTTGGATTTGATTGTTTGAGAGTGTGTGGGTTCGAAAAGTACAGGGATCTGCACATTGGTTGAAGGATGTGATTATTGGGAAGTATAATAGTTTGTGGTTCCGGTTTCAGAATACCCCCTGGGAGGCTTGGATATCTTGCGAGTAGTAATAAAAAAGGTCTTGGACCTGTACCTACCACTTTTGTCTTGATTTGTCTGATCTTCCACAGCCACATCTACTTTCTCCTTCCTTCCTACCGATCTTGCTGCTGCCCTCTTGAATGTGTTTTTGTCCCCGAACAACACTTATCGGATTCCATCCATGCCTAAGAGCTCCCCGTCAAGGCACCCAAGCTCACAACCAATAAAGAAAAGTTGCATGTCTGAAGTTCATCCCATCTTCAACTCAGCCACTTCCCATGGTTCTCTTTGTCTATCGTCTGAAGGCATATCAATTGCAAACAAAGGCCTATTCGCGTATCAACAAGGCGTTGTGATTGGCAACACTGCACGCCCTCTCACTATCATCGGAGGGTATTTTTACCCCCGTTTTAGGCCTTTAGCTCACAACTGCACGCCTCCTACTCCCATCTAAAGGCATGCCAACCCCCTTTTTCACGCCAATTCACATCCAAACAACATGTCACACGCTCAAGCAGCCAAATCGACAACTTAGAACCCCTTTTCCATCATACACCGCCCCTGTTATTATAAAAACTATATAATACACGGCAATGAATCCGCCAGTTTGACAACTCCCCAGATCATGTGAAAACCGAATGCAATGAACCCCCCAAAACGCAAGCCCAGACGCAAATAACTCCCCGGACTATTGTAAAACCAGAATGTAACCACCCAAATACCGCTTACTTTGGTGCATAATAAACCCACTTTTGCAATCCGTAAAAAAGGCCCATATGAACCTCTCTTGACCATGGGTATGTCCCAAAAACAAAACAAAACCGAGCCTGGAAAAAGGCAAATAACTCCCCCCAAATATCTTGACGTCCCTGGTGCTGCTGCTGTCATTCTCACGGGCGAAAAAACAGCTCAATTCTTGCGCTCCATCCACCCAACCGGAGCAGCGAGGTGCATATCCATGCCACCCTCATCCTCGTTCTTGTTCTCGTCGTCGACATTTCCGGGGGCCTGTTCGTCATTGTTAGTCTCGCGTGCATCTTCTCTTCCAAGCTGTTCATGTACAGTCTTACCTGCCTTCTTTTCCTCATTCTTCTGGACCACCACCTGGCCCTGCTCTTCATCAAACTCGGTATCATCAGCGTCATGCCCAACCCCTACAGTCGGGGGAGCGGGAGCCGCAGCCGCGGGGGCGGGGGTAAAAGCTGAGGAGGTAAATACCTCCTGAGCTGTGGTTGTACCAACCACCGTCGTTGCCGTCGTAACCGCCGGAGCGGGAGCAGCAGCCAGAGGTCGCAGCCCACCAGTGGTAGGCCGGCCAGGGCGCGCGGGACGAGGGTCCGTCACCGTCGTCACGGTGATCACGTTCTTGTTCTTCGGGAGACGACCACGGGTTCTCTTCGGGGCTGGGGCCGGGGCCGGAGGGGGGGATCCAGACCGGGCTCTCTTGGTATCGGCCCTCGGGGGAGGCTGTAAAGCCCCCGGGGAGGGGGTCACAGAACGGACACGGCGTCTCTTGTTCGGGCCTGGCGTCCCCGTGATGGTGCGGCTGACGCCGCCGGGTGCGGTGACCTCGAGGGAGGGGATTGGTCCGGCGAGGAGGGCAGGGTCGGGTCCAGCGGGGGTGGGGAAGACGACCTGGGCGCCGGGAGGGAGGTTGTAGGTGTTGCCCACGATAGTCACCGGCGCCACTGCCAAAGACTGGGGAGTTTCCCCCTGAGGGGCGGGCCTCACAATTCCAGCCGTGGGCTGGGGGCCGGACTTGGGGTGGGCGGGGAAGTAGTAATAGACCGGGCAGCCACACTCGATCTTCATCACCCTGATAAACTCCCAGACCTTGTTGCCTGGCTTGGGGATGCTGGCATCAAGTCTCTCGTCCGCAGTCATCTCGATGCTGTCGGCGTGGATACGCTCGACGTCGATGTTGGATTTGATAACTAACTGGAGCGTCTTAAACTCCTTTCTAACGTCCAAATCCATCCTCTCTGCGCCAAAACAGGCGAGCATATTCCGGATTCTGGCCAGGACGGTTTCTTGATGTTGGATATGCATCGTTGTTGTCTGAGCGGCGGCGGCTCGACGACCTTGCTCAACCCCGATGGGGAGAGCGGCTTGCCAGCCGAGGTCGTATCCGATCACCACCCGCTGATCCATATCGGCGACGAACTGGGGGGCGGTCTGACAGCCGCTGGGAAGGCTGTGATATGCCGACCGGGGGTCGAGGGCAGCCTCTCTCTTCGCCATCTCGGCCAGTCTTCTCTCGATCTCTTTCTCTTTTGCCGCGTTCTCCATGTCCTTCTTGACGAGGCTGGTGTTGACGGCGACGAAATTCCTGTTCTTCTTCTTCAACTCCTCCTCCTTCTCTTTCAGTGCCTTCTCCTTCTCTTTCAACGCCTCCTCCCTCATCCTCAACCCCTCTTCCTTCTTCCCCAGCTCCGTCTCCTCCGGGGGACGTCTCTCCTTCTCCTCCAGGGCCCTCTTCTTCTCCTCCAGGTTCTTCTCTTCCTCCTCCAGCTCCCTCTTCCTCGCCTCCAGGGCCTTGTTCTCGTCGTCCAAATCCTCCCTCCAAAGCCGGAGGGTGACCTTTTGGGTCTCGACAATCTTCTGCTGCTCAAGAATAGCAGCGGCAGCCTTCTCCCTTACCTCCAAATCCTCCTTTTCCTTGTCGAGGGCGTCCTCCCCAGCCGTGAGGGCATCTTCCCGCTCATTGAGAGCGGTTTCTCTCTCCACAGCCACAGCCTCCCGCTGGAGGAGTTCCGCCTCACGGGGCTCGAGACCCGCGAGCTGGTGCTTCTTCTCCTCGATGGCTCTGGTGAGGCTATCGAGGGAGGCTTTCGCCTCAACCTCGGCCTGGAGAAGCCGCTTCTCCCTCTGGCGGAGGATCTTCTCGAAGTCGGCGAGCCTCGCCCTCTCTCTGTTGAGAGAGGCGGCGGAGACGGAAGACAGGGCCGGAGAGACGACAGGGACGGCCGGGGCGACAGGGGCGTTGGTGGCGGTGGCGGTGGCGAGGTTTGCGAGGACCTCACCATACCGAACAATGTCGGTATGGGGGACACTAGCGTACCCCCAGGCGTTCTTCCCCTCCACAAACCTCTTCTCCAGGGCTGTCTGCTCCCTTCGGAGCATCCCCAGGATGTCGTGAGGATGTCCTCCGGGAGGACCAGCCGGCGAGCCGGCGAGAGGAACGGCGATGGTGGCAGGAAAGCTGCCGAGGGGAGTGGTGGGGGGAGGGAGAAGGAGAGAGGGAGAGGTGGGGTCGAGGGTAAGAAGGTCGGTGCCAACGGGAGTACCCATGATAACTGGGTACCTCGCGGCCGGGGTCGGAGTGTCCACCTGGAAGGGCGGACTCCCCGTGGTGGGGATGGGGGGGTCGGAGGATGGGTGGCCAGGAGTTTCCCCCTGGCCGGGGATCGAGGTAAACTCGAGAGGCATTATGTTCTCCTAGGAGAAAAAGAAGAGAATGTCAGTCCATGTTAAGCTGGGATGTTTCTTGGTCATTTGTGAACGCTGCTGTCTTGCGTGCAAACGACATGACTTGGTGAGGAAACGGTGTTATCTCGTGTGAAAACGGTGATATTTTGTAAGGAGACGATGAGGTATCGGTGTGTACACGGCTATGCATCGTTTGTGAATGTTTATGTAACTTCAGACTTTTAACTTGCACGTTTTCTCACGATCTTGGGGTTCATGAAAAAACAATGCTAAGTCAAAATCTGTGGTTTGGAAACGCCAAATCCTTGTGACTAGACGAATACCACAACTCGTGAGAAAACGCTGCTAAGTCAAAATCACACTCGTGAGAAACGTGCCAAGTAAAAATCGCACTTATAAGATAACGCAGCTGAGTTAAAATCACACTTGTAGTGAAACGCTGCTAACCTAAAATTGGTCTGGGAAAAGACAAGGTCCATGTGCCAGACAAATCTCAGATCCTAAGAATTGCAAACTTTAAGTTTGACTTGGATATCTCTTCACAATTTTAGAAATTGTGAAGAAACAGTGCCAAGTCAAAGACCAAAGTTTGAATCCTTATGGCCAGATCACACTCGCGAGAAAGCACTGCTACCTCAAGTCAAATTTGGGATTTGAAAACACAAAGTCCGTGTAAAGACAGATCTCAAATCCTTGACTTGAATTGTTTTTTTCTGTGCTCAAATTGACGAGAAAGTCCCACATATGTGAGAATAAATGCCAATTCTGAAAAGGGGGGTTTGGAAACAGACCTCACACTTGTGAGAACATGCTGCAAGGAAGACAGGGTTTGGGGGTTGAAAGGCAGAATGCTTGCCAGGAAGCAACGTTCAAAAGCATTTGCGGCAGTGCTCGTGTTGTGTGTAGACGGGGTGGACTTTTGTGAAGTCTTGTGGCGGTATGACGTTGCAAGAAAGGATATTGGTGTAAAGGCAATACTAAGATCAAAACCTTTTGTGCGTGACACAAAGGTAAGATCAAAGACTTGGTGCGGAAGCAATGCTGAGCCCAAAAGGCTTCCATGCATGGGGAGGATGCCGGTGTAGAGGAAGGGAGGAAAGGGTGTTGATGTAGAAGGTATGTCCAGATAGAGGATCTTGGTGTGGGAACAATGTCAAGACACAAACTCTTGTGTGGAGACAAGATGGATGGAAGTGTGATGCGAATATCAGACTGGAATAGGAATGGTGTGCGGGAATGGTGGAATAATACGTACTCTCGAGCGGGCGAAATTTGGTTGGTTGTCTGCGAGAACAGTTAGCAAAGGATCCGAAAGTGGTAGTGCTGTAAGCAATTGACAAGACATTCGCCCAATCATCTGAAAGAGGTAACCCCAACTCTTAATAAGACGACTCGGAGTTGCCAGTGCTCGTGAAAAGATGTATTCCCTTGCAGAGGGAATCTCGGCCTCGGGGAAGTAGGAATCCCTCGCTTGAGAGTTGACGTTGAACAGGCAGTGTGCCCCAACATCGTAATTTCATAGCTTTGATACCATCTTCTTCAAGATAGACCTTGCTTCCATGCAGACTGAGGATGCAAACTGTGACGTCACCCTTGTGATCGAGTGGTAGATAGTCAGGAAAACGGCCAGGAGTCGCGACTCGACGACCCTGGAGTTGATTTGACCGCAAACAAGCCAAGCAGGAGACTTCAAGCCATCATGATAAAGAAAACAACAAGAAGAAAAGGAAATACCTACGATCGTTCTTGCGGGGCGATAGCGGGGGCGGGCGAAGCAGAAGCAGAGGCGAAGGCGAGCGAGGGCGAGAACAGAAAATTCTCGCGGGCGTGGAGGTGAATAAATGAAAAAGGAAAAGCATCGGGGCTAGACGAAGACCTTAAGTAAACAAACCCCCTCAGAGAAGTACTGAAAATTACAGAAGGCCTACCGCCTATAGGCCAGGGCATCTACTAGCGTGGTTTATGAGCAGGAAGACCGTTCTTGAGGTAGGAACGTCCTTATCGCGCCATTGTCTGCTAACGATACTCGTGTCTTCTTAATCTCCCGGTATGCGTCTCATCTGTCTCCTGAAGACATCTTGAGATCTGGTTTATCTTGTTCCATCCCGAACAGTGGCATACACCATAGGGTGGAAGAGCCCAGTCTCCTCATCTCGAACCCCTATTTTCAGAGAGCAACCAGGCATGGCAGCAAAAGTGGAGCCAGTTATTTGGGTAAAACAACACAAAGATGGTGGGAGACGAGCAGCCCTGATATTTATAAGAGAAAGAAGATAGCTGGGTATTAATTATTGAGTATAAGGTATGTTACTATATAAGACTCCTGGGGCCAGATCAGCCCCAGCTTTTGGATGAAGGCTTGTGAAATATGATTATATATACCCTTATTGACGTCCAAAAATCATAAGGCTTTTATAGGCTTCCATAGGTAAGCATGTACAGGGAGCCCTTGACGCTCAGAATCCAATATGCGCTTACATTGAAGCTTAAAGGTCTATCTGTGTGTCTATATTGCCAACGAATAGATCACGAACCCAAACAACAAGCCACAAACTCTATCCAATTTCGTTTGCTGAGTACCATCCCAGCGAGCGATGCCACTGTTCCAAAACTCCCAGACTGACCAGGTACTTCGTTGTATCTGAGACAAGGGGCTCGGCGGCGACAAGGATTATTATTAGGGTGAGTGATACTTGCAAATAACGAGTCAGTTGCAGAAACAACATCAAGCTTTGTCAGTCCTGGTCCATCATCATCGGGAAGTAGGGTAGTTATTGTTGGCTAAATGCACAAGACCGATCCCAACGTTGTCTGCTTACTGAATTTGTGAACCAGATGCGGGCGCATGATGGCAGAATGGATGGTTTACTCTACGTCTTCCATTGTATGCCCCTTTCCGGTTGCCGGGAAAGGAGACAATTGGCTGTGACATATACTAGAACATAATCCTACAAACCTTGTTCGCCGTGGCAAAAGCCAATAGCACCTGGGGCTGGCCCCTTATTAGAAACTGAAGAAAACTATAAAGTGACATTCAAGAGCCCTACATGATATGACCGAACCTCTTTCAGCAACAACCCCAAAGATGTTGCCTCAGCGGCTGTCTATCCTGTGGAAGACTCACCAGCAGTTACCGCTTCTTTGCTGAAGGGGTCTGTTGGTGATATCGGCCACTGCCCATCCCGTCACTTCCTCCAGTGTATCGTGTCCTTCTTCTTCTTCTTCTTCGTATTCCAGACTACTTGGGCATCTTATGCAAGGGATAACAATCGTGGCTTGTTGCGGCGCACAATCACACGGACTCACATGATCGTTTTGACCAGGCAGCATGTGCATTCACCAGCATCGTTGGGGGCCGGGGACTGTTGGAATCGTTGGTGACGAGATGCTGTGTAACCACACCTTTGACCACAGAAATGGTTCGTCCGCGAGGCGGGCAGTTTGAACCGGGATGATGGGATGGCTGACAGAGCAGTCTGACTGTGCCTGCTGTTGGATGATGCAGGTACGTGTATCTTTTTCGACTGATGACTGTGTTATATTCACGCCTTGTACCTCTCTGATCTGACAGCTTTGCGGGTCTTGGGGAGGAAATCGCACTGCGGTGGAGTGAGGGAGTGTCAGCGTTGAGGTCATGGGGACAGAAATTGAGGTGCAGAGGACATACTTCTTGATCGATGTAGAGGAAGTGCCACAGACAGGCAGGCAGCAACCGATCCGTCACAGAAACCTGTGCCGCTGGGTGGAAGACATACCAGAAAAATAAGCACAGAACAGATCAAAACCATGTGGCTCCCGGCGAGCCCCGTAGGGCTGAAGAGCAATCCCTGTCACACCACACGGCAGCTCTTTGCTCGCGTGCCGCACAGTATTTTCTTCCTTCAGGATTCTCGGTTTTTCGGGTGGTGAGGGACAGCCGAGGAGGGGCCCCCAACTACAGGGCACAGCACCACAAAAAGGCAGTTTTATTCACTCGGATATCGGGGCTAGCATCGGCATTCAATCACTTCCCGCACCGACTCCAGGTTCAGCGGCGCATACCGCGGCAGGACACGACTGCGGATATGTCTTGCGATGAAAAGCCACATGGGATTGAAAGCACATGCTTGGTACGAATCATTGCCCATCCCGACACACCCACTAGATTGCCGACACATCCAGATCTAGTTAGGCACTCGCATATCACACTCCTCCTTTGCCTGGCAAACATGGACGCCACAGACATCGAGTATGGACAACCCCGACGTGGCTCAGCCATTGAAGAATGTTAGTGGAGGTAGAGGGGGATGCCTGCTTGGGGTTGGGGGTCTAAGCCAACACCAAGAGCTACCTAGAGGGATACGTACGTTGCCCGGTCTCACGGAAGTACCTAGCAGGTTGGAGGATTACCTGGTGGGTGTACAAGCCTCCTTGGTGCTACTAATCAAGGTATACTAACTCTAAGACAGGCCGTCATCCATAACATGGAGCTGTTCCTCGTTTCTCCCCTGGGTCTGTTGTGCCTGGGTTCCAGCATTTCTCTAGATACCAGCATAGTCACCAAAGATGGCCTCCATACTCCTACCATCCCCTCAGCTTCCCCGTCTAGCCAACCTCCTCACAAGTTCAACACTCCTCCACCTCCTCATCGCCCTCCTCCTCCTAAGTCTCGCCTACCGTGTCCACCGCTGGCATAAACTCTGTCATGTCCCTGGCCCCTTCCTAGCAGGATGGACCTCCCTCTGGCTCACCCGCGGCTTCATCAGCTACAAAGTCTACGAAGATATGCACGCCCTCACCAAGAAATATGGTCCTGTCGTCCGTGTAGCTCCAAACAAGGTGATCATCAACAACATTGACTCCATCTACCGCATCACCAGCGCGCGGTCAGAGTACAAAAAGAGTGACTGGTACCTCCTCGCACGGGTGATGCCCGGGGCGGATAATCTCCTCTCAATGAGAGATCCAAAGCTGAGAGCCAAGAGGTTGAGACATGTCCTCCCAGCAGTAAGTTCCCTCCAGCCTTTCAAGTAGGAGCGACACTGACAGAGATAGTTCTCGGGCAAAAACCAAGACGACTTCGAACCCGCCATTGACAAAACCATCTCCACCCTCCTCGACCTCATCGACACCAAGTACCTCTCATCCCCCTCCCAACACCGCCTCATGAACCTGGCCCAGAAATCCCACTTCTACACCTTGGACTCGTTCGGTGAAATAGCCTACAGCCAGTCATTCGGCTCCCTCGACACCGACAGCGACGTCCTCGGCATCGTCAAAACAGGCGACGCGACATTCCCTCTGCTCAGCGCGGTGCACAACCACCACAAGATCTTCCAGACGATTCAAAAATGGCCTTTTTACTACCTCTTACCCAGGGAAGGGGACAAAGTCGGTTTTGGGAGGGTGTTTGGCCTGGCGCTGGAGATTGTGAACAAGAGGTCGAGGGAGGTTGGGAAGGAGGGGGTGGATAAAAAGAGGGATATGCTGCAGAGCATGATGGACAATGGGCTGGAGGGCGATGAGCTGAGGAGTGAGGTTGCCATGTCTTTGTATGCCTCCCTTCCCTTCCCTTCCTTTCCTTTCCTTTCCTTTCATCTACTCACTCATATGGGACAAAAACGGAAGCTAACCTATGTGTGTGTGATAGTTTTGTCGGGTCGGACACGGTTGCATCTGCCATCAGAATGACGATGTTGTTGCTCATGACACACCCCGCTGTGTATAGGCGTTTACAAGAGCAAATCGACGACGCCGCAGAGAAGGGCAAAATCAGCCGGCCGGTGACGAACGATGAGGCAAAGAGGCATCTTCCGTACATGCAGGCTGTGATTCAAGAGTCACTCCGGTTATTCCCCCCCTCGTCAATCGTCCCGTTTTTCAAGGAGGTCCCTGAGACGGGGGATACAGTCGACGGGTACTACCTCCCCAAGGGAACCACCATCGGCACAGGGTGTGTCATGTGGAGTATGAACCGCGACGAAGACTTCTGGGGTCCGGACGCGAACCTCTTCCGACCGGAGAGGTGGCTTGAAGCGAACGAGGAGAGACGGGCTGAGATGGAACGGTGTGTGGATTTGATCTTTGGGAGTGGCAAGTTTGTCTGTGCTGGGAAGAAGATTGCGTTTATGCAGATGTACAAGTTGTTTCCCGAGGTGAGTTTCATCTTACACATTACACTGTTTTTTTTTTTTTTTGGTAGCTGAAGTATGGGATGATGGTGGCTGACGTTTATTGATTGTAGTTACTGAGAGGGTATAACTGGTCTCTGCCAGATCCGTTACGCCTGCCAACGATTGATAACCCTACCATCTGGGATATCCACGGGTTGATGGTGCGGATAGAGAAGAGGTAGAGCAACGGTGGGCTCTCTCGGACAAAGATTTCTCGTCAGCAGGATGCACACCAGGCGCGTTTGGGGAGGGGGAGCAATTCACAAGTTCGGATACCTTGAATCTGAAACAATCCAGATGGCGCAGGAAATTCCACTGTTGCATTCTTACATCATTCCCCCATCTCCGCACACGTCGTGACTCCGCTTCAGGACCTTGTTACCCGTGTCCAACGCCGGGTCAAATGCAACCCTCGGTTTGTACGCATGTCGAGGCTTTGGCGCCTTGAGGAGGATGCCCTTTATCCTCCCTCCTTCGGCAGAAGAAGGTTTGCTCGGCTCGGCAGTATGGAAATGGCTGACGGCGAGGACCATCACAAGCAGTGCGGCCCCTCCAACGAGAAACTCAACCGGGGAGGTCTTGCTGCGAAGCCATACCATGGGGACCAGCCCCTTGAGCGCCAAGATGGCCATCTCGACGAAGGCCTCGCCCGGACTGGGGACCCGGGCTTGGTGTGGCTGACTTGAGATCATGGCGGAGATGAATCGAACGAAGTTATCTACTACAGCCATCACCGTAACCATGGTTGTGTCCATGTCGCCCGCCCCCTTTTACAAGCAGAGGTCCTACAGCATATGGTAGTTGGTATTGTCCCGCCTCGTGCCGTTAGTATTGTCAACGCCACGTGAGGTCTTTGTATCCACTACCAACGTGGCCAGTGGTCCATGTGGTTTTGCTTTGTTGTTCGAGCGCTTGTGTTCGGTTCGGTAGATCGTCGGCCGTTGGGTATTGACGACATGCCCCTGCTTGAACCCAGTTCTGGTTGACAGACAGGGGGTAAGGTGCCAAGGGAGCCCGAACTTTGGTTCGCAAGCCTTGGTTTTTTCTGCTGCTGCTGGTGGCTATTCGGCTATGGATGATGAGCTGGAGAGTCCTTGATCCTGTGGGAACTTTTTAGTGGTCGGTCCTATTACGTTTGCAGTCCAGCATGCGAGGCAGTGGTACATTACGCAGGGGCCGGTTGGGTGGCTCCTTTGGATATTTAGGTGTGGAGGAGGTCCAGACTTGCCTTGAGAGAAGGCGATCGTTTCCCAACCTTTCAAAGCGCGATCGAAGTTTGTGTGATCTCTTCGGGAGAGCAGCATCACCATGCTCATGGGCCATGGTCATGTTGATCCGACGGGGAGCTTATCGTATCGCTTCTGAGGGGAACTGCGCAGTGTTTTCCCTATGAAGTGTGGGATTGGCGAGGTGTCATTTTCTGGGGGCGGAGACGGAGTGGGAGACAAGATTTGATAAGTATCGAAATTGGAGGGGGAATTCGGTGATCTGCATTCCTCGTTTCTGAAACAGGCAGATAAACTCGATGCCGGCCAGACGCCTGCTACGGTGCTTGACAGAGAGGGGGACCCATGCAGCGGGGAGAGGGGGGGGGGCCTGCAGCGAGGTGGCCACTATCACGGAAGGATGTGCCAGGTAAATTTGATAAGGTGCCAATCTCGTGTTGTGCTCGGCGTGATTCCTGCCCACGTTCTGTCCCGTCTTGCAGTTCTTTTCTCGCGCTATTGACGGTGGGCGTGTTCCAAATTTTCCGTGACTGTCTTTTTGCTCCGAAGCGGCAGCCCGGAGTTTATGTGAGTTTCTTCTGGTGATGGATGCACAGCACTGACGGTGGACTGGAACAACGGGAGACCTCTCGGGACAGACAGACACAAACACGCCCCCCCCCGCCCCCCCACCGCCGGGTTGGCCGTGCATGTGCCGGGGTTGGCAGAGAATGACAAGAGGGCCTAGTCCGGGAATGGCATAGTTCCAGGAACCGAACCGACGATCCCTTCCCGAAACATGGGGACGACATGGGTGCTAACCGTTGTTGTCCAGACCCCCAATGTCACCCAGCTGTGGGGCTCGGTTGTTGCTTCTTCCAAGTGCCACTCATCACAGCGAAACCTAGCAGGTTTTCTTCAGTCACCAGCATGCTGACACCGCATACAATACCGACAACCCCGCGGCGATGTCTCTCCCGTCTCTTCTCCTCCTCCTTGATGCCACTCTGGAGTCTTCACTCGTTCGTCTCTAGAAGCTGGCTTCCCTCGTTATACCCTCCTTTTGAGAAGATACAACACCACTAACAATCATAAACAACAACAACAACAACAACAACAACAACACGTCCAACACAGCAAGCATGTGGCCTTGATCATCCTTCTATTCATTTCGCAAATCTGGAGTCACAAGAATGCATCTTCCAACCTCTGGCCAAGAGCTAGAGAAAAGGGACATCAAGGAGTTCTGGAACAAGCTCATCAGCCCATGGTGCAAGACGTTTCCCAAGTCGCTGGGATGTCCCAAGCCTGAGGAGCCCACCCCCCAGCCGGAGCCGAGCCCGACGACACCCACGCCGACGAACCCTCCATTGGAAGCCCCCGTGGTGCCGGTGCCCGCGCCGGTTCCTACCACGCCGGCATCGGCCCCGGATACGGAGAAGCCTCCTGTCAACAATACTCCGGTTACTAATCCAGTCAAGACACCAGCGGAGGACCCGCCAAAGAACAGTGCGCCTACGCCTGGGAACTCGGGAGGTGGAGGAGGGTCAGGAAATGGGTCGGGCAATGGGTCTAGTCCTGGAACAGGATCTGGTGCAGGGAACGGGTCGGGCGGTGGTTCTGGCAATGGCTCGGGGAATGGTTCAGGCAGTGGGTCGGGTTCAGGATCAGGTTCGGGCTCAACTCCCAGCCCTGGTGTAGGACAGGGTTCTGGTTCTGGTTCTGGTTCTGGTTCTGGTTCGGGTTCAAATCAAGGATCGAACCCAGGGACTGGCTCCGGCTCCGGCTCCGGCTCCAGCAATGGGTCTGGTTCAGGATCGAGCTCTGGCAATGGCTCTGGTTCGCCAACCCCAACCTCTGGGAACTCCAACTCTGGATCTTCTGGCTCGGGTTCATCTGGCAATGGCAACTCAGGATCCAACAGCAATTCAGGCAATGGCAACCAGGGAGCCGGCTCAACAACAACAGGGCCCCAAAAGGCGTTTCCCTCCACCGCAGGAAACGCCCTCTTGGCTGTGGATGGCACCCAGGACGGACAGAACCAAGTCACCCAGAAAGGCGCCGACTCAGCCACAGGCGGCGGCTATGTTCCTGGCTCAGATTACACCTCCACCGACGAGTTTGGTTACACCTATCATGGCGAGCTTGACCAGAACTCAGGGGGCGTTCGGGGGACGTCAGGAACAGGCACCAACAACGGCTCAAATCCCGGCAGTAACGACAACACCAATAACCCCAACGAGAAAGGCTCCAGCCCCATGATCGGCATCATCGGCGCCGTAGTCTGTCCGTCTTTCCCTTCATCCATCCCTTCTGTCCCCTCTTACTGACACCTCTTCCAGCCCTCCTGGTAGTGCTCCTCCTCCTCATCGCCCTCCTTTACCGCTACCGCCGCACCCGCCGCGTCCAAGCCTTCCTGACAAGATGCACCCCCTTCAAAATCGCCCCTTACAGCAAGAAGGAAAAGAAACGCTCATCAATGGGCAACGGCCTCTTATTCAGCGACGTCGGTGATGCAGCTGACTCGGCAATGTACGAGAAGCGAAGCAGCATGAACTACGGCACCGCCACTGCCCCCCCTCCCCCAGTCTCCTCATCGGTTACTCTCCCCGCCGCAGCCACGATCCCCCCCCTCAGGCTGGATTGCGCCCCTAGTAACAACAACAACAACAACAACAACAACTTATCCCTAATAGACAAACGCGCCTCCTCCCCCACGAGCGGTCTGCTCATTGACTTTTCCCCTCTGACGCCAGGATTGCCAACTATTCCGTCTCCGACGATCCCCCGGCGGTCGAGTCAGGATTCCATCGGGGCGGCGAGTATAGCCTCTAGCGGGGTGTTTTCCCCTTCGTTGATCAGCTGGCCTATGCCGCCTTCTACGCCAGGGAATTCAAGACCGACGACGGGAACGGGGTGTAACTGGCCGGTGTTGCAGCCAGAGACGGTGCCGGCTGTGCCCCCGGTTATTCAACAGACATCTGCTGCTGCTGCTAGTGCACCGCCTTCGAGGCCGACAACGGGGGGCTCGCACAGATACAGTCTTATGCCTGTTATCAAGCCTGCTCAGCCGGCGTTGCCGAGCAACTGGGTTAAGCCCAAGGGGTGGGATTAGCAATGACTCGTGGGGGTGTCTATCAAACAAAGTGACAAGTGGAAAAGGTGAAGAGGGAGAGGAGGGGAAACATGGTTGTCATGATAATCTACTTTACCTACCTTATTTATGATGAGATCAGTGTGTAATATTGGAAGATGGAGAGGGAAGGAGGGGGAGGAAGGGGGGGGTTTAATACTGTGGTTTTGGGTTTTGGGGTGTAATTCTTGGTCCTCTGGTCTTGGGGACGTACATATCACTTTTTATATATGTTTTCTTATTGGTTCCTTTGTACCTACTTGCTGATGTCAAAATAACTGATGGAATGGGGATTCATATTCTCATATTCTCTTATATACTCGAGCAAAGTTCCAGCTGTCTTGCCTTTTTCCAATGCCACGCCAGCCCAGGCAGCATCAGCATCATCAGTCCTTCTTTTTCCGTCTGCTGTCAGTGACAAACGTCGTGGAAAGGCTCTTCCGCAGGCTCTCCCTCTTTCTGGCAAGCATTTCCTTCCTGATCCGCTCTTGTTCCTCTTCCTCCAGTTTCCTCTTTCTCTCCTCCTCCTCCTCCTCCAGTTTCCTCTTCCTCTGCTGCTCCTCCCTCTCCCTCTTCTTCTCCTCTGCCGCCCATTGCTCCCTTGCTTTTTCCTCAATGTCGTCCTGCATTTTGCGAACTCTTTCCCTGGCTTTGTCTTGCGGCAGATCGTAGCTCCAGCTCTTGGTAGAATCGCTGTTGCCATCGACGTTGGGCTGATAGCCTCGGCCCCAGTCGCGGGTAGAGTACATGTCCTTGTGGGCTTCGATGTCGGTGTAACCGTCCTTGAAGCCTAGGGTGGTCTCTTTGATGTCGAATGAGCAGTTGATAAAGTCGTCCTGCCCGTCGGTAAAGGTGGCGGACCCCTCGATGATGTGGATTGCGCCCCGCTTGATTCTGATGGAACTCAATATCTTCTTGGCGTGGGCCAAACCCTCCTCTCCGGTGACCTTGATGGAGCCGTCGTTGATTTCGATATAACCCTCGGTGATCTTGATCTTCGCGTCCGTGAGGCTGATCAGGTCCGGATTGCCATCAGCGTCGTCGACGTTGATCCCCCGACGAGAAACACCATCTTCAAAACTGATGGACACCGTGCCGAGATCCTCTTGGAAACGCTTCCGGTCGTCACGGTGCAGAAAGTCAATGTCGCCGCTGACCATGTTGACGAAGCCGGTCTTGATGATGATGGAGCCGTCCCGCTTGTTCAGGAACCCGCCCATCACGTCAATAGAGCCTTCCGTCTCGATGCAAATCGCGCCATCTGTGATGTTGATGGAGCCCTCGCTGAGTTGAGCCTCCTCGGTCTCATTTTCGGCGTCATCGGCCGAAGCGTGCTCGGCGTCATCGACCAAGACGCGTTCACCGACTGACTCCTCCTTGCGCAGGGAGGCGTCAATCTCATACTGAACTGCAGCCTCAAACATGCTCTCGACGTCCTTTTGGATTTTGAGCCGCTCCCGCTCGGCCGCTCTCCGTCGCTTCTCGGCTTCCTTCTCCATCTTCCTCTCGTGCTGTATCCTAGCTTGTCGCTCCTCCTCCTCCTTCTTCCGGGCCTTGGCCAACTTTCTTTGGCGCTCTTCTTCTCTCCGCGCCTTCTCAGCTTCTTCTCGCTCTCGCATTTTCCTTTGCTCGTTCTGGGAGAGGAACTTTTCCATGAGTCGTTTGAGCATTTCGTCCTCCTGAGCGGTAGTCTCGGGCACTGGCTCCTCGACAACGGGTGCCGGTCTCAGAGGCGGCTTGAACACGATTTCGGTCGCAAACGTCTCGCGCACTTTCTCGTCCCGGTGGTTAAAGATGCGGTCGTATAGCCTCCGGCCCATCAATGAGACGATAACAGCTGTATCTTGTTTCATGTTTGCCGAAACCTCCTCCAATAGCAGCCGGGTCGGTTTTTGCGGGAGCTCTGTCGATACGTGGATCACGATTGTCGTTCCACGCCATTTCTCCAGTGCCCTGGCAATGAGCACCCTGCAGTGGTTCTCTGCCTTTTGCGGGAGGAATTTGGAATAGTCCTTCGGAGGCCATGCCTTCTTGATGATTTCAGCTAGCCAGAGCTGCTTTACTGTTGTGCTACGAACCCGCCCCATCTCCTTGAACTTTTGCGCTAGCCTTTGCGCAGCAGCAGCCATGCGCCGCTTTTCGTCCTCTGTGTTTTCGATCTGTGAAAAGACAACGGCTGTGCGGTCTTCAAAGGGCCAACGACCCGGCGGCAAGTATATCTTCTGGTGGCCGTGGTAATAGACGTCGGCACGACCAACAGCGGGTTCCCCAAGCGCCGGACAAAAGGCAAGAAACTCTCGAGTGGACGGGCCATGATCGCCTGTCGGGTCAAGGCGGTCGATTGATTCTCTAGTTAAGGCAAACCAGCGGTGGGGAAGCGGAGTGCTCAAGTGCTTGACCGGTATGGTGAGTGCCCCGGGTGCCAAGACAGGGCGGCTGACTTCTTTCTGGAACATGCGGGCCACCTTGGTGATCGGGAGGTTGGGATTCTCCTCGGGTCGGAACTCGTACTCGATGGAGGGGGTCAGCTGCCAGGGATCCTGATCTCCCAGCATGGGTTCTCTGTCAAGGTCGGACCACCGAATGCTGAAATGGTTGTTTTTCGCATTCAAAGCGCCAGTGCTAGTAAGCTAGACGGCCACAGCTGCGTATTAGTCGGCCGTCCAATACAAGATGATTGGATATAAAAACAAACCATGAAGACGTCCACCGTCAAGACTGGCTCTTGTTGTGGATCATCCAGCCTCACTGACAGCGACACGCGGTCCAGCAAGATGACATAGTGCTTCAGATTCAAGGCGTGCACAACTATGCCTCGCTTGTAGATGTATGGCCTTGAGGGCAGGCCCCAGGCTACGTCATCACGTTTTGCTTTCACTGCCTCTTCGTGTTCCTTGAGCAAACGAAGATAGACTGTTTGGTCCCATGGTAGAGTCTTCCACTTGTCCTTGGTGTGTAGCCACAAATTCAGCCATCTCCGCTGCGACCGAGCATTGGCAAGCTTCAGTCGAGAGGCCACGACAGTAGCAGCTGGGAGCCGGCGGGTTGGGCATAGCAGTATCAGCATGGTGGGCGAGGAGGGATCTGAAAAGGTATCATTTTCCGGGATGTTGCCGTCGCGAGCCTCCCAGATGGTTTGAGCCTTGGACGTGTGTCGTCGTGCAGTGGTGTGGTTGCTTGTGTTTGAGAGAGTATTATATATATATATCTATATATATATTTACATGTATATATGTATATATCTATATAATTTTTTTTGGGATCTTGGCAAC